>NC_136265.1:66348559-66794463 GCF_964187855.1 Myxine glutinosa | reverse complement strand
TGGAGAGAAGTGAGAGGAAGGAAATACGAGCTGAGCTGTGTGGAGAGGGACACGAAAAAGAAGGGGTCCAAGAGAAAGCCGAGGAGCTTTTATGAAACAAGCTACACGAGAGATACGGCAGAGGAGTGCAGCCCCGTTTCAACCAGCCGCGTGAAGCCCTGACGGTGTGCGCTGTAAAGCCGAATACAGGGAGCTGCCGGCTCCTCGCTTCCCGCCCGGAGTGGACCTGCTCGCTGTGCCCTGTGATCCCACCTGCTCATCCTTTCCAGCCATTCCTGCCTGCAAGTTCCCCATTTGCGTACGTGAGTTTGTTTTGTTCGTGCTGTCCTGGGTAGTAATTAAGTCTGTATAAGCTAGTAATTTTCACTGTGTCACCTGCGTTTTCATGTCCGCTGTAAATACCCGTGACTGCTCTTTTTACTTATATGTGTGTAAATAATAATAAACCCCGTTACTCTTCTGTACGTCTTCTTCTTCTTCCTCTTTGCATTCGTCGTCTTAGTCTTTTCCCGATTGAATATCTGTGGCGCGATACGGCCAACGTTTGGGTGAATCGGGTTTAGTCGGGGAACAACTGTTCGGTTCGCGGAGCCCTCCGCTCGGCAAATATAACATCCTTAACCGCGTACCGTAACAATTGGTGTCAGGAGTGGGATTCGAGGCCCGAACCAAATTTTAAAAAACATCTAGGAAAAAATTTGGTCAAAATTTGGAGCTGCTGGAAATTTGTGTTGTTTTAAAGCAAAACCCGAATTTTGAAATCGCGCCATGGCTGGTCAAGGCGATCGGATGCCGGTGGGTGAACTAGGAGAGGGGTTAGGAGTAACCCAGGATCAAATGGAGGGGAACATTGGCAATGTGGTTGAGGAGGTTTCAGGTGCACAAAATGGCGCTCTCGCGCATGTGGTTGAAGAGGCACAAAATGGCTCCTCGCACATGGCGGCGAGAGCCGCGCCCTCGTTACCAACGGTTGAAGAAATGCAATCATTTATGGCTGGAATGGAGGCCCTTATGGCCGAGATGAGGGAGCAATTCAAAAATGACTTGGGAAACAAAATTGAAGCAATAACGAACGAATTGGAGGGCCAAATGGGGGCAATAACGAACGGAATGAGGGCCGATAGGGAGGAAAGGGAGCAGAGGGACAGAGACCGCAAGTTGGGCGAAAGGGTCCCAGGGGTGCACGAGGAGGTAACGCGGGTCGAGAAACACTGGTTGAGCGAAGCGGAGGAAAGCGCGGGTACAATGACGGGGGTAGAAATCGCGACACTGGGTTTGGAAAAGCCGGCGACCGATGAGGTAGAGGGAATTTTATTAAAGCCAACGGTTGTCGAGGGGAACAAAGACAAAGCAGTAGTGGGTACAATTAAATTGAAGAGACGACGGGGGTAGCCCGGGAATTGCAGGGAGAAATGGAAAATGTGCAAAGTCTGTGCTCAACTCATAATGGTGTGCTCACTCACCAAATAAAGAGTTTGCAGGTTCGCGTGGAGAAGGGAATCCCCCAGGTGAGTCGTGCTGTATATTGTGCAGGTAGATTCTGTAAGAGGATGTTTGGCGACAAAAGAATTTTCGCGCGCTTGGGATCGAGGAGGCTCCCGGGCGTTGGTGAAGGGTCCCGTGTGAGTGGAAATGGGTCGCGTGTGGAAAAGAAGTGTGCGTCAGGGGTGAGCGTGTTACGAAGCGCGAGTGTGATACCGAGTGCAAGCGAGAATGCACGTCGGGGTGTACAGAGTGTGACACGGGGAGTGAGTTGGTGGTGGAGCGGGTGCGAGAATGCACACTTGGAATGGTTGAGGGTGTGCGAGGAAGCACACCGGGGTTGGTGGTAGCGCGAGTGTGGGAGAGCCCATCTGAGTGCGTTAGTGGGTGGATGCAAGAGTGCACGCCCATGGTGAGTGTTACGGAGGACGTAACGGAGGAGAGGTGTGGACCGAGGTGTGCGCAAGAGGTGTGGTGTGTAACAGGGAGTGTGTTGATGGAATGTACGGACGGCGTTGGAACGCCGGGTTTGGTGAGGGTGAAAGGGGTAGCGTATGCGTGTCAGCATGCCGGTGAAGCATCGACGGTAACCGGGTTAGCGGTTAGAGCGACGGATAGCCGATGCGAGCACTCGGGGCGCGGTGTGCTTTGTTGGATGCGAGGCCTGGCGCGGATCGATGCTGCGTCGCTTCTCTTCGAAGCGTCGTTGCCGATTCGGGCTTGGCCCCGCCCTGCACGGTCGAGTCCGGGCCTTGGCGGGTGAGACGACCGGTACGGTTCAAGGGCGAGTGGGAGGAAGTGGCACGGTGCCCCCTCGCGGGGACGGGGTTCCGACCGGGGGAGATTGAGCCATCGGGCCCGGGACCGCAAGGTACCGGGCCGAGATGGTGCGTGGAATCTCGGCCCGACCAAACCACCTCCCTTGAACCGAAAGCCGGACGGATTCAACCTGCAGGCGACCAAACCACCCGAATTCATTGCTCGGCTTTACGAAGCCGAGTTTAATGATGTCATGACGCACCGAGGCTAGGATGAGTGGACGGGTGATGAGTTTAGTGTTTTGGACCCAAAATTAGAAAAGGCAAAATTTGATGATTGGCAAAGGATTGGCAGTAATGATTGGCAGAGGATTGGTAGTGATTGGCAAATTTTTGATTGGTTGGAAATTGGACGAGCAAAATTTATAGTAAGAGATGCCCCATGTGATGGGATGGCAACTCTGTCATCCCTCACAACGGGGGCAAAGGAGCACTAGTTTATGGGGTTGATGGCAGTGAAAACTAGCCCGGGAGGGTTAGGATATATCGTGTGTAGGGATCTAGAGAGATGACATTAGGTAACGTTAAGGTTAGTTAGTGACAAGGATACCTGTAGTGGGGACGCAGATAGATTAGAGTGGATGATAATGACGTGGGAGCGCAATAGTTTAAAGGGGCGACTGGGAAGCGCAAGTTTCAGAGGGGAGTAGTTAGATGAGATGATGCCGTGTGTTTGAGGATTGGAAGTGTATGGTGAACAGGTGTGATTGAACAGGTGTGATTGCACAGGTGTGCAACTGAACAGGTGTATGGAGCAGTGTATGAGGGAGTAGTGGTGATGGTGATGTGTGTTGTGTTGACCAACTGGTCCAGGAAGAGGAGGAGGGTGCAGGTGGCACCAGGTGTGAGTGCACAGGTGTGCAACAACAGGTATGAGGAACAGGTGTATGGAATAAATGGTAGTGTGGAGTATATGGAGTATTGGAATGGATGGTCGTGGAGTGAGTATGGTGGAAACTATGGAGTGGAGTGGATGGTGCGAAGGTGTGAATGGGGGAAGAGTGGAGCCCCATCACGAATACCCGGGGCGGGTAGTGTAAGTGTTAGGTAGAGGGTATAGGTAAATTGTGGTTGGATATTGGCATCTGTGGTGCGGGTGGAAGAATGATGTATGGATGGGTGCATTAGTGTTGTGGAAATGGCTGGGCGTGTAGCCTGTTGGTGTGTGTAGTTGGTTTGGGCACTCCACCACTGTGAGGATGTCAGCCAGGTGAGGCCGCAGGTGGGCTCTGGGAGCCGGTAGAGTTGTTGTGGATGGGGCCCGAGGATCCGGAGGACGGACCCGGGTAGCCCAGTGCCAGAGGGCACCAAGGGGTGACAGAGCCAGGAGGGGCCTTCCCCAATTAGATAGGTTAGGGTGAGGAGCTAGGTAAGCTCGGGTGGCAACTACAGTGGTGGAGGTGTGCAGGTGGGTAGACCTGCTGGGAGAGCTACACGTCACAGCCCAGAAATTGTGCAAGGGCACCGGGAGATGAATCGGGGGAGTGAGACCCCAAATTGAGCAGCACCACAGTTTGGTCAATGGGAATTGGTTTTTAGAACCCATCGTGTAAGTTGGCCAATGGATTGGCAGGGAAAGACCCCGGGTAGAGTAAAGTGTGTTAAAGTCATTTAGAGGATAGATAGGATGAAGGATCTCCTCGCACCATCTGCACCCACTCACCTGACGTGACAGGTACTCCACACCATGCCAGGTTGTTTTATTATTTTTGATGCAAATGTTTGGATTGTGAGACGCATCATGACGTGGGTGTGACATTGTGCTTGTGTTCCATCTTTCCCTCCTTATGAGGATTGATGATGAATTGATGATGGCAAATTTTGAATAGAGGGATTGTGGTGACGAATTTGGTGTAGGGGAAATATGGGGAAGACGTGACAGTAGCGACGAATTTGTAAATGTGTAGATTTTGTAAATATTGGGTAAGGGCAAGGGTAGTGTAGGTGACAGGGGGGGGGGGGGGTGACGTACAGTAGGGACGAGCTTTCTCACTTCGCTCTCCGTACGCATTTCGCCCTGCATTGCTTACCAGTTCACTGGTAATTCCCTGTTTGTCGTTAAAGGCGGCAAAAAGGGTTGGCGTCAGGAAGGGCATCCGGCCGTAAAACATTGCTTCAAATAGGGGACCGAAAAACAACAACAACCACGGTTCCCGAAAAAGGCCAACCCCCGCTTTGCGGGGAAAAATGGCCTCTGAAGGTGGTTATTTTTTTAAATATATATTGCCTTATTGATGTGTACCCTTGTGACCTTACCCCTCGCTCATCTGTCTTCCCCCTTTTGTCTCCCACATGACCTGTGCGCCATTGTGCGCCGAGGGGAGCGTGCGTGAGTCGGCCATTGTGTGCCCGGAACTCCCAGAACCAGCTGTCTGCATCGATGCACCACATTATGGACCACATGTCTGTGGCCAAGCACCACTTATGGACCCCATGGGTTGGGGCATGGCCCCTCTGCTGGAACCGGCCATGAGGGCCTGAAATCTTGCTGGCGGACCTTGGCCACAGGGCACCGATGCCCCACAGTTGAACCACACGTAGTCGGCCCTGTGGGCCATAAATAAAGAAATAAAAAACGGACACGTTAGGTGCATTTTATTATCACAAATAGGCCGCCAGCAAAGAAAAGACAACATCTGGAAGAACAAATAATAATAGCCAGCAGAGGGAGCCGAAGAGCAAGAGACCACCTGCAGGGTTAGGGGTTGTCGATTTATTTTATTCAGTGAACAATGATGACTGTGCACCGATTGGTGCTTGAGGGTGTGTTGGTGCGTTTTGGGTGCTTTCATGGTGCATTGATGCAGAGCAGACTGTCTCCCCCCCAGAAAGAACAATCACAGGTCCTGGGTTAGTCTTGTAAATAAAAGTAGTGTCAATTGTAAATAATGCTCCCCACCGTCAGTGTGTAGTTTGAAGACCATTCCGCAATTCGGTTAACTGTGGGCGTGAGTCTGTTAGGCAGGGTGCAATGGAGCAGCGGGACACATTTATTTATGTTTTAAAACTGTCGCACTCAGGGTCAGGTTAAAAGTAGAGGGAACTACACCGACGTGTCACACTAAATTAAAGTTATAGGCCCAGGTCGTGCCTAAGAGGAGGAGGGTGCAGTGTTGCGGATATGAGGATTGCATTTTTTTTTGATTGTGTGTATTGTAGTGGCAAATTGTTGTGTAACATTGGTTGGATATGGCCCCTCCTGCCTCCAGAGTTGTGTAAAGGTAAAAAGGGCGTCTCGGTAGTTAATTCCATAAACACCACATTGCAGGACCCGATAAAACCCTTGTTCAGTAGCTTATATCTTATTATGTGTTTTAGGGTAAGGCCTTGTCTTCCATTAAAATAATACTCCATTGCACCGAATCAATTAAGAATAGCTCCCCTTCAATAATTCCATTTCCCAGCCAAACTCTCCATCTGTGGGTAAAGCAGTTCACAAGCGTGGGATGCACGCCCTCTCATTTCGCTGCGATGGTGAATATGTGCTCCGTGCTCTGTTTGAACAGGAGGGGCGGGGTCGCCAGGGAGAGGCAAGCCCAGGGCGCGCCACGAAGGGCGGGGCTGTTCAGCCCCATGCCCAAATAAGGAAACAAGCCCGTGGCTCGCCACGAGGGGCGTGCTGTCGGCGCCATGCCCAAATAAGGAGACAAGTCCGTGGGATTACCATACAAGGTCACGAAACAGAGCACGGGGGGGAGGGCGGTACCGAAACCGAAAGGGGTGTGTCAGTCCCGCGCTGGAGAGAAGTGAGAGGAAGGAAATACGAGCTGAGCTGCGTGGAGAGGGACACGAAAAAGAAGGGGTCCAAGAGAAAGCCGAGGAGCTTTTATGAAACAAGCTACATGAGAGATACGGCAGAGGAGTGCAGCCCCGTTTCAACCAGCCGCGTGAAGCCCTGATGGTGTGTGCTGTAAAGCCGAATACAGGGACCTGCCGGCTCCTCGCTTCCCGCCCGGAGTGGACCTGCTCGCTGTGCCCTGTGATCCCACCTGCTCATCCTTTCCAGCCATTCCTGCCTGCAAGTTCCCCATTTGCGTACGTGAGTTTGTTTTGTTCGTGCTGTCCTGGGTAGTAACTAAGTCTGTATAAGCGAGTAATTTTCACTGTGTCACCTGCGTTTTCATGTCCGCTGTAAATACCCGTGACTGCTCTTTTTGCTTATGTGTGTGTAAATAATAATAAACCCCATTACTCTTCTGTACGTCTTCTTCTTCTTCCTCTTTGCATTCGTCGTCTTAGTCTTTTCCCGATTGAATATCTGTGGCGCGATAGGGCCAATGTTTGGGTGAATCGGGTTTAGTCGGGGAACAACTGTTCGGTCGCGGAGCCTCCGCTCGGCAAATATAACATCCTTAACCGCGTACCGTAACAATATATATATATGTATATATATATATATGTGTGTGTTTGTGTGCATATATGTGTGCGTATGTGTGTGTGTTTTGTTTTTTTGTTTTTTGAATACAAGATCGAGGCTCGTGAAAGAGTGAACATGAATCACACAAAAAGTCAAACCGACACAGAAAACACAAAATAAAGGGAGCGGTAGACAAGATGGGGAGAGATGGGGCGCCTCCAATGCCCCAGGCCTGCATTTGTGTGATGAATGAAGAATGAAGCTTTTCCCAAAAAACCCGAATTAAAATTTTCATATTTTTGTCACTGAATTATTTGTAACCAAGTTATCAGAGCATATAATGAGGCTCATGTCAAGAAAATAATGATATAACATGGTAGTACAACAACATTTATGCGGGACCTCGAAGGCCCCAGGCCTGCATTCGTGTCGGATTTTCGGGTTAAAAGTGAAGAATGAAGATTTTCCCATGAGCCTGAATGAAATTTTTTTTTAATTTATGTCACTGAATTTTGTGTAACATCATGAAAGTCGGCAAAAATGAGGCTCATTCCAAAAAACAATTGTACAACATATTTTTTGCAAAAAAAAAAAAACATTGTGGGCCTCCGAGGCCCAATCACTGCATCCAAGGGTTAAATTTCTCGGGAAAATGATGTTGCGCCTCGCACCTCAATCGACTATAAAATTTGGACACCCTGGTACTACGATTACCTCCCGCTTGACAAGAGAAAGACAATCATGAAAAAAGATTTGATTCCGAAAGCCGAGCGCAATTTGCACCCAGCGGGTGTCAAACTCACAACCTTCGGACACCGAGTGTCCACTAGGTTTGAATCCCACTCTCCTGACACCAGTTGTTATGTGACTACCCTTGGTGAACACCGCAGGGTAACACGAATGACCAAACGAGCTAAATGCGTTCAGTTCAATGGCGGAGTTAATACATTCATTCAGAACAACAGAACCTTCAGAACATTTATAAGGCTTCTCTCCTGTGTGTATTAGTTGATGTGTTAGTAAAGTTGATGAACGATTGAAATCCTTGCTGCATGCAGGACATTTATAAGGCTTCTCTCCTGTGGTGTATTAGTTGATGTCTTTGTAAATGTGATGAATGAGCAAAATCCTTGC
Source organism: Myxine glutinosa (assembly GCF_964187855.1). NCBI lineage: Eukaryota > Metazoa > Chordata > Myxini > Myxiniformes > Myxinidae > Myxine > Myxine glutinosa. Next base: position 66,786,672 of record NC_136265.1, on the reverse strand, counting down.
TGCACACAGGACATTTATAAGGCTTCTCTCCTGTGTGTGTTCTTTGATGTGTTTGTAAATTTGATGACTGAGCAAAATCCTTGCTGCACACAGGACATTTATAAGGCCTCTCTCCTGTGTGAGTTATTTGATGTCTTTGTAAATCTGATGACTGAGCAAAATCCTTGCCACACACAGGACATTTATAAGGCTTCTCTCCTGTGTGAGTTCTTTGATGTGTTTGTAAATTTGTTGAATGAGCAAAATCCTTGCCACACACAGGACATTTATAAGGCTTCACTCCTGTGTGAGTTCTTTGATGTGTTTGTAAATTTGATGAATGAGCAAAATCCTTGCCACACACAGGACATTTATAAGGCTTCTCTCCTGTGTGAGTTCTTTGATGTGTTTGTAATGTTGATGAATGAGCAAAATCCTTGCTGCACACAGGACATTTATAAGGTTTCTCTCCTGTGTGTATTACTTGATGTGTTTGTAATGTTGATGAACGAGTGAAATCCTTGCTGCACACAGGACATTTATAAGGCTTCTCTCCGATGTGTAATACTTCATGTCTTTGTTTAGTTGATAACCAAGAAAATTCCTTGCTGCACACATTGCACTTGTGTGGCGTCCCCCGTCTGTGTATTGCTCGACATCTCTTTGAAGACTTTAATGAGATAAATGTTTTCTTGCAAACAGAACACATGTACAGCTTCTCGTTCCTTTCAATTTTCTTGAATGTCGAACTACAATTGTTCTTAGTCAATGCACTGCGAAAGTTGTTGACTTCCTGATAAGAAGTCTGTGTCATGTTCTGATTGAAAGAAACTTCACTGTCAAACAATTGCGAACTTGACTGAGAATAAAAAAACAATTTCAATTGATTCTCTGCAAAGACAATTCAAAAAACCATCAATAAATCACAATTGCATCATCATCATTTTAAAAAGCAGAATGAATAGTACTCCATTACCATTTAAAACTTGTCCTTTGTCTCTGCTCATCGGTCATGAGGCAGAACCGAAAGTGAAGGATCAATGTGTAAGGTCCCGTGACAAGAATGCTTTGAGATTTAGAGGTGGTTTCCATATAAATGAAGGGTGCTGAACAAAATGGGTAGCAGTTATCCTTTCAAGATTGCAAACTTTTCTGGCTCCGTGCTATTATCCAATATAGCTGCCATCAGAATATAAATTGGCCCTAACGTACCTTGCGTGGTTCATGTGTTTTTTCATACATTTTATAATTAATGGATGTCAGGGAATACATTTTTACAAGAAAATAATATTTATATTTAAAGTAAATGTCGAAATCCCAAGAAGGCTGGCAAAATCCAAGATTGCCACTAAAATCTCTCTCACTCTCCTTTTCCCTCCTTCACCCTTCCTCTCCCTCCCACCTCTGTGGTTGCCTGAATTTGTGAAGGTGGGGGTACACCATCCTATATGTGGAGGATCTATGGGTCGCTCTTACGAGATCATCGGCTGTCTCCATGCCGCGGGCTTGTTCAACACAGAACTGAACTGTCTGGGGTGTGCAACAACAATAAAAACAACAACGTGCTGGCTGATGTATGGCTTTGTTGATACAGCGACAGCAACAAAATAAAAAAAGACCCCACAACAAGCCATTGAATCAAAAGTTTACCACCGTGGATGCACTCTCTTTTACACCACCTTATTTAACACGTCAAACTAGTTATTCATGCCCGTAGTTTGTGTCCTTCATGATGTCCTTAAAAACAGTACGTTTCGTGTTTGGAAGGATTAAAAATTTTGTTTGATTGGCAGACTAACACGTAACACAGGCTAAAGTAATTCCTATATGGCAAGTGTGAATGCATGCTCAAGACGAGACTCCGTCAAATTTAGAGCCAACACACTGCTAAGCTGCACGTGTCGTGGCAATGATTAGGGGCACCCAAATATCCCCCACCTTCGACGTTAGAATACTGAGTATTGGCACGCCGCGATACCCTCCCAATCCTCTGGGGGGGGGGGGGGCAGTCTAAGTCCACTTCCCGCCAGAAGACCTCCCTCGGAGATCTATCACTGCCAAGGTCAGCACATTGGATACCTTGCACCCTAAAAATGAAATATTATGTCCTCCCTGTGGCCTCCCCCCCCCCCCCCCCCCCCTGAGGCTCCTCACTGTCTGGACAACCTCTTTGATCCCCTAGTATGGGATGAGGGTAGGGGGACGTGGGGGGAACCATGTATAATAACCGGCTTGACGGTGAGAACTGCAAGATTTTCGGTGGATGGCCTCGAGGCGCATCCTTGTGGATTGTACGCATCACGACTTGCTTCTTGCTAATGTGGGCCGTGCTGCCGTGTGCCGGGAGCTGCTGCCTTGGCGCATGGACCGGAAAATATTCCGTGCACGTTTATTAATAATTTCGATAATAAACCTCTTGTACCACAGTTCCAAATGCCTCCAGGAGTTCTTCTTGGGGTAAGGGGGACGGGGGGGGGGGCTGATCGCTTCCCCCACACACATTCATATTCCGATTCGTGTTGAACGATATTCAAAATATGAAATTAAAAGGAAAGTATGTAGTTCCTCAAACACAGACTGACAGTGACATTTCTCAGACAGATTGAGTGAACCAATATTGTGTCACCCCACTTTCCGCTACGCACGCAAGATAAAAGGAAACGTCCCAATAAGCCGAGGATGTCTTCGTTGAATGATCTTATGACAGGGGTCATGCTTCATTCTTTTTTTTGAGGTCTTTTCGGGCCACCAAAAGAGATTTTATTTTTTGGGGCTTTTTGAAATGTAACTCATTGATTGGGACTGGTAACTCATTGATTGGGACTGGTAACGAAGCAGATAGACGATTTCGTAAATGAATGTCAGGAATGTGCACGAACGTGGTGAGCTCTTGTTCACCTGGTGACAGCCCCGGGCTAGAGCACCCCCCTATTGTGAGGTAAATGGAACTCGCAGCAGGAGGGGAGCGAGCTGGAGCTGGTGCCGGTGAGGCGACCGAGTAACGTTTGCGGAGAACGGATTAGGATTAGCGGAGGAAGGATTAATACTGCGGTGCCCATAAAAGAGTGAACATCTCCTTGACTCGAGATCACTTGTCATCAGAAGCTCTGCCCGACGGAACGAACGAGTACCAAAGAGAAACAGCGCCAGGAGATCACCGGCGAACAAGAGGAACCAACGACTTGAATTACTAGATTCGTTATAGTATTGTAGTACCTATTATATTGAAACAAGTGAATTAGGAGTTAATAAAGTCTGGATCTTTTGTAAACCTGTTTTCCGGTCATTGGTCTTGAGTCCCAATCCACTTCCACGACAGGGCCCACCAGCATTTTTGGTGGCCCGACCATACATTATTTGCTGATGAATCAAACTTCATAAAAATCAATATCCATGTTTAAATTACTATTTCTCACAACATCGAGAGATCAAATTTCAGTGCCTTTCACACCAGCAACCTCGCAACTCACAATCACAGAACACTCCTGAAAGCTATTCAATCATGTCCCTACTAACTTACAGCAAAATAATACTGGGACAATTTTAATGTTTGCTGAAGAAAAATCTCTTCGCATATCAACCCATTTATTGTGTTTTCCAAAACAATTGTTAACTCTGCACAACCTTCAGCTATTGACGAGATAATAGTACTCATTACATCTTGAAAATAGTGCTAAAATATTTGCCAATGTAAAACTTGAGTATTTTTATTTGATGAACGTTCAGTTTCAAAAAATATTGGGTCAGGATTTGATGAAAAGAACAGTTAATTTACCACAGTGTGAATTTGCGTGACGAGCATGAGGCTAACGATGTGATGCATGCATATTGCAAGCTGACGCCTTGCTGCTATTTCCCAAGGCAGTGTTCGAGGCATGCAAACCAAACTCTGTCTCACACATGTGCTGGTGTGTGTTCACCGAGCTGGACATATGACTGGAGCGCAGCTGCAGCACGTACTCGCAGGGCAAGCAGCCACCATATTGGAATACCCTTCCCTCGCGAGAACACGAGGGGTACAGGCATAGCTGAGAGTGAGATAAGTGTGAACGCATATGAATGCAAAGGTTCCTTGACAGATTGATTCACATTTGTTTTCCTATTTTGTTTGTTTTCCTTGTTAACCTTGTTACAGAGCCACAAAGGTGACTGACAAAACTGAAGCACCAAGTTGAGTTTGTCTTGGAGCCGATGCCATTGTGGTGAACATCGAGGAAAAAGCGGACATCAAGAGAAATACGAACGTGGTCCGTTGCCATACGAACTGCCGGCACCTCACACGATGCTGGAGCCTCTTCCCTGAAGGTGGACACCGAAAGGACAAATGAGGTAGATCTGCCATGTGGATCGCATACGAACCGAACCCTTACGCGGGATATCTGGCAGACTCCAGAGGGGAGGGGCCCTCAATGAAGAGGGGAAGGGGTCGATGTTGAGAAGGGAGGGATTTTGAGTCGAGTCAAAAAAATGAATGTACGGGAAGCACTGCTCACACCGGGTGTGATAGATCGAGACGGGGCTTTGTGAATCGACGTGACTCCGATGAACCGTGGGAATCTCCGGATGCCAGAGGCGAGGCTGTGGAGGTGGATGGGAGGGATTGTAAGAGGAAGGGGAAGGATGAGCGTGAATGCTCACGAAAGGCTGCGAATAATCTCACTATAATTCACCAAATGTCCATCCATCCGTCTGTTCCCAGGTACTGTAAAAATGGCTGAACCGATCGCAACGATATTTTGGGTGGGTAATCATGGGACCCCCTGGAATAAAATAGGCGATATTGTTTTTTCAATTTTCCAAGTTTTCCAATTTTTCCAAACACGATGGAATAACATTTACCGATATGAACAGTGATGTGGCTTTTATTGAAATTCTACAAATACTGTTTAGATTTTGATGAGAATTATGAACCTGCCGCGAATGCGGAAGTGGACAGATGATGGCAAATGCACGGGTTTGATAATATCCAAATACAACCGTCATTTAAAACAGTATTTTGTTAAAGTATCAATTGATGATTGGAATCGCCATTGACTGGGTATGGAACAAACGTACCCGTTTGTTTGTGAATGGGTACGTTTTTCATGGAAGTCCTTCATGAACTTGCTGTCCATGTCTGACGTGCGACTGAAGGTGCTACAGGAATGTGGAATACATTTGTTTCATGCTTCAGCATTCACCGTTTCTGCATTGTCTGTTTGCTTCTGGCCTCCCACCTGTGCACAGCACGGGTACCTCACGAGTGAGTATAAATCGAGACGGCAATTGGTGAATAAACGTGGCTCAGGTGAACCGTGGGAGACGTCGGATGCCGGGGGTGGAGGTTTGGGGGAGGATGGGAGGGATTGTGAGTGGGGACGGAGGGGTGAATGCATGCGAGCCATTGCTGATGCTGGATCTGATGGATTGAGTCAGGGCTTTGTGGGCAGGCGTGGCTCCGATGAACCGCAGGGCATTCCGGGTGCCGGGGGTGGGGGTATGGAGGAGGATGGGAGTGGCGGGGCCGTGGCTGGGGTCCCCACGGGAGTATGGAGATGGGGAATGACGCGTGGTGTGCGCGTCTCTGTGATGGGTGGGTCGGGGCGGCACTATGGGGGAAACCGTGGTGATACATTCATCGAGGTGCCGAGAAATGTTGGGGTGCCGATGCTGACGGCAGACGTGGGTCCTGGCAATGGGGGTGGGAGTGAAACAAACGGATTGCAATGCTGTGTAACTCATGCACGGTCTAGACTCTTGGGTGGGCTGCACTGTGGGTCACAGGGGGAGGGGCCTTCAGTAGAATGGGAGGAGGTGATGAAGATGGGCATAGCAAAATGACGGAACATCTTGTGTTGATAAAAAGAAGAAAAGTATCTCAAGCAAAGAGTCGCAGGCCTCCAACAGGGGAAACCCTATGCCTGTGCGGCCACTCTGAGCAGCAGGAAAGTGCGCTGTAAAAAATAATAACTGGACCTTATCAAGCGAGGAAACACATCACCTTGCGAAGAGACATGATTGCGCACCAAAGCAAGAAGGTTGGAAAGTGCTAACTGTCTCACCAACATCAAAGACAATACTCCAGAGGAGAAACTACAAACGGAAACCTGGAGTGTTGAGGTGAAGGAGATAATCCTCCAATGCAGGATGTATTCCAATTTCCATACATTAAGCATGGGGGAGTAAAGGTAAGGGTGAATGGTTCAGGAACCAGCTGAAAAAAACTGGCACAAGTACGGAGACAGTCCCCCTTGATAAATGTGAGAAGGTCTTTTCAACAATTAAAGATATCTAGATAAAGATAGAATCGAAGAGATTACATCTCGGGCAAGGCAACAAGTGGCATTAGAGATTAGAGTGAGGGGAGCTATGTGTATGCTTGAAGGTGAAGACAGAGATGGCAGGAGGGATTGTAATAGGAAGGGGAAGGCCAAGCACGTAATGCCTACTTTGAAAGCAAATACCTATTTTGGGGGGAAATCGACCCCCCCAAAGGGGCAGATTTTTTTCAATGCCGTGAATATACTTTGGTACATCACGGGTCCTGAAGGTTGTGGTCAAGTTTCATAGAAATTGTGTGTTTAATTTCAGAGAATAAAACAAATACCTATTTTGGGGGGGGGGGGTCAAACCTGGACCCACTTCGACCCCCGTAGACCCTCTTACACTTCGATTTTCTTCGTGTCGTGAACAAACTTTGGTACATCACTGGTGATGAAGGTTGTGGTGAAGTTTCATCGAAATAGTGGAAGAATGTTTTGGAAAAGAAAGGTTGAATCGGTCTCCACTCTCTTTGCTTGGATTTTTTTCCAGATGTTTAAAATCATTATTCTATTAAAATTGAAGCATCAAATTGATTGTTGTGGGGTGTATCGTTTTCTATGAACTCTCTCATTACTAAAGGATGTCATCTACCCTTATCCCAGTATTCCCTTTTCATAAACCCATTTTAATTATGTGAGATGTTTTCCCACCTTTTATCTCCAGCGTGCTGCCTTGTTCGGCCTCAGATAGATTCTTGGGTTTTGAAAATTGGAAAGAATAGTTTATTGAACGCAGTATACATTTAGTAAGCTCAACGATCTTCTGGAGCAGCCAAAGCTCCTGATGCCTAAGCGACGTTTGTCAGAGCCATTGACGCGACACAAGCTTGACTGTGTGCACACTGTATAAACTGATCAATCCTTCGACATGATGTTGAATTCAAGCCTTTCATTGATAATAATCAACCAAACCAAGTGGAGCTGTGCTGTGTGTTCTGTGCATGGTTCTGCTTACCTTCATGCATGATAGGAGCATTCTTCAGCTCCCAGAGAGAAACAGCACAAGGTTCCTGCTTTACACACTCATTGCTCAAAGCATCCTGGGAACTCTGAGAGAAGTCACTTTGAAAATCTTCCATCTTCACTGGATGAACCAGATCTGCAAACAATATGATCTCATGTTATTTAAGTAAAGAGATAAAATGAATACCAAAAAAACAAGGAGAAAAAGACATCAAATGTCGAAGTCCCTGCAGTTTTAGTTATTTTTCTGTGCAGAGTTAAAGGCCGCCAGTCGGCCATCTTTGCTCAGATTACAAAACAAAATCTTTTACATATGTATGCTCTCATGTATTGTCTATGTGGCAAGTGTAAACAAAATTCATCCATGCATGTCCAAGAAATGGTTGGAGACACATTTCAGTAATACACTGGCTGAAAGTCGGCCATCATTGTTCTGATTTCGAAAAAAAATGACACGCACATGTAAGCCATCATTCATGATCTGTGTGCCAAGTTTGAACAAGATCGGTAAATGCATGTTTGAGAAATGGTTGAAGAAATTCCCTTTTTGATAAACCCATTTTAATAATGAGACGTTTTCCCCAACTTTTGCCTCACGCATGTTGCACCGCCTTGTTCAGTCTCGGATCAGAGTGATTATTGGGGTTTTCAACATCAGGTTTTGTTTTTACAACTAAAATAGCCACTAGCCGGACATCTTTGATCGCATTATTTAAAATAAAATAAAAAACACCTTTGGAGGCCATTTTTCCCCGCAAAGCGGGGTTTGGCCTTTTTCGGGCACAGTGGTTGTTGTTTTTTGGTCCCCTTTTTGAAGCAATGTTTTACGCCCGGATGCCCTTCCTGACGCCAACCCTTTTTGTCGCCTTTTACGACAAACAGGGAATTACCAGTGAACTGGTACTCAATTAGCCGACCTCAGAAGGATGACAGGCTGAGTCAACCCCCCTGGCGTTAATTCAGTGATCGACCGGGATTCGAACGCAGGATCCTAGGTATCCCAAGCTGGTACCCTAACCGCTAAGCCAACACCAGGCAACACCAGGCTTTGATCGCATTGTGAATCAAAATTATTTGCACATGCAGTATATATCTTCCTGGTGTTGCCTGGTGTTGGGCCAGCGGCTAGGGTGCCGGCTTAGGATCCTAGGATCCTGGGTTCGAATCCCGGTCAATCGCTGAATTAACACCAGGGGGGTTGACTCAGCCTGTCATCCTTCCGAGGTCGGCTAATTGAGTACCAGTTCACTGGTAATTCCCTGTTTGTCGTTAAAGGCGGCAAAAAGGGTTGGCGTCAGGAAGGGCATCCGGCCGTAAAACATTGCTTCAAATAGGGGACCGAAAAACAACAACAACCACGGTTCCTGAAAAAGGCCAACCCCCGCTTTGCGGGGGAAAATGGCCTCTAAAGGTGGTTTTTTTTATTTTTATGCAGTATATATCTTCATGTGTTGCCTTTGTGCCAAGTATGAACAAAATAGGTCCACATATGCCAGAAATATGGTTGAGGACGGATGTATTAACGCATGGATGGACGGGAAAGACCCAATGATATACAAATGTGCTTGTGATATACAAGGTGGATGTAGAAGAAGCAATTTCCATCAGATGTTGTCATTGTGACAATAATGTCAGGCAGAATGTGATCATCACTCGTATAAGGGACCGTGTGGTAACTGTGATCTCATCCTATGATCAAAGGGTGTTTGCACATTGCATTTAGTTGATCTTGAGGAAGGCATCACTGGGCTTGTATGTCCTGAAGAAGTTTCTGGCTGTTAACAAATAGCAAGTGCAACCATTTCACAAGAGGAAAAAGAAAGAAAGATAGAAGCGCATTCCACTCCAAGCACTTTGGCGCACCCTGCTACGTACATGGCGAACGCACAAATATTATTAGCCTCGCTCGAGAGTATTGCATTTGAGTCAGTTTGTCTGTCTGTTTGTCCGCACACAATAAAGATGATTTTCTCTGCAACCGTTGGTCTGATTGATGGGACATTTTCACCAGAGGTGCGTCTCCTCCAGTATAAGTTTTAAATGATAATTATGATGTCATACGTCACGTGGTACAGTCAACATCTTGGAAAAACCGAAAAACTTTGCACCTCTATATCTCCGAAAGCGCTGCATCGAAAAAATTGAGACATGGCTCATTGTAAAGAAATCTCCATGCGGGATAACATATGTTCAGGATGATGTCATAGGTGCCTCCATCATGACGTTATAATTTAACAAGTACAAAACCTCATCCGATCAAGATGAAATGTCTTGAGCGTCATCGAGGGATACATTGGTGGAGAAAAATACATAAATAATGATGACGTCATTGGTAACGTGGTTGGGCCGCCATATTTATTTTAACACAAAAGCCTTAAAATCACTAAAAACACGTGCTGGCGAGGGTCTGCAATCTCTCCTTGCTGTTTCTAGTTGAGAGTTGCAATGCTTACCTCTCGGAGGACAATGGATGAGTTCAGGATCAACCATCAGCTTGCTATCAACATTTGTAATAACAAAGTCATGCCGTTGTGTTTTGATGTTGTCATGAAATTGTGTCTAAGTTGAACCAAGGTGCTATGCTGACTCCGACCACTGAGGGGCTTCCATAAGAACTCGGACGGACATCGCTCCGATTCATTCCTGTGACATTTATTGTGTGTGGTAGTGCATATTCGAATGGTGCGTATTGCTAGATGTTCCAGGCTTGCTTGTACCAATTGCCAATTCATTATTACCTCTATGATTATGGTATGCTGATATTATTCTTGTTGATTTCTTGCAGGTGTTTGAAGAGATCGATTCTGAATGAAACCTACTATTGGGACAATGTTGTAGATCTGATTTTTACAACAGATGTTATCTCCTTCAATGGGTTTGCAAGTTTGTAACCGAATGATTTCATCACAGCCGTCAATAAGTGCATATTCGCCAGAAATATCTCGACAAATATTGTGATGTTTCATCGTGTTGAACGAATTTGGTTTAATATAGAGCTGGGTATTTAAGTTGTCAGACACCCTTAAGGCAAGTAGATAGAAGGGGGGGGGGGGGGGAAGGTGGGGGTGGGGGGAAAGGAGAGAGTTAGAGAGAGAGTTAGAGAGAGAGTTAGAGAGAGAGTTAGAGAGAGAGTTAGAGAGAGAGTTAGAGAGAGAGTTAGAGAGAGAGAGTTAGAGAGAGAGTTAGAGTTAGAGTTAGAGTGAGAGTGAGAGTGAGATTAAGAGTGAGATTAAGAGTGAGAGTGAGTGAGAGTGAGAGTGAGAGTGAGAGTGAGAGTGAGAGTGAGAGTGAGAGTGAGAGAGAGAGAGAGAGAGAGAGAGAGAGAGAGAGAGAGAGAGAGAGAGAGAACAAGCTCCCATACAATGTACACTCATCAATGTCTGCCAATGGGACAAGCAGAATGTTGTTGTGGTTCGGACCTGTGTCTTGAAAAGTTGATTCATCTCCAAATTCAGACTTCACGTTCACTTTCACAATAAAACCTGAAAAAAAAAATCTCATTAAAAGGAAAACAATGGTTCGACTGAGCCAAAATATTTTTTCATAACAAAGTTTGAAAATAAATGAGAAATTATTTCAAACTCAAGAGATCCTCATTATAGCACACGCAGTGCTGGATATTACTATATCAAGTCATTTTCAGGGTTTTGATGAAAGCATTAAGATAATTAAAGAGACTGGCCTACACTCAAAAGGCTTACAGTATATCTCTCGATCGCCAATCATTATGTCACGACGCTCTTACAGATCAATTTTAAAGGTCTGGTAAAACCATAATAATAATAATAAATCTTTATTGTCCCATTTTCAGGGAAATTATTCTTTGGTGACACCGTAAGTTGACCATCATTAAAACATAAAACACAAAGGGAATAAGAAAACAATATAAAAAGATATAAAATATAAAATAAATATAAAATATGGAAGATTGACGAAACAGCAAAATGTCTAGGAATTTGAATTTAGCATTTCAATTGCACATGGTACAAATGACCTTTTGAAAATGTTCTTCTTCATCGTCCTTACACGAAAGCGTCTCCCTGATGGCAGTTTTTCAAAAAGCCCGTTCAAGAAATGACTTTCATCAGTGCACACCTGCACCGCCTTCCTTTTCAATGCTCGCAAGTATAGAGAATCCAGACTAGTTGAAGGCCCACCTACTTTAAATGCCAGTGTAATGAGCTTTCTCAATCGTGACTTATTCCGCACATTACGATAACTGCACCAGGAAATCAAATTAAATGACAAAATACTGATCAGTAAGGAATTTGTTAACATCCGCATCACACGAGAGCTAACACCAAATGAATTCAACTTCCTGAGAAGATACAATCTTTGCATTGATTTCTTGTACACAGCATCAGTATTTCCATCAAAAGTTAGCTTGTTATCAATAAAGGTACCCAGGTATTTAAATTTGTTAACAATTTCTACCTTATCACCATTTATGGTTACAGGCTCATGTCATTACAACTGAGTGAATGAATGAATGAATGATCGTTTTAAGGCCATTTTCCCCGCTAGAGTCACCGCGTCATAGTTAGGTTCACTATGTCAATAAATTATATTTCGTTCAAAATCATGGTAGATAAGCAAACCTATACATTTTGGAAAGGTTATAGCATAAGGAAACTAAAAATCAATGTTTACATTTGGAGAGATACCTGTATGGCGGCCATCTTGGATTTTCAAAATGGCCACTGTAAAATACATATTTTGTTCTATTTCTGCCTCTAATTACCCTAAAAACTTTTAAAAATATACTAAACCTATATTTTCAGGGACAAGGAATCCAATGAAAGTATCAAATTAGTGCTATGGGGAATGGTAAGACACGAATCAAAGGTTTTGAATTGCAAAATACTGTCTTTATATTCGCGATAAGTTGCATAATCAAATACATGTTATCATTTTGTACAGGCAGTTAATAACATCAAAATGTGTCACAATAATTCATATCACCAAACATACACAGGCAGTCAGCAAAATCATATATACACATGCAGTCAGTATAACTTCACATCTACACAGGCAGTCAATGACAAAATATACACAGGCAGTCAATGGCATCAAACATACACGATTACAGAATATGCCATTTAGAGTTCGTCATCACTGTCCTGTGTGTCTATCCGACAATATAGTCCGCATCGTTTTCACAGTCCGTTCCACACAAGCAAAGGTCGGTCAGATTGATTGGCAAATCGAATTGGTCGAATGGTCGATCGAATCGAATTCGATGAATCAAATCGATCGAATTGGTCGAATGGTCGATCGAAGCGATTCGTCGAATGGTCGAATGGTCGAATGGAATTGGTCGATTGGTCGAATCGAATTGGTCGGAATTGGCAAATGTAAACATTGATTTTCAGATTTTCCATGTAATAACGTTTCCAAAAATGTATAGGTTTGCTAATCTACCATGATTTTGAACGAAAAAAACATAGTGAACCTGACTATCATTACAAATGAGTATATTGTGGTAAATCATCTCCATATTAATAGGCTAATGCCATCTATCTATCTGTCCCACCCGGAAACACGGAAACACTCTTCAGAGAGAGAGAAATTTTTTTATAAAGCAAAGGTTATTTCAAATGAATCCAAAACCTTTTTGTTTAAAATTAATCCAAATTTTTTGAAAATTCAATTTTTTTTCAAAGAGACAAAACATTGAAGTCAGGTGGTGTGAAGGCAACAGGGTGGGTGCTGAAAGACCGGTGGGAACCCCGGTGGTATCCCAACCTAACCGGAAGGTATTGCAGAATACGTTGAACAAAGATTATAGGGGAACTCGTGTTCCCCTTTCTCCATCTGACCTGCTATTCATGTTCCCCCATTCTATCTCTTCCCTGCTCTTCGTGTTTCCCCCATTCTATCTCTTCCCTGCTGTTCGTGTTTACCCCATTCTATCTCTTCCCTGCTCTTCTTGTTTACCCCATTCTATCTCTTCCCTGCTCTTCGTGTTTCCCCCATTCTATCTCTTCCCTGCTGTTCGTGTTTACCCCATTCTATCTCTTCCCTGCTCTTCGTGTTTACCCCATTCTATCTCTTCCCTGCTCTTCGTGTTTACCCCATTCTCTCTCTTCCCTGCTCTTCGTGTTTACCCCATTCTCTGTCTTCACTGCTGTTCATATTTACCCCCATTCTATCTCTTCCCTGCTCTTCGTGTTCCCCCTTTCTCCGTCTGACCTGCTGTTCATGTTTCCCTTTTCTCCCTCTGCCCTGCTGTTCATGTTCCCCCTTTCTCCCTCTGCCCTGCTGTTCATGTTCCCCCTTTCTCCCTATTCCCCGCTGTTCGTGTTCCCCCTTTCTCCCTATTCCCTGCTGTTCGTGTTCCCCCTTTCTCCCTCTTCCCTGCTGTTCGTGTTCCCCCTTTCTCCCTCTTCCCTGCTGTTCGTGTTCCCCCTTTCTCCCTCTACCCTGCTGTTCGTGTTCCCCCTTTCTCCTGATGTTCCCTTTGTTATGTTGTGTTCTGATCTGTTCTGTGTCCGAGGGCTTCCATAAGCCTCGACCATGTATGACAATGAAAAGTAGTAGTACTACAACTACAACTACAACTACAACAATGTGCGTTTGTGGTTCAAACCTTCATGTTGAGGGAACGAATCATCGACGAACTCGTACTTCACCTTCACCTTCACAATAACACCTGAAACAAAAACAATCCATTGAAACTAAACTTTCAGGCACCAGCAGAAAGTGACAGTGCGGAGAGAACGACACGTACCGGGTCCCGGGTTTTCATCCTCGGGTGGACCGACCCTGGACCCGCGATCTGAGGGAGAATCTCCCGGAACGGAGAGATCTAGATTCATGGCGCACCGGAGGGGACTGGAGAGTGTAAACACTGTAAAGTGCAGTAAAGTACCGGGATTTAAGGTGGTGTGTCGTCGTGTGTTACACTGACACACGAGTACAAACCACGTGTTCCAGTAAAAACGAACCACGACCACGTGACGCGTTCCTTCCTTCTGCAAACAACACGATCTCATTCGCGATTTCCACACCACAGATTCTCCACGTTAATCACGTGATCGATACCAGGTATCCACGATGTCTTGTTTCCCCTTGTAAACATTTTTACATTACCTTTTATCATATTAACTAACTCCATATGTTTTATCCGTTTGTGTTCAATCATTGTCATTCCACAGAATAATTTTTCTCCATGTTCTGTGGTCCGTGTGTTTCGGAGCATTTGTGGGTGATACGATTAAAATTAAGTCTCACTCTTTGTCTCAATCTCACGTCGGAAACGTCATTTCCTGCATTCTTGGAAATTTCTACAGTTCCTTGTGTTCTTCACTGGCACAACAATTCAGCAGATTCGCGATGACTAATGGGTCAAAATGGCGAACTGGTGAGATATGTCCAGATGGAATCCGAAGTTAAAACAAGAATGACTGCACTGTGGTCACAACCTGCGACAAAATCTGTTAACAGGCCGATTGGGAAATAAACATTTAAAATACTCTTAAAATATGAACAGCGTAAATGGGAAACACACCTTTAATGCGCCGTTAATAGATTTACTCGTCACCATGTCACCGCGTCAGCCTCCACCACGGTTATTCCAGGACGACCCGATTCGTCACACAGTTCTATCAGGACGAGCCGATTCGTCACACAGTTATATCAGGACGAGCCGATTCGTCACACAGTTATATCAGGACGAGCCGATTCGTCACACGGTTTAGCATTGTTTCACCCAATATGGGCCTTCAAAAATTACGTAACGCTATATTTTATTTGGTAATGCAAGCTCAATAGTTAGTTATTTGAATTCCCGGATCTTCTTGGAGGGACGTCCAGTGGTTTTTTTAGGCGCAAAGATGGGACGGAATTGTGTCCTTAAGGTGTTTGAACCCTTGGTGTGTGCTGCGCTCGCTTGGAGTAATTGGAACGCTGTGCGGTTCTGATTTGATATGCTGTGTTGTGATTGGTACTACGTAATGCGTAGTGACGTCTGGGGGCGTGGCTTCGGTGGTTGTTGGCGGCTCGCCATGATGGCCAGTGTTCTGAGAGCTTGGTATCATCTTTAATAAACAACTTGATTGAAGGAGAGTCCTGAACTTACTTCAGTATGTGCTCCACCGAGTTCCATTCTAGTTTTTACTTCATTTGTGCACAACTAACTATTCTTTCACAATTCTTCCACAATTACACCATGTGATACAATAAACCTACTAGGTATTACCCTAACATCAAATCTATCCTGGAATCCACACATTACACAACGGATTATCCAGTTGATTGTTGCGAGCACGCCCACATGATGATTTTCAAAAGCATCTGCTCAACCAGGAGGTCGGGTACGACATGGAACTTGTTTTAAGTGAGGGACGCAAGTACGAAGCAATGGTAATCGGAAAGCAGGCCATCCAGAAGATGGAATTCCCTTCATCGTCTGTGAATGCCATGACACATCGACAAAGGTGCAAAAAGTGTGGACTATCACATCCACCACGGAACTGCCCAGCATACAATGATTATTGTAAGTATTGTGGTGAACTGGGACACTGTGCCCGTTGTGAAAATCCCAAACGCTGATGGACACAAGTGGAGCCACCGTTCTGCCAGGGGTGGAAGAGGCCGTCACGTCAGCAGAAGCAAGTTGAGAGGTATGTTTCAGGGAAGTAACAACAATGGGACTTCGGTGAATGAAGTGTCGGGGTATTTTACTGCAGGTGATGATGACAGTTACGAAAGTGACACTGACACATATGAACACACCAACCCGATCATGTGATCAGGGTATCCGCACTGTGCATGAAGGAGATGAGGGATGAAGTGTACACATTGTTAAACATTGTATGCCCTGACATGAAAGGTGTATACAAACTGCAGTTGAAAGTGGATACAGGTGCGTCAGGGAATACTTTGCCAACGCGTATTGTGAAGGACATGTGTCGAAACAAATGGATGTCAAAACACACGACAACATCGCCGAGGTATCCACGCAGTAATGGATTGGTTGAGAGACAAGTTCAAACAGTGAAGAACATGATCAAAAAGTGCATTAGATCAGGGAGTGACAGATATTGCACTACAACACCTGAAGTGCACACCTGTAGATTCCCACCTCCCAAATCCAAGCGAAATGCTGTTCAACCGGCCCACACGCACCAACCTACCAAGCCGTCTGTTGGTTCCTGCACAACAAAGGCATCAGGACATTCAGGAACCATTGAAGGAACGTGGAGACCGGATGGCGAAGCAATGCAACAGACCAGCCAGGCCGGAATTAAGTGAATTGGCTATTGGACATCGGGTTCGGATTCTGAACAAGAACACGCACCAATGGTACCCCGGGAAAGCTGTAGCTCGCTGTGAAGAACCCCGTTCGTACATAGTACAGACGCCGAACGGGACAGGTCTTCATAGAACCAGGACACACTTGCGTGAACTTCATCCATCCGATTGTGGCGCCAATTGGAAGGACGAACCGACCCAACCAACACATCAAAGTCCACCAACTGCTCGACTTCCATCTATCTATAATTCCAGTAATTTCTGTGTGTATGTATGTATGTATGTATGTATGTATGTCTGTTTGTCTGTGACCGCTGTTTCTCGACAACTACCGGTCCGATATACTTTAAACTTGCCAGGTATATTGCTGGGGACCCGAGGATGTGCCTCTTCAAGGTTTCATATTAATCGGAGAAGTAGTTACCGAGCTATGTCCAAAAAACGATTCAACCAATCAGAGAGCAGCGAGCTATCACGTGTGCCGAACGTGGCGAACAGACTCTGCCTCGGACGGCACATTTGAGAGCGTATTCATTTATTTCACGTTGGCAAACTATGTTGGCGTTCAACTATGTTTTACAACTAATTAAAACTAATTTGCGATTCATCGTAACTGCGATATGCGACCTTCCGGACAGTGAAGACTGCACTTCCGGCAGCCAATCACAGAACGCGTTGTTGCGTAGGCGTGGCCGATGTGAGAGCGAGCCGAGCCGAGCGCGTGCGCCATTACGGTTCGTAATTCGATTTCTTCCGGAGAAAATAATAATTTCTCGATTTCTTATGCGCATTATTTCTCCCAATTCAGTCAGAGCGAAGGGCGGAAGCGAAGAGCGTTGTTTTTTTTGTTTACGGGCTTACGGGCGTACGGGCGGGGTAGAGTGTACGGGTAGCGTTTTTTTTTTTTTTTGGCAAGGAACGGGCACCCACGTACGGGCATGCCCTAGTTTCAACAATGACGACTCGGCAATGGAAACTAACGGCTGCTCCAGCTCCAAGGATGACAAGAGTGCCGAGACAACAAGGCCGGACAACAAGTCTGAGACAACAAGGCCGAGACAACTAGGCCGAAACAAGGCCGAAACAACAAGGCCGAGACAACAAGGCCAGACAACAAGGCCGAGACAACAAGGCCGGACAACAAGGCCGAGACAACAAGGCCGGACAACAAGGCCGAGACAACAAGGCCGAGACAACAAGGCCGGACAACAAGGCCGAGACAACTAGGCCAAAACAACAAGGCCGGACAACAAGGACGAGACAACTAGGCCGAAACAACAAGGCCGGACAACAAGGCCGGACAACAAGGCCGAGACAAAGCCGGACAACAAGGCCAGACAACAAGGCCGAGACAACAAGGCCGGACAACAAGGCCGAGACAACAAGGCTGAGACAGCAAGGCCGGACAAGGCCGAGACAACAAGGCCGAGACAACAAGGCCGGACAACAAGGCCGAGACAAGGCCGGACAACAAGGCCGAGACAACAAGGCCGAGACAACTAGGCCGAGACAACAAGGCCGGACAACAAGGCCGGACAACAAGGCCGAGACAACAAGGCCGAGACAACAAGGCCGAGACAACAAGGCCAAGACAACAAGGCCAAGACAACAAGGCCGAACAACAAGGCCGAGACGAGGCCGGACAACAAGGCCGAGACGAGGCCGGACAACTTTCCATACTCGACCAGATCAGACCGTGTGATTCGAAAACCATTGAGATATCGTGTTGGTGAATAACGACCATCAGAAATCAGCCCTTGTAATGTTAGTGCAGAGACAATTCGTTGATTGAAATGGCGGACATTGGAATGATTCTGTGTTTTCTGTGTTTGAATGATTCTGTGTTTGAATGATTCTGTGTTTGAATGATTCTGTGTTTTCTGTGTTTGAATGATTCTGTGTTATCTGTGTTTGAATGATTCTGTGTTTGAATGATTCTGTGTTTTCTGTGTTTGAATGATTCTGTGTTTTCTGTGTTTGAATGATTCTGTGTTTTCTGTGTTTGAATGATTCTGTGTTTTAGCTAATCATACTGAGCATTAATTACATTTTGGTTAAGAGTTATAACAGTAACAGCAGATCCCATCTATGTGTGGGTCAAGTTGTGTCTGATTGAGTTTATTATTGTACCCCGTCGCATCGCGGAGTGAAAGGGGGACTATGGTTTTCCCCTCCGTCCGTGTGTCCGTCCGTCCATCCGTGCGTGCATACGTGCGTGTACGTGCATGCGTGCCTAAGCGAAGGACCGCATTCGAATTTGGTGTGTGGATGCAACCCACGTCAAAATCCAAGATGGCCGCCGCCATGTATGTCTGACGTTATGAATGTCTGAACCTTGTGAGCGGAATATCTTGAAAAACAAGCATTCTGAGTATTGCGCTGCAATACATGTCCCCTACCAAAAGTTCAAAGTGCCATAACTTTGTCCAAAATGATCGAATATGCAAATTTATGCACGGTTGATGCTGGTTTTCAAACTTGATCTGAGGTATGCTGAGACACGTGTGTCATGCCTCGCCTCGTTGATAAGCCCACAAGGTCGCTCCATGGAGCGGCCTGCACGTATTGCACTGTGTGAGTTATATAAATTATTACCAACTCATGGTCTGACGTACTAGCAATTCAAGAGATATCCATTAAAAAAAAAAATTTCGTTTAATAAACGATATCTGCCAAACCACATGCCCTATCGCAAATTCCAAAAGGACATTTTAGTGCTGAACAGATCTGTGAAGTTTCCCCTCGATTGGATCAAAAATGAGGGAGGAGCTCGGTTTTAAAGGTTCATGCTTAAAAACGTCATAACTCTGAAACCATGTGACGCATGACATCATGCTCGTTGACTTTTTTGTTCGTCATGGGTATGCGATTCTGCCTGCAAAGATTGGCCTCGATCTGTTCAGCCGTTGCAGAGAAAAAGGGGTTTTCGTGTTTTCACGAAAAACAATATGGCGACCGAACCACGTGACCTGTGACGTCATAATTACCATTAAAATATTCTACAGACCGAGTCCTTCCTATGGTGAAAATTTGATCTCAATCGGTCCTATTATTGCAGAGAAAATCTTTTTTAAAGGAAATTTAAACTTAAAATGGCACTGAGTTAAGGATCATCAGAATTCCCAAAGTTCAAAGTGCCATAACTTTGTCAAAAATGATCGAAACGTTGTGAAGTTCGAACTTGACCTGTAACTTATCATGAGGAAACGATGTGCCAAGTCTGAAATCATTAGCATTAAGCGTTTAGAAAAAAAAGTCCGGAAAACTGTTCTTTGCGTGACGGACTGACAGACTGACAGACTGAAGGACTGACGGACTGACGGACGGAGGGACGGCGTGCAAACCTATAGTCCCCTCCGGTGTACACCGGTAGGGGACTAATAAGCGAAGTACCAACTTCTAATCTGGTGTGTGGGTGTATCGAGGCATAAGGAAGAACGCTATTGAAAATTGGGTCGCCACGTCAAAATCCAAGATGGCCACCTCCATGCATGTCTGAACCTTGTGAGCGAAATATCATATCACAGCATGTCTTCTGCGTCTTCCACTTTGTCAACTCACATCATTTCCCCGACGGGGGACCTATGCGTAACGCTTGTTACGATTTAGTTTCATCGTGTTTTGTTGCATACAAACATAATAAATTCAATGAAAGGGAGATGTTGTGATTGGTACTGCGAACTGCGTGGTGACGTCTGGGGAGGCGTGGCTTCGGTGGTCGCTGGGCTGCTGGCGGCACGCCATGATGGCCGTGTGCTCTGTGAGAGCTTTGGTGTCGTCTTCAATAAACCACTTGATTGAAGGAGATTCCTGAAATTATTACATGCTGTACTTGGAAGAAACCCGTCTCCTCGTCCTTTCGTTCATCCATACAGCCACAAACATAAATCAGGTGTTACGGTAATTTGCCTGACGGAACGTAACGTTGATTATCGAGCATTCTGACGTGATTATTGTGCGTTCTCACGTGATTATTGTGCGTTCTGACAGGATTATTGTGCATTCTGACGGGATTATTGTGCGTTCTGACGTGATTATTGTGCATTCTGACGGGATTATTGTGCATTCTGACGGGATTATTGTGCATTCTGACGTGATTATTGCGCATTCTGACGTGATTATTGCGCATTCTGACGCGATTATTGTGCATTCTGACGGGATTATTGTGCGTTCTGACGGGATTATTGTGCGTTCTGATGGGATTATTGTGCGTTCTGACTATTATTGTGCGTTCTGACTATTATTGTGCGTTCTGACTATTATTGTGCGTTCTGACGTGATTATTGTGCATTCTGATGGGATTATTGTGCATTCTGAGGTGCTTATTGTGCGTTCTGATGGGATTATTGTGCGTTCTGACGGGATTATTGTGCGTTCTGACGGGATTATTGTGCGTTCTGACAGGATTATTGTGCATTCTGACGTGATTATTGTGCGTTCTGACGGGATTATTGTGCGTTCTGATGGGATTATTGTGCGTTCTGACGGGATTATTGTGCGTTCTGAGGGGATTATTGTGCATTCTGACGTGATTATTGTGCATTCTGACGGGATTATTGTGCGTTCTGACGGGATTATTGTGCGTTCTGACGGGATTATTGTGCGTTCTGACGGGATTATTGTGCGTTCTGACGGGATTATTGTGCGTTCTGACGGGATTATTGTGCGTTCTGACGGGATTATTGTGCGTTCTGACGTGATTACAGTGTGTTCTGATGGGATTACTGTGCGTTCTGATGGGATTATTGTGCGTTCTGACGGTATTATTGTGCGTTCTGACGGGATTATTGTGCGTTCTGACGGGATTATTGTGCGTTCTGACGGGATTATTGTGCGTTCTGACGGGATTATTGTGCGTTCTGACGGGATTATTGTGCGTTCTGACGGGATTACTGTGCGTTCTGACGTGATTACAGTGTGTTCTGACGGGATTACTGTGCGTTCTGACGGGATTACTGTGCGTTCTGACGGGATTATTGTGCGTTCTGACGGGATTATTGTGCGTTCTGACGGGATTATTGTGCGTTCTGATGGGATTATTGTGCGTTCTGATGGGATTATTGTGCGTTCTGATGGGATTATTGTGCGTTCTCACGGGATTACTGTGCGTTCTAACAGGATTATTGTGCATTCTAACAGGATTATTGTGCATTCTGACGTGGTTACAGTGCGTTCTGACGGGATTATTGTGCATTCTGACGGGATTATTGTGCGTTCTGACGGGATAATTGTGCGTTCTGACGGGATTATTGTGCGTTCTGACGGGATTATTGTGCGTTCTGACGGGATTATTGTGCGTTCTGACGGGATTATTGTGCATTCTGACGGGATTATTGTGCGTTCTAACAGGATTATTGTGCATTCTAACAGGATTATTGTGCATTCTGACGTGGTTACAGTGCGTTCTGACGGGATTATTGTGCATTCTGACGGGATTATTGTGCGTTCTGATGGGATTGTTGTGCGTTCTGATGGGATTGTTGTGCGTTCTGACGGGATTGTTGTGCGTTCTGACGGGATTGTTGTGCGTTCTGACGGGATTGTTGTGCGTTCTGACGTGGTTACAGTGCGTTCTGACGTGGTTACAGTGCGTTCTGACTATTATTGTGCGTTCTGACGTGATTATTGTGCGTTCTGATGGGATTATTGTGCGTTCTGACGTGATTATTGTGCGTTCTGACGGGATTATTGTGCGTTCTGACGGGATTATTGTGCGTTCTGATGGGATTATTGTGCGTTCTGATGGGATTATTGTGCGTTCTGATGGGATTATTGTGCGTTCTGACGTGGTTACAGTGCGTTCTGACGGGATTATTGTGCGTTCTGATGGGATTATTGTGTGTTCTGACGGGATTATTGTGCGTACTGACATGATTATTGTGCGTTCTGACGGGATTATTGTGCCTTCTGACAGTATTATTGTGCGTTCTGACGTGATTATTGTGCGTTCTGATGGGATTATTGTGCATTCTGAGGTGATTATTGTGTGTTCTGATGGGATTATTGTGCGTTCTGACGGGATTATTGTGCGTTCTGAGGTGATTATTGTGTGTTCTGAGGTGATTATTGTGTGTTCTGATGGGATTATTGTGCGTTCTGACGGGATTATTGTGCGTTCTGACAGGATTATTGTGCGTTCTGACAGGATTATTGTGCGTTCTGACAGGATTATTGTGCGTTCTGACATGGTTACAATGTGTTCTGACGGGATTATAGTGCGTTCTGACGTGGTACAGTGCGTTCTGATGGGATTCTTGTGCGTTCTGACGGGATTATTGTGCGTTCTGACGGGATTATTGTGCTTTCTGACGGGATTATTGTGCATTCTGAGGTGCTTATTGTGCGTTCTGATGGGATTATTGTGCGTTCTGACGGGATTATTGTGCGTTCTGACGGGATTATTGTGCGTTCTGACAGGATTATTGTGCATTCTGACGTGATTATTGTGCGTTCTGACGGGATTATTGTGCGTTCTGATGGGATTATTGTGCGTTCTGACGGGATTATTGTGCGTTCTGAGGGGATTATTGTGCATTCTGACGTGATTATTGTGCATTCTGACGGGATTATTGTGCGTTCTGACGGGATTATTGTGCGTTCTGACGGGATTATTGTGCGTTCTGACGGGATTATTGTGCGTTCTGACGGGATTATTGTGCGTTCTGACGGGATTATTGTGCGTTCTGACGGGATTATTGTGCGTTCTGATGTGATTACAGTGTGTTCTGATGGGATTACTGTGCGTTCTGATGGGATTATTGTGCGTTCTGACGGGATTATTGTGCGTTCTGACGGGATTATTGTGCGTTCTGACGGGATTATTGTGCGTTCTGACGGGATTATTGTGCGTTCTGACGGGATTATTGTGCGTTCTGACGGGATTATTGTGCGTTCTGACGGGATTATTGTGCGTTCTGACGGGATTATTGTGCGTTCTGATGTGATTACAGTGTGTTCTGATGGGATTACTGTGCGTTCTGATGGGATTATTGTGCGTTCTGACGGGATTATTGTGCGTTCTGACGGGATTATTGTGCGTTCTGACGGGATTATTGTGCGTTCTGACGGGATTATTGTGCGTTCTGACGGGATTATTGTGCGTTCTGACGGGATTATTGTGCGTTCTGACGTGATTACAGTGTGTTCTGACGGGATTACTGTGCGTTCTGACGGGATTACTGTGCGTTCTGACGGGATTATTGTGCGTTCTGACGGGATTATTGTGCGTTCTGACGGGATTATTGTGCGTTCTGATGGGATTATTGTGCGTTCTGATGGGATTATTGTGCGTTCTGATGGGATTATTGTGCGTTCTCACGGGATTACTGTGCGTTCTAACAGGATTATTGTGCATTCTAACAGGATTATTGTGCATTCTGACGTGGTTACAGTGCGTTCTGACGGGATTATTGTGCATTCTGACGGGATTATTGTGCGTTCTGACGGGATTATTGTGCGTTCTGACGGGATTATTGTGCGTTCTGACGGGATTATTGTGCGTTCTGACGGGATTATTGTGCGTTCTGACGGGATTATTGTGCGTTCTGACGGGATTATTGTGCATTCTGACGGGATGATTGTGCGTTCTAACAGGATTATTGTGCATTCTAACAGGATTATTGTGCATTCTGACGTGGTTACAGTGCGTTTTGACGGGATTATTGTGCATTCTGACGGGATTATTGTGCGTTCTGATGGGATTGTTGTGCGTTCTGATGGGATTGTTGTGCGTTCTGACGGGATTGTTGTGCGTTCTGACGGGATTGTTGTGCGTTCTGACGGGATTGTTGTGCGTTCTGACGTGGTTACAGTGCGTTCTGACGTGGTTACAGTGCGTTCTGACTATTATTGTGCGTTCTGACGTGATTATTGTGCGTTCTGATGGGATTATTGTGCGTTCTGACGTGATTATTGTGCGTTCTGACGGGATTATTGTGCGTTCTGACGGGATTATTGTGCGTTCTGATGGGATTATTGTGCGTTCTGATGGGATTATTGTGCGTTCTGACGGGATTATTGTGCGTTCTGACGTGGTTACAGTGCGTTCTGATGGGATTATTGTGCGTTCTGATGGGATTATTGTGTGTTCTGACGGGATTATTGTGCGTACTGACATGATTATTGTGCGTTCTGACGGGATTATTGTGCCTTCTGACAGTATTATTGTGCGTTCTGACGTGATTATTGTGCGTTCTGATGGGATTATTGTGCATTCTGAGGTGATTATTGTGTGTTCTGATGGGATTATTGTGCGTTCTGACGGGATTATTGTGCGTTCTGAGGTGATTATTGTGTGTTCTGAGGTGATTATTGTGTGTTCTGATGGGATTATTGTGCGTTCTGACGGGATTATTGTGCGTTCTGACAGGATTATTGTGCGTTCTGACAGGATTATTGTGCGTTCTGACAGGATTATTGTGCGTTCTGACATGGTTACAATGTGTTCTGACGGGATTATAGTGCGTTCTGACGTGGTACAGTGCGTTCTGATGGGATTCTTGTGCGTTCTGACGGGATTATTGTGCGTTCTGACGGGATTATTGTGCTTTCTGACGGGATTATTGTGTGTTCTGATGTGATTATTGTGCGTTCTGATGGGATTACTGTGCGTGCTGACGTGATTACTGTGCGTTCTGATGGGATTTTTGTGCGTTCTGACAGGATTATTGTGCGTTCTGACGGGATTATTGTGCGTTCTGACGGGATTATTGTGCGTTCTGACGGGATTATTGTGCGTTCTGACGGGATTATTGTGCGTTCTGACGGGATTATTGTGCGTTCTGACGGGATTATTGTGCGTTCTGATGGGATTATTGTGCATTCTGAAGGGATTATTGTGCGTTCTAACAGGATTATTGTGCGTTCTGACGTGGTTACAGTGCGTTCTGACGGGATTATTGTGCGTTCTGACGGGATTATTGTGCGTTCTGATGTGGTTACAGTGCATTCTAACGGGATTATTGTGCATTCTGACGGGATTATTGTGCGTTCTGACGGGATTATTGTGCGTTCTGACGGGATTATTGTGCGTTCTGACGGGATTATTGTGCGTTCTGACATGGTTCAGTGCTTTCTGACGGGATAATTGTGCGTTCTGACAGGATTATTGTGCGTTCTGACGTGGTTACATTGCGTTCTGACGGGATTATTGTGCATTCTGATGGGATTATTGTGCGTTCTGACGTGATTATTGTGCATTGTGATGGGATTATTGTGCGTTCTGACAGGATTATTGTGCGTTCTGACGTGATTACTGTGCGTTCTGACGGGATTATTGTGCCGTCTGACGTGATTATTGTGCGTTCTGACGGGATTATTGTGCGTTCTGACAGGATTATTGTGCGTTCTGACGGGATTATTGTGCGTTCTGACGGTGTTATTGTGCGTTCTGACGATGTTATTGTACGTTGACATGGTTACAGTGCTTTCTGACGGGATTATTGTGCGTTCTGACAGGATTATTGTGCGTTCTGACGTGATTGTTGTGCGTTCTGACGGGATTGTTGTGCGTTCTGATGGGATTATTGTGCGTTCTGACGGGATTATTGTGCGTTCTGACGTGATTATTGTGCGTTCTGATGGGATTATTGTGCGTTCTGACGGGATTATTGTGCTTTCTGACGGGATTATTGTGTGTTCTGATGTGATTATTGTGCGTTCTGATGGGATTACTGTGCGTGCTGACGTGATTACTGTGCGTTCTGATGGGATTATTGTGCGTTCTGACGGGATTATTGTGCGTTCTGACGGGATTATTGTGCGTTCTGACGGGATTATTGTGCGTTCTGACGGGATTATTGTGCGTTCTGACGGGATTATTGTGCGTTCTGACGGGATTATTGTGCGTTCTGACGGGATTATTGTGATTCTGATGCGATTATTGTGCATTCTGAAGGGATTATTGTGCGTTCTAACAGGATTATTGTGCGTTCTGACGTGGTTACAGTGCGTTCTGACGGGATTATTGTGCATTCTGACGGGATTATTGTGCGTTCTGATGTGGTTACAGTGCATTCTAACGGGATTATTGTGCATTCTGACGGGATTATTGTGCGTTCTGACGGGATTATTGTGCGTTCTGACGGGATTATTGTGCGTTCTGACGGGATTATTGTGCGTTCTGACGGGATTATTGTGCGTTCTGACATGGCTCAGTGCTTTCTGACGGGATAATTGTGCGTTCTGACAGGATTATTGTGCGTTCTGACATGGTTACATTGCGTTCTGACGGGATTATTGTGTGTTCTGATGGGATTATTGTGCGTTCTGACGTGATTATTGTGCGTTCTGATGGGATTATTGTGCGTTCTGACAGGATTATTGTGCGTTCTGACGTGATTACTGTGCGTTCTGACGGGATTATTGTGCCGTCTGACGTGATTATTGTGCGTTCTGACGGGATTATTGTGCGTTCTGACGGGATTATTGTGCGTTCTGACGGGATTATTGTGCGTTCTGACGTGATTACAGTGTGTTCTGACGGGATTACTGTGCGTTCTGACGGGATTACTGTGCGTTCTGACGGGATTATTGTGCGTTCTGACGGGATTATTGTGCGTTCTGACGGGATTATTGTGCGTTCTGATGGGATTATTGTGCGTTCTGATGGGATTATTGTGCGTTCTGATGGGATTATTGTGCGTTCTCACGGGATTACTGTGCGTTCTAACAGGATTATTGTGCATTCTAACAGGATTATTGTGCATTCTGACGTGGTTACAGTGCGTTCTGACGGGATTATTGTGCATTCTGACGGGATTATTGTGCGTTCTGACGGGATTATTGTGCGTTCTGACGGGATTATTGTGCGTTCTGACGGGATTATTGTGCGTTCTGACGGGATTATTGTGCGTTCTGACGGGATTATTGTGCATTCTGACGGGATTATTGTGCGTTCTAACAGGATTATTGTGCATTCTAACAGGATTATTGTGCATTCTGACGTGGTTACAGTGCGTTCTGACGGGATTATTGTGCATTCTGACGGGATTATTGTGTGTTCTGATGGGATTGTTGTGCGTTCTGATGGGATTGTTGTGCGTTCTGACGGGATTGTTGTGCGTTCTGACGGGATTGTTGTGCGTTCTGACGGGATTGTTGTGCGTTCTGACGTGGTTACAGTGCGTTCTGACGTGGTTACAGTGCGTTCTGACTATTATTGTGCGTTCTGACGTGATTATTGTGCGTTCTGATGGGATTATTGTGCGTTCTGACGTGATTATTGTGCGTTCTGACGGGATTATTGTGCGTTCTGATGGGATTATTGTGCGTTCTGATGGGATTATTGTGCGTTCTGATGGGATTATTGTGCGTTCTGACGGGATTATTGTGCGTTCTGACGTGGTTACAGTGCGTTCTGACGGGATTATTGTGCGTTCTGATGGGATTATTGTGTGTTCTGACGGGATTATTGTGCGTACTGAAATGATTATTGTGCGTTCTGACGGGATTATTGTGCCTTCTGACAGTATTATTGTGCGTTCTGACGTGATTATTGTGCGTTCTGATGGGATTATTGTGCATTCTGAGGTGATTATTGTGTGTTCTGATGGGATTATTGTGCGTTCTGACGGGATTATTGTGCGTTCTGAGGTGATTATTGTGTGTTCTGAGGTGATTATTGTGTGTTCTGATGGGATTATTGTGCGTTCTGACGGGATTATTGTGCGTTCTGACAGGATTATTGTGCGTTCTGACAGGATTATTGTGCGTTCTGACAGGATTATTGTGCGTTCTGACATGGTTACAATGTGTTCTGACGGGATTATAGTGCGTTCTGACGTGGTACAGTGCGTTCTGATGGGATTCTTGTGCGTTCTGACGGGATTATTGTGCGTTCTGACGGGATTATTGTGCTTTCTGACGGGATTATTGTGTGTTCTGATGTGATTATTGTGCGTTCTGATGGGATTACTGTGCGTGCTGACGTGATTACTGTGCGTTCTGATGGGATTATTGTGCGTTCTGACAGGATTATTGTGCGTTCTGACGGGATTATTGTGCGTTCTGACGGGATTATTGTGCGTTCTGACGGGATTATTGTGCGTTCTGACGGGATTATTGTGCGTTCTGACGGGATTATTGTGCGTTCTGACGGGATTATTGTGCGTTCTGACGGGATTATTGTGCGTTCTGATGGGATTATTGTGCATTCTGAAGGGATTATTGTGCGTTCTAACAGGATTATTGTGCGTTCTGACGTGGTTACAGTGCGTTCTGACGGGATTATTGTGCGTTCTGACGGGATTATTGTGCGTTCTGATGTGGTTACAGTGCATTCTAACGGGATTATTGTGCATTCTGACGGGATTATTGTGCGTTCTGGCGGGATTATTGTGCGTTCTGACGGGATTATTGTGCGTTCTGACGGGATTATTGTGCGTTCTGACATGGTTCAGTGCTTTCTGACGGGATAATTGTGCGTTCTGACAGGATTATTGTGCGTTCTGACGTGGTTACATTGCGTTCTGACGGGATTATTGTGCGTTCTGATGGGATTATTGTGCGTTCTGACGTGATTATTGTGCATTCTGATGGGATTATTGTGCGTTCTGACAGGATTATTGTGCGTTCTGACGTGATTACTGTGCGTTCTGACGGGATTATTGTGCCGTCTGACGTGATTATTGTGCGTTCTGACGGGATTATTGTGCGTTCTGACAGGATTATTGTGCGTTCTGACGGGATTATTGTGCGTTCTGACGGTGTTATTGTGCGTTCTGACGATGTTATTGTGCGTTGACATGGTTACAGTGCTTTCTGACGGGATTATTGTGCGTTCTGACAGGATTATTGTGCGTTCTGACGTGATTGTTGTGCGTTCTGACGGGATTGTTGTGCGTTCTGATGGGATTATTGTGCGTTCTGACGGGATTATTGTGCGTTCTGACGTGATTATTGTGCGTTCTGACGGGATTATTGTGCGTTCTGACGGGATTATTGTGCTTTCTGACGGGATTATTGTGTGTTCTGATGTGATTATTGTGCGTTCTGATGGGATTACTGTGCGTGCTGACGTGATTACTGTGCGTTCTGATGGGATTATTGTGCGTTCTGACGGGATTATTGTGCGTTCTGACGGGATTATTGTGCGTTCTGACGGGATTATTGTGCGTTCTGACGGGATTATTGTGCGTTCTGACGGGATTATTGTGCGTTCTGACGGGATTATTGTGCGTTCTGACGGGATTATTGTGCGTTCTGACGGGATTATTGTGATTCTGATGCGATTATTGTGCATTCTGAAGGGATTATTGTGCGTTCTAACAGGATTATTGTGCGTTCTGACGTGGTTACAGTGCGTTCTGACGGGATTATTGTGCGTTCTGACGGGATTATTGTGCGTTCTGATGTGGTTACAGTGCATTCTAACGGGATTATTGTGCATTCTGACGGGATTATTGTGCGTTCTGACGGGATTATTGTGCGTTCTGACGGGATTATTGTGCGTTCTGACGGGATTATTGTGCGTTCTGACATGGCTCAGTGCTTTCTGACGGGATAATTGTGCGTTCTGACAGGATTATTGTGCGTTCTGACATGGTTACATTGCGTTCTGACGGGATTATTGTGCGTTCTGATGGGATTATTGTGCGTTCTGACGTGATTATTGTGCGTTCTGATGGGATTATTGTGCGTTCTGACAGGATTATTGTGCGTTCTGACGTGATTACTGTGCGTTCTGACGGGATTATTGTGCCGTCTGACGTGATTATTGTGCGTTCTGACGGGATTATTGTGCGTTCTGACAGGATTATTGTGCGTTCTGACGGGATTATTGTGCGTTCTGACGGTGTTATTGTGCGTTCTGACGGTGTTATTGTGCGTTGACATGGTTACAGTGCTTTCTGACGGGATTATTGTGCGTTCTGACAGGATTATTGTGCGTTCTGACGTGATTGTTGTGCGTTCTGACGGGATTGTTGTGCGTTCTGACGGGATTATTGTGCGTTCTGACGGGATTATTGTGCGTTCTGACGTGATTATTGTGCGTTCTGACGGGATTATTGTGCGTTCTGACGGGATTCTTGTGTGTTCTGACGGGATTCTTGTGCGTTCTGACGGGATTATTGTGCGTTCTGACGGGATTATTGTGCGTTCTGACGGGATTATTGTGCGTTCTGACGGGATTATTGTGCATTCTGACGTGGTTACAGTGCGTTCTGACGTGGTTACAGTGTGTGCCGACGCGGTTGCAGTGCGTTCTGACGTGGTTGCAGTGCGTTCTGACGTGTTATTGTGCGTTCTGACGTGTTATTATGCGTTCTGACGTGTTCCAGTGCGTTCTGACGTGTTATTCTGCGTTCTGACGTTCCGATTTGGAGAACGTGCATTTAAAGCACTCTAAAAGATGAACAGTCGGGTTGGGAATCGATTAAATTAAATGTGATTAAAAAAATTAACTCGACACATCTCACCACGTGTGTATCCTGCAGACACACACATGACTGACTCACCCATGAACTGAAGAGGAAGTTGTTTGGTGCCACCACTCTGTATCTGGCACTGGGCTGCATCCAATGTCACAGCATTTAACTTATCTTCGAAAATCCAAATTGTTGGGGTGCGCAACCCCTGCACCCCATTGAATCCGCCTGTAACTTTGACTCTTGACAAAAAAAATTTAACATTCAATCGTCAAGTCATAAGTGGGTTTTTGTATGCGAAACACTCTTGCAGTTTTCATTGAGTTCAGGTTTCTTCTTCACAATGTCTGCAAGTCGTGACGTCATTTGTCACAGATGGGAGAAAGTGGGAAACCTGAGCACAAAGCCAACCTTCATCTCGAGCCACACATCTCTCTCTCTAACTCTGTCGTGGTCCTGACGTTGTGAATGTGGGGGTACACCATCCTGGATGTGGGGGATGTCTGGGTCGCTCCTGGGCTTGTTTGAGAGAACTGTCTGGGACTATAAAAATAACAACAACAACAACCTTTAAAGGTTGAAGATCTGCATAAAAACCACAAAAAACAGTAAACCATGCATAAATAAAACAAAACAATGAAAAGCATTAAAATTAATTGCTTTTTATCAAGTGTTGCGATGATTGGGGTTGGGTACAGTACATATTGCGTGTGGCAGGCTGTCCAGTTGAGGTTGAAATCTCAGAAGAGGAAATGGAGGCTGATTCGCTTGGGATATTTTCTGAAGAACTTCATAATGGAGACTTGAGTGGCTGCCTTAATTTACTGTTCGTAGACCTTGTAAAATTTTAGGACATTCTCTATCTCCCTTTTCACTTTAGAACTTCTCATGCAGTCGGGATCATGTTCATCAAAGATGGTCATGGCTTCATCGACAAACTTGAAACCTTTAGCTATGACCTTATTCATGAGGGTTGTAACAGGCTCAACCACTCCACGCACTTTATTCTGATTTCTCTTTGATGCACTCCTCCTCCGGACCCAAAAGATCTTCATTGCTCAGCCCCTACCTTTGGGAGAAAAGCAAATCCTCAACATCATCTTTGTTGACCTCTTCAAATCCCACTTGCTGGGCCATGTCCATAATATGTTGCCTTGCTTTGCTGACTTCATCATTATTGAAACCTCTGAACTCAATCACAGCCTCAGGCCAGAGTTTCTTCCACGCTGCATTGATGCATTGATAAGTGACTTCATCCCAGGCATCGCCAGTGATATCAATTGCCATCTTGATGTTAAACTGGTGGCAGAATGTCTTGATGCTGAGCTGATCATCTGCATCAAATTCACTGATTGGACGTGAGAAGGTTTGTCAGAGGTAAAATAGGCCTTAAAAGTTGCTGTGACCCATTCGTCCATTAGCTGGATATGATCGATGAGGTGTTAGGACAAAGAAACAGCACCTGCCAGTTATCGGTCAGTTGCCGACTACGCCATGGTAAAGGTTCAATAACTCAGAAATAAACGTGCAAGTTTATTCAAACAATAAAATGACCAAACATACAGGCCCCAGGCTGCAGGGCATCACCGAGCCACTGACTCCATCCACTTCAGAAATGGAACATGGTGACATAATAAGTCATGTGTAATACCAAAGGGTTTTGCAGTATCCAACACCCCCAATTCATTTGGGGTTGGGGGGGGGCTCCATGATAGGTCTCACATTGTATAACTGTGGACCAACAGGGAAAAGTCAAATTTTCCAATTTTTGTGGGTTTCAGTTTTGTTTTTGTTTTTTGTGTACAGAATCGAGGCTCGTGAAAGAGCACACACACATTTATCTCGCAAACTAATCAAACAGACAAAGTATATAAAAAGCGGAGCTGTGGACAAGTTGGGCAGAGAAGGGGAAGCACACAAACCAACATTTGAGTGCAGGGCCATCGGGAGATGTGTGGGAGGGAGAGGGCTTGGGGGGAGGAGGCGTGGGAAGAGGGGTGGAGGGTGGGAGAAGTATAAAACACAAGGACACCAACGACTTCCAGGAAAGAAGTTGGTATTTCAAAAAATTGGATTTGGGGTGAAATTAGTGGGGATAGAAAAGATCAAAGGAGTGGATGGGGAATTGAGGGAAGATAAGAGATGGTGGTGAACAGCTGTTTTAAAGACCTGGAGGGAGGAGTGGGATTGAAGAGAGTGAGGGAGTTTGTTCCAGAGGCAGGAGAAAAGAGGAATGAAGGAGTGAAAGTGAGCAGAGAGTCTTGATTTTGGCAGTTTAACCATAAGAGGGTTGCAGGCAGATCTTGTGTGACCTGTAGAAATATTTGGGGGACAGAGCCCAGAGAGAGCTGGGGGAGCAAGGCCGGAGAGGAGTCGGTAGAAGACGGAAAGACCACCAACCTGCCTGCGATGAGTAAGTGAAAGGCCCTCGGAGATAGCTTCATCGTGGGAGATTCCAATGATTCTGAACGCTTTGGTTTCAACAGCGTGAAGACGAGCTTGGTGTGAAGCAGGAGCACCAGCCCAGAGGGGAGAGCAGTATTCCATTGAGCTGCGGATGAAAGCCTTGCATGTGGTAAGGAGCTCAGGTGTGCCAAGGAAGGACTTCGCACGACGGAGGATGCCCAGTCGGCGACTGGCTTTGGAGGCCATATTTGAAATGTGGTTTTCCCAGGAAAGATCATGGCAGATAGTGAGACCCAAAAGCTTGAGTGAGAGAACTTCTTGGAGAGGATTATTCAGAAAGTGGATGGGAGGGTTGTCCAGTCGGTCTTTTCGGAGAGACATCGTAAGAGTGTGAGATTTGTCAGGATTGAAAGACATGTTCCACTTGTTTGACTAGTCTGTGATTTTGTCCAGGTCTGCAGAGAGTGAGGCGGCTGCAGACTGCCGATCTGAGGGATGAGGAATGGAGCGGCAGAGAGTGGAGTCATCAGCAAAGAGACAGAGAGGATTTTCAAGAGAGTCAGAGAGATCATTGATGAAGACCAGAAAAAGCACAGGGCCCAGAACACTGCCTTGGGGAACTCCAGCCTGAACAGGAAGAGGAGATGAGAGAAACACATTCCCAGATGAGGGACACAAGATTTAGAGGCAAACACAGAGTTGAGGCATTCAGCTTTTTCACGTGCGGATTCAGCTGTGTAGCCATTTGAGGTAAGGGAGGGGATGGAGGGGGAACAAACACCAGAAACAGATTTGACCAGACGCCACCAGGATTTGGAAGAGGGAGACAGATAAGAGAGTTCGGTCTTGAGAATGGAGAGATATTGTTTCCTGGCACTTCTGAGGGTGGACACACACTTGTTTCGGGCTTTGTGAAAGGAAATGAGATTTACTTCAGTTGGATTTGCTTTCCAGGAGAAGAAGGCAAGTTGTTTCTGGGCAACTGCCTCACCACATGATTCAGTGTACCATGGATGGGAGGAAGGGTAAGACAACTGAAGACGAGATGGGATAAATCTGTGCATGAGAGAGAGCAGTTTGCTTTGGAAGAATTCCCAGGAAGAATTGGTGTCAGAGGCAGTAGAGATGGGAGACCAGTCCAGATGATTGATGGCTGCTTGCAGACCGTGACAGCCAGCCTGAGTGAAATGCCAGACTCGTCGGCGCTGAGGAGGCTCTCTGAGAATGGCCAGAGAGATGTCCACTTTAACAGGCACATGAACAGAAGAACCGATTGTAGCAGAAGAAGAGCAGCAGACATTTGCAGGGAAGTTTGTCATCACCAAGTCTCGAAGAGAAGATACTCCATTGACTGAGATCCGGGTCGGGAAATTGACAGATTGTGTCAGTCCCAATGAGTCGCAGAAGTCCTTTGCTGAGGGGCCATGGCTGGTGAGAGAGGAACCCACACCCAGCCAGCTGGCATGATGACAGTTGAAGTCACCACATATGAGGAAGAGAGAGTTTGGATGAGTTGATCGAAGTTGGTCCATGTTGTCAGACAGCGAAATGTAAATGGAGTCATCACTGTTTGGAGGACGGTACAGAACACATATGAACAAAAGGTGGGAGCGGAGAGGAAGACATAGCCAGAGGGACTCCTGGGGGTAGGGTGGAGAGAGGGCAGTGCAAGGAGAGTGAGGAAGAGAGTTTTTGATAAAGAGAGCAACCCCACCACCAGGACGAGGCTCAGGTCTATCATACCGGAGGAGGGAGTAACCAGGAAGATACACTACTCACAATAAGTTAGGGATATTGGCAGGTTCTTCGGTGTGGTTGATTTTGTGTACTAATCTATATAATAATAGCGTAAGGACTCGACTTTGTTATCCCTTTTAAGCCGCACCCAGTGACCCGATGCCCACGGCACTAATGGATTTACGATCTACGAACCACGGTCTTTGTTTATCACGTACAGCCATACTCGAAAAATCTGAATTAGCTGACGTTGGGGCCCAAAAGCATCCGATTAACTGCCGATACGACGCCATCTTACGACGCCATCGTATTGGCGTCTGCTGGGCGAAGGCCAAGTGAGCCGTCCGCTGATTGGACAGTCGAGTGGTGTGAACATGGGTGGTGTGAACCAAATGGTCTTTTTATTCCCTTGAACATTTTAAATTAGGATATATAAGGAAACGTCTTTATCGTCATTTTAATAAAGTTAAATGGAGCGACATTGCGATACTCGGGGTGCGTTGCATAAATCCTCGTAACTCAGAGAGGTGTAGCAGGTGGCGAGACGTAAGGAAGCCTAAAGATAACGAGCTGAAACAGACGAACGATATGTCAATCCCTTTCTACACCGAACGGCAATAAAAGTATGAGAGCGGGAAGGCATGGCCTGAGCACTTCGAGCAGAGAGGACTGATTGGACTTAACTTAAAGAGAAAAAATTGGAACTTAGCGGAAGAAGAAGATCCCATGAGCGCTCCCCTATGCCATCCATAATGGTACACTCTATCCATACACCACATCCTCCCTTCCGTGGATGTTCCACGGGTTTCACGTCTTTATCGTCATTTTAATAAAGTTAAATGGAGTGACGTTGCGATACTCGGGGTGCGTTGCATAAATCCTCGTAACTCAGAGAGGTGTAGCAGGTGGCGAGACGTCAGGAAGCTTAATGTTAACGAGCTGAAAACAGACAAACGATATGTCAATCTCTTTCTACACTGAACGGAAATAAAAGTATGAGAGCGGGAAGGCATGGCCTGAGCACTTCGAGCAGAGAGGACTGATTGGACCTAACTTAAAGAGAAAAAATTGGAGCTTAACGGAAGAAGAAGATCCCATGAGCGCTCCCCTCTGCCATCCATAATGGTACACTCTATCCAGACACCACATCCTCCCTTCTGTGGATGTTCCACGGGTTTCGGCTAGTGATGTCCAAATGATGTTGAAAAATGTTATTGGTCCTAATTCTGTGGTTATTAATGAGTGTGAAAAAACACAGCATTCTTGATTTCAATAACCTAACCCTAACCCCTATAAAAAAAAATAAACTCACTCCCACAATATCCCTAACTTATTGTGAGTGGTGTATTGTGCTGTCAGCAGGGTAAAGCAATATCTAGAGTCAGGGAGATCTGATTTTTTTTTTTTTTTTTTGTGTACAGAATCGAGGCTCGTGAAAAAGCTAACATTTATCACACAAACAAATCAACCAGACAAACAAAATATATAAAAAGAGGGAGCGGTAGACAAGATGGGGAGAGAAGGGGAAGCACACAAACACAACATTTGGGAGCAGGGACATCGGGAGATGTGTGGGAGGGAGAGGGCTTGGGGGGAGGAGGCATGGGAAGGGGGGCGGGGGGTGGGAGAAGTATAAAACACAAGGACACCAAGGACTTCCAGGAAAGAAGTTGGTATTTCAAAAAAGTGCATTTGGGGTGAAATTAGCGGGGTTAGAAAAGATCAAGGTTTTGGATGGGGGAAGATAAGAGATGGTGGTGAACAGCTGTTTTAAAGACCTGGAGGGAGGAGTGGGATTGAAGAGAGTGAGGGAGTTTGTTCCAGAGGTGGGAGAAAAGAGGAATGAAGGAGAGAAGGTGAGCAGAGAGTCTTGATTTTGGCAGTTTAACCATAAGAGGGTTGCAAGCAGATCTTGTGCGACCTGTAGGGATATTTGGGGGACAGAGCCCAGAGAGAGCTGGGGGGGGGGTGGGGGGGGGTAAGGCCGGAGAGGAGTCAGTAGAAGACAGAAAGACCACTAACCTGCCTGCGGTGAGTGAGTGAAAGGCCCTCTGAGTTAGCTTCATCGTGGGAGATTCCAATGATTCTGAACGCTTTGGTTTCAACAGCGTGAAGACGAGCTTGGTGTGAAGCAGGAGCACCAGCCCAGAGGGGAGAGCAGTATTCCATTGAGCTGCGGATGAAAGCCTTGCATGTGGTAAGGAGCTCAGGTGTGCCAAGGAAGGACTTCGCACGACGGAGGATGCCCAGTCGGCGACTGGCTTTGGAGGCCATATTTGAAATGTGGTTTTCCCAGGAAAGATCATGGCAGATAGTGAGACCCAAAAGCTTGAGTGAGAGAACTTCTTGGAGAGGATTATTCAGAAAGTGGATGGGAGGGTTGTCCAGTCGGTCTTTTCGGAGAGACATCGTAAGAGTGTGAGATTTGTCAGGATTGAAAGACATGTTCCACTTGTTTGACTAGTCTGTGATTTTGTCCAGGTCTGCAGAGAGTGAGGCGGCTGCAGACTGCCGATCTGAGGGATGAGGAATGGAGCGGCAGAGAGTGGAGTCATCAGCAAAGAGACAGAGAGGATTTTCAAGAGAGTCAGAGAGATCATTGATGAAGACCAGAAAAAGCACAGGGCCCAGAACACTGCCTTGGGGAACTCCAGCCTGAACAGGAAGAGGAGATGAGAGAAACACATTCCCAGATGAGGGACACAAAATTTAGAGGCAAACACAGAGTTGAGGCATTCAGCTTTTTCACGTGCGGATTCAGCTGTGTAGCCATTTGAGGTAAGGGAGGGGATGGAGGGGGAACAAACACCAGAAACAGATTTGACCAGACGCCACCAGGATTTGGAAGAGGGAGACAGATAAGAGAGTTCGGTCTTGAGAATGGAGAGATATTGTTTCCTGGCACTTCTGAGGGTGGACACACACTTGTTTCGGGCTTTGTGAAAGGAAATGAGATTTACTTCAGTTGGATTTGCTTTCCAGGAGAAGAAGGCAAGTTGTTTCTGGGCAACTGCCTCACCACATGATTCAGTGTACCATGGATGGGAGGAAGGGTAAGACAACTGAAGACGAGATGGGATAAATCTGTGCATGAGAGAGAGCAGTTTGCTTTGGAAGAATTCCCAGGAAGAATTGGTGTCAGAGGCAGTAGAGATGGGAGACCAGTCCAGATGATTGATGGCTGCTTGCAGACCGTGACAGCCAGCCTGAGTGAAATGCCAGACTCGTCGGCGCTGAGGAGGCTCTCTGAGAATGGCCAGAGAGATGTCCACTTTAACAGGCACATGAACAGAAGAACCGATTGTAGCAGAAGAAGAGCAGCAGACATTTGCAGGGAAGTTTGTCATCACCAAGTCTCGAAGAGAAGATACTCCATTGACTGAGATCCGGGTCGGGAAATTGACAGATTGTGTCAGTCCCAATGAGTCGCAGAAGTCCTTTGCTGAGGGGCCATGGCTGGTGAGAGAGGAACCCACACCCAGCCAGCTGGCATGATGACAGTTGAAGTCACCACATATGAGGAAGAGAGAGTTTGGATGAGTTGATCGAAGTTGGTCCATGTTGTCAGACAGCGAAATGTAAATGGAGTCATCACTGTTTGGAGGACGGTACAGAACACATATGAACAAAAGGTGGGAGCGGAGAGGAAGACATAGCCAGAGGGACTCCTGGGGGTAGGGTGGAGAGAGGGCAGTGCAAGGAGAGTGAGGAAGAGAGTTTTTGATAAAGAGAGCAACCCCACCACCAGGACGAGGCTCAGGTCTATCATACCGGAGGAGGGAGTAACCAGGAAGATACACTACTCACAATAAGTTAGGGATATTGGCAGGTTCTTCGGTGTGGTTGATTTTGTGTACTAATCTATATAATAATAGCGTAAGGACTCGACTTTGTTATCCCTTTTAAGCCGCACCCAGTGACCCGATGCCCACGGCACTAATGGATTTACGATCTACGAACCACGGTCTTTGTTTATCACGTACAGCCATACTCGAAAAATCTGAATTAGCTGACGTTGGGGCCCAAAAGCATCCGATTAACTGCCGATACGACGCCATCTTACGACGCCATCGTATTGGCGTCTGCTGGGCGAAGGCCAAGTG
Organism: Myxine glutinosa; assembly: GCF_964187855.1. Lineage (NCBI taxonomy): Eukaryota > Metazoa > Chordata > Myxini > Myxiniformes > Myxinidae > Myxine > Myxine glutinosa. Next base: position 66,747,561 of record NC_136265.1, on the reverse strand, counting down.
AGCCGTCCGCTGATTGGACAGTCGAGTGGTGTGAACATGGGTGGTGTGAACCAAATGGTCTTTTTATTCCCTTGAACATTTTAAATTAGGATATATAAGGAAACGTCTTTATCGTCATTTTAATAAAGTTAAATGGAGCGACATTGCGATACTCGGGGTGCGTTGCATAAATCCTCGTAACTCAGAGAGGTGTAGCAGGTGGCGAGACGTAAGGAAGCCTAAAGATAACGAGCTGAAACAGACGAACGATATGTCAATCCCTTTCTACACCGAACGGCAATAAAAGTATGAGAGCGGGAAGGCATGGCCTGAGCACTTCGAGCAGAGAGGACTGATTGGACTTAACTTAAAGAGAAAAAATTGGAACTTAGCGGAAGAAGAAGATCCCATGAGCGCTCCCCTATGCCATCCATAATGGTACACTCTATCCATACACCACATCCTCCCTTCCGTGGATGTTCCACGGGTTTCACGTCTTTATCGTCATTTTAATAAAGTTAAATGGAGTGACGTTGCGATACTCGGGGTGCGTTGCATAAATCCTCGTAACTCAGAGAGGTGTAGCAGGTGGCGAGACGTCAGGAAGCTTAATGTTAACGAGCTGAAAACAGACAAACGATATGTCAATCTCTTTCTACACTGAACGGAAATAAAAGTATGAGAGCGGGAAGGCATGGCCTGAGCACTTCGAGCAGAGAGGACTGATTGGACCTAACTTAAAGAGAAAAAATTGGAGCTTAACGGAAGAAGAAGATCCCATGAGCGCTCCCCTCTGCCATCCATAATGGTACACTCTATCCAGACACCACATCCTCCCTTCTGTGGATGTTCCACGGGTTTCGGCTAGTGATGTCCAAATGATGTTGAAAAATGTTATTGGTCCTAATTCTGTGGTTATTAATGAGTGTGAAAAAACACAGCATTCTTGATTTCAATAACCTAACCCTAACCCCTATAAAAAAAAATAAACTCACTCCCACAATATCCCTAACTTATTGTGAGTGGTGTATTGTGCTGTCAGCAGGGTAAAGCAATATCTAGAGTCAGGGAGATCTGATTTTTTTTTTTTTTTTTTGTGTACAGAATCGAGGCTCGTGAAAAAGCTAACATTTATCACACAAACAAATCAACCAGACAAACAAAATATATAAAAAGAGGGAGCGGTAGACAAGATGGGGAGAGAAGGGGAAGCACACAAACACAACATTTGGGAGCAGGGACATCGGGAGATGTGTGGGAGGGAGAGGGCTTGGGGGGAGGAGGCATGGGAAGGGGGGCGGGGGGTGGGAGAAGTATAAAACACAAGGACACCAAGGACTTCCAGGAAAGAAGTTGGTATTTCAAAAAAGTGCATTTGGGGTGAAATTAGCGGGGTTAGAAAAGATCAAGGTTTTGGATGGGGGAAGATAAGAGATGGTGGTGAACAGCTGTTTTAAAGACCTGGAGGGAGGAGTGGGATTGAAGAGAGTGAGGGAGTTTGTTCCAGAGGTGGGAGAAAAGAGGAATGAAGGAGAGAAGGTGAGCAGAGAGTCTTGATTTTGGCAGTTTAACCATAAGAGGGTTGCAAGCAGATCTTGTGCGACCTGTAGGGATATTTGGGGGACAGAGCCCAGAGAGAGCTGGGGGGGGGGTGGGGGGGGGGTAAGGCCGGAGAGGAGTCAGTAGAAGACAGAAAGACCACTAACCTGCCTGCGGTGAGTGAGTGAAAGGCCCTCTGAGTTAGCTTCATCGTGGGAGATTCCAATGATTCTGAACGCTTTGGTTTCAACAGCGTGAAGACGAGCTAGGTGTGAGGCAGGAGCACCAGCCCAGAGGGGAGAGCAGTATTCCATTGAGCTGCAGATGAAAGCCTTGTATGTGGTGAGGAGCTCAGGTGTGCCAAGGAAGGACTTCGCACGACGGAGGATGCCCAGTCGGCGACTGGCTTTGGAGGCCAGATTTGAAATGTGGTTTTCCCAGGAAAGATCATGGCAGATAGTGAGACCCAAAAGCTTGAGTGACAGAACTTCTTGGAGAGGATTATTCAGAAAGTGGATGGGAGGGTTGTCCAGTCGGTCTTTTCGGAGAGACATCGTAAGCGTGTGAGATTTGTCAGGATTGAAAGGTTTGTCAGGATTGTCAGGATTGAATAGGTAACATGCTTCGACTGTCGTGATAGGGAATCGACCTTGTAATAAGTTGTGTGTTAGTCCGGTTTGTCGGGTTAAGATGTATACCTGTGAACACTGAACATACCAGGATGTTCGTGTGCTAGGTAGATAGGGATGAAAGATAACAGCCCCTGTGTGTCAAACCTGGTCGTCAAACCTTTGCCCCTTATGGCAATGCACACCAACATCGACACTTAGACAAGCCCTTCACGCAACATTAAATAATTCCCTTCCCTGACAGTGACTTCGGAAGGAACAGGCAAGGAAACCAGGCCAGGACACCGCCGATGATGGCCGCCGCCAGCTTAACCTCCAGCAGGCCGAGCCACATAGAGTGCCACGAGCTATCACCACGCTACAGGCCTGTGATTCGGTGGAGGGCACTGAATTGGTGGCGCGCCAAGGCTGACGTCACCGCCGCAAGGCTTTTAGGGGCATGCCGAACGACATTTTCTCTCTTGCCCTCTTGCAGATCCAGCAGTTAGACTTGCACATCGAGCAGTTCTCTCTTGCATCTCTTGCGTCTGGCACATCGAGTCCCTCTTGCTCTTGCAGCTCAAACCCTCTTGCAGCACGACCCTCCCTGGCTGTTTTGTGCTCTCTGCGCTTCTCTGCTGGGTCTTGGGAGGTCCCTGGTGGTCGTTGGCTCGCCATCTGTGTGGTACTTGGAGCGGTGCTCGGTGCTGTGGTGCTGGAGCGAGGGACCTCATGGGTGCATCGGGGCCGAACGGAGCCATTGTAACGTTTGGTTATTCAGACACAAACAAGTCAACAAGATGGCGGGCCAACGGACTGCCGTTTATTCGTCATGGTGTCGTGAACATGCCGTAAACCATGACGTGAACATAACGTCATGATGTAATGCGTTATGTTACAACCATGTCGTAAACCATGACGTGAACATAACGTTATGATATAATGCGTTATGTCGCATCTCCCTTTGACAAACAACAAACGGAAAATTAAGTGAAGCATGGCACAGCAAGTAATAAAAGATGTAGCTGATGCATGAACGAACATGAACAAAATAAGTGTAAACATTTAGAACATACTGTCACAACAGTAAAACAGGGGTAGACTACCCTGAGTTACAAGGTGCTAGAAGAAGGGTTAGTCTGCCCTCAGTTTGTCACATAATCCTCTAGATGTTTGGGTCTGTTGATGACGCGGCCTGACTTCGTGGTGAGAGGATTCTGACCCTGTTCAGGCGGCAGAGAGGATGGCGTGTGTGTGACTGGCGAGGGTTGCCCTGTACGGGCTGTAGAGTGCAGGCTGCTGCTGCACGAGCAGTGCTGTGTGGTCTGAGCTGAGCTGGGAGCTGGCAGACCAGCTGGAGCAGTAGCACAGTGTGGGGTCGGTCTGGTCGGTTGCCAGGTTGCATACGTCAGTGCTGTGGAGCTTGGCTGATGAGCACCGTATGTTGAGAGGCGGAGGTGTTTCCTGTTTCGGCGATACTTCCTGCCATTACTTTCAACGATATATGATCTGGGCACACTGTGATGGGCTACAACTGTTGCAGGCAGCCAGTTGTTTGTACCTGGGAGTGGAGTCATCCTTACTGGGTCTCCTGGGAGGAGGGCGGGCAGGTCTCTTTGGACATGTTTGTCGTGGTGGACCCGTTGCTTCTCCTTGCTCTGATCGAGCTTCTTCCTGACCTCATCACAGTTCAGAGTAATTGGACGCAACAACTCACGAGAGGTTGGCAGCAGGTTGCGGGGTCTGCGAGACATGCAAAGCGTGGCAGGTGACATGTTGCAACTTTCCAGCGGCGTGGTCCTGTAGTCAAGGAGGGCCAGATGTTTATCACTGCACTAAGACCAGAGTCGCTTTACCGTCTGTATGGCTCTCTCAGCTGCACCATTTGACTGAGGGTATCGGGGCGAAGACGTCTGGTGATTGATGTGATAGTCAGCACAAAACTGGGAAAATTCTTGCGAGCTCAACTGAGGTCCGTTATCTGTTCTGAGTGTCTCTGCGATGCCGTGTCGACACATTTGTGATTTGAGGGCGTTGACAGTGACTGCTGTGCTGAGGTTTGTCAGAGCATCCACCTCGATGAATTTGGAGAAACAGTCGGTTGTGAGTAAGTATTGATTCCCTTCATATTCGAAGATATCAGCAGCCACCTCAATCCAAGGTAACAGAGGTGTTTTCAGGGGCATCAGAGTTTCTGCGTGCTGCTGACTTTGGTACAAACTGCACTGTGGGCAATCACTGACGACGTCTTCAATTTGTGCAGTCATGCCTGGCCAGAACAGAGCTTCTCGGGCTCTCTGTTTGCATTTGCTGATTCCCATGTGTGAGCCATGTATTTGTCGCATCATGTCTGGCCGCATTGTTGTGGGTACAACGATTCTCATGCCTTTGTAAACAATTCCATCCATCACCGACAGCTCGTCACGGTACTGCCAGTATGCACGGATGCTGTGAGGTGTTTCAGCTTTGGTGTCTGGCCATCCTTTCAGAACCATGGTGTGCAGTTCATTCAACTCTTCAGCAGTTCTCTGCTGGAACTGTGCGTAGCGAGACGGCACCACTGATATGAAGTCTACCATATTGATTAGCTCAATGTCCATCTCTGGTGTAGTATCTGGGAGGTTAGCACGGCTCAGGGTGTCGCCCAGTGGAATGTCCTTCCCTGGTTTGTACGTGATTGTCAAGTCATACGGCTGCAACTTCAGGAGCATTGATTGTAGCCTCATAGGTGCTGCTAGTAGGGGCTTGGTGTGAATTGACTGCAACGGCTTGTGGTCGGACTCGACGGTGATGTTTGATGTCCCAAATATGTAGTAATGGAACTTCTTGCAGGCATGTACAATGGCCAACATTTCCTTCTCCAATTGCGAGTATCTCTGCTCAGTCGGTGTGAGCGCACGGGATGTATATGCTACAGGGTGGTCATCTTGCAGAAGCACTCCTCCGAGAGCGTAACTGCTGGCATCACATTGAATGGTACAGCCTTTCTTGGCGTCGTAATAGGCCAGCACCGGTGCATTGCAGCACAACTGTTTCATCTTTTCAAAGCTCTCGGCTTGAGGTTTGTCCCAATGGAAGAGGACATCTTTGGGCAATAGGGCACGAAGTGGTGCATCCACTGTACTTAATTCTGGTAGAAATTTTGCCAAATACTGGATGAAGCCAAGTATTCTTCGGACATCTTCTTTGTTCTTGGGCTCTGGCATTGCTTTCACGGCCCTCACTTTGTCATCATCAGGTTTCAGACCACTCCCTGTCAAAATATGCCCTGCATATTTCACGGATGATTGTTTCACATGACATTTGTCAAAGTTGAGTTTGAGGTTGAAAGCTGTAGCTCTGTTGACAACATGTCGCATGATGGAGTCATGTTCCTCTGGGGTCCTACCCACCACCAAAATGTCGTCCATTATGGCACGAGCGCCTTCGATGCCCTCCAGCATGTTGTCCATGATACGCTGGTAGATTTCAGGAGCGGATCGGACCCCGAAAGGGAGCCTCAGCCAACGGAAACGGCCAATTGGGGTGTTGAAGGTGGTGAGAAGACTGGACTCATATGTGAGCGGGATCTGTAAGAATCCGGATTTGGCGTCAAGTACAGAGAAATACTTTGAACCTGGTATCATTGATGCAACCACTTCTTCAACTGTTGGAATGTAATAGTGTTCTCTCCTAATTGCCTTGTTTAGGTCTTTTGGGTCAATGCAGATTCTGATTTTGTCTTTCTTAACTACGGTGACCATGGAGCTCACCCAGTCTGTCGGTTCAGTGACACGAGCAATGTGCCCATCTTTTTGCATTTCTATTAGCTTGGCTTTAACCTTGTCGTACAGAGCTTTTGGTTGCCGACGTGGTCCATGGACAGCAGGGGGCACAGTGGGGTCGATTTTCAGAGAATACTTGCCTGGCAGTACACCTGTTGTGTGGAGAAGATCAGGATAATCACTAAGGTCACTGACCTTGTGAATTCTCTCAATCAACCCGAGTGCTGTGCTGGCTTGGCCGGAGAGAAGTGGTCGTTGCTTTACTCTGACGACATAAAACTTGACGTCAACAGTGTTTTGTTTGTGCGTCACAGGCAATGTGATGCATCCCTCAACAGCAAGGTCATGCTCCGAATAACTCTTTAACTTGCTATCGGTGGCAGACAATGACATGTGGGTCTTTAGACTGTGAAACAGCTCAAGCGGCATTATGGATACTGTTGCACCTGTGTCAATCTGTGTCTTCACGACCTTTGTTCCAATCTTGACATCAGTCCACCATTCTGTTGCTGCATTTGTTCCATGAATGTTGTTGACACTGTGCGTCAGGAGTAGTGTAATAATGTTGCTTCTGGGACACCTCCGTTTAACATGGGAAATCCCTATCTAATGTCATTTACCCCCTTGTCTTTTTCAAAAATCATAAACACCTCTATTTCTCCCACCCTCATCTTTATGAACCTTTTGTCTGTAGTACCTATCCTTAATGTTGTTCATTAGACCACTCAAACACTACAAATATTTGTTTTCTCTTATAGACCTATCATCCTTCTTCTACATATCATCTGGCAGATTAATCTTTGACCCACTCAAACATTGACCCATTCACTTCCATATTAATTCTTTCCCTCCCTCATTGCCCCTAAACACCTATATTTCTCTCACCCTGTTCTTTACGAACCTTCTAACCTTTTGACATGTTATCCTTATTCATTAGACCACTTAAACACCTGTGATCCTTCTGACCTCATGGACCTTTTAACCTTTTACTCTTAATATCATCTGGTGAATATAACCCACTCAAACAACGACCCTACAAATATTTGTTTATGCGTGGGAAATAATTTAATTCTCCTACAACTCTCTTCACCATCTAATATATTAACAAAAAATATGTTTGAGTTTGGTTCTTTATTAAGATATTTTAACTGAGCTAAGATAAAATGGTAAACCTCCCTCAATGTTCTTGTTTGAGCGCCTCCAGTGCCACATACCATTTTTTGGTAAGCTCCGCCCACTTTTTGGTAAACCACGCCCATTTTTTACTAAGCCCCGCCCACTTTTTGTTAAGCCACGCCCACTTTTTACTAAGCCCCGCCCACTTTTGCTAAGCTCCTCCCACTTTTGCTAAGTCCCACCCACTTTATAAACTCTTCAGCATTGTATCATTTCCAGGTAATACATTACATCATTTTCAGGGAATTTCCATCACATCATTTCCAGTTAAGACACGCCCAGGGAATTTCCACAGGAAGACACACCCAGTCCTTATAAAAGGCACCGACCACACAGGCTTTTTCAAACACGCTTTCTGCTTCACTTGAGAATGGACTACTATGCCGAAATGGAATGGGATAACTTTGCTATTCCATGGAGTCCTACTACCTGTGTAGAACTCAACCTTCAGATTGATGAACTGGACTCGAACCTCTTATCAATGGAGGTAAGTTTGTTTATTTATTTATTTATTTATTTAATTTAATTTTTTTTTTTTTTTTTTTTTTTTTAAGATGAGACTCGTGTAAGAGTTAACAAAGTTTATTTTAATATTCATAGAGCTTGATTTATACAAATAAAAAATATTGTATTAAATTAATACATTGTTATTTTCTTTCACAGGAAATTGTATCTGAGATACGAAATGAAAATTCTGCTTTTAACACAACTTGGGATGAAGTTATTTTTTTGTTTGAAGACATTTTGAACAACCAAGACCCCCAGAACGAGTTCTACCTTGATGACCCAGCCAAAGAGTTATACCTTGGAGATCCACAAAATCCTGAAAAAGAGTTTTACCATGATGATACTTGTTGTGAGTTATCAAAACAAAACCCACTGAACAAGTTCTACCTTGATGAGCCAGAATACAAGTCATACATTGGAGACCCACAAATTTCTGAAAATTGGGAAAGGAGAGTTCTCCCTGATGGTCCGCAGTTATACTATGTGAGACACATCATAGAAACCCTAAAAAATTGGGCAAGGAGAGTTCTCCCTGATGGTCCGCAGTTATACTATGTGAGACACATCATAGAAACCCTAAAAAATTGGGCAAGGAGAGTTCTCCCTGATGGTCCGCAGTTATACTATGTGAGACACATCATAGAAACCCTAAAAAATTGGGCAAGGAGAGTTCTCCCTGATGGTCCGCAGTTATACTATGTGAGACACATCATAGAAACCCTAAAAAATTGTGAAATGGGAATTCTTCCTGATGGTCCGCAGTTATACTATGTGAGACACATCATAGAAACCCTAAAAAATTGGGAAAGGGAAGTTTTCCCTGATGGTCCGCAGTTATACTATGTGAGACTTATCACGGAAACCCCCAATATTTCTGAAAATTGTGGTTTTACCTTGGGGACTTGGAAAGATGGTTATATTTTTGGAGACTCGGAATGGGGGTTTTGTTTTGATGACTCGGAATGTGATACCTATCTTGGAGGCTCAACAGGAATGTGGTTATACCTTGGGAACTTGGAAAGTTGGTTTTATTTTGGAGACTCTACCTGTGGGGTTCCTCTTGGAGACTCTTTGGATTCTAAAGCAATGAACAATGTTCTTTATTTAATGACGCTTGATTTAAGCAATATCAAGAAAGTTCGAGGAAGAAAATGCTGGAAAATTCTTTCTTCCCATTTCTACTTCTTCAAACTTAAAAGCCTTGAAAGACAGAATTGGAGGAAGAGGAAAAAAAAAAAAAGAAATACGTATTTAAAAAAGAAGAAAAGAAAGATTATGTTAGGGTTTGGGTGGGATTTTGAATGTGAGGGTTAGGGATGGGGTTGGGTTAGGGTTGGGATTTTGAATGTGAGGGTTAGGGTTGGGGTTGGGTTAGGGATGGGGTTGGGTTAGGGATGGGGTTGGGTTAGGGATGGGTTGGGTTAGGGTTGGGATTTTGAATGTGAGGGTTAGGGTTGGGGTTGGGTTAGGGATGGGATTGGGTTAGGGTTGGGATTTTGAATGTGAGGGTTAGGGATGGGTTGGGTTAGGGATGGGGTTGGGTTAGGGATGGGGTTGGGTTAGGGTTGGGGTTGGGTTAGGGATGGGGTTGGGTTAGGGCTTGGGTTGGGTTAGGGTTTGTATATTATTATGACTCACTCGCACATACACACACACACAAAAGTTAAGCCCCAACTAAAAAGTTGTGGGATTCTGTGTTTGGGGTTCACAGATTTAAAAACGTATCCCCATTATACACACACAAAAGTTAAGCCCCAACTAAAAAGTTGTGGGATTCTGTGTTTGGGGTTCACAGATTTAAAAACGTATCCCCATTATACACACACAAAAGTTAAGCCCCAACTAAAAAGTTGTGGGATTCTGTGTTTGGGGTTCACAGATTTAAAAACGTATCCCCATTATACACACACAAAAGTTAAGCCCCAACTAAAAAGTTGTGGGATTCTGTGTTTGGGGTTCACAGATTTAAAAACGTATCCCCATTACATTTTATTTATTTATTTATTATTTTCAAGGGTATTATCTGCTTACTTGTGTTTTTTGTAATTCTTGTGAGTAAAATGAACCCAAGATTTCTTCTCCATTTAAATCATATAATTTGTAGGTCCAAGGGACTGTATCCATTACATCAATGATTTTAAATAATTCACGAGTCCATTTTTGTGTATAACCTTTCTCAAAATGACTTTTCCATTTGTATATTCTTACAATATCACCAACTTTAAACTTGGGCTTTCTCAAATTAATCTCCTTTTCATATTCTAATTTTGTAAATGTTTCTGATGGTTTTGATTGTGTTGATGAATGAACTGTATTATTGTAATTATCTACAATATCCTGAATTAAATACACCCATTTTTGAGAACCGAGTTGTGTGAATTTTTTATATAATTTCTCTTTTAAAGTACGATTAAAACGCTCAATAACAACTGCCTTTCCTTCATTAAAGGTGCTGTATAATTTAATACCCTTCCCCTTAAGAAATTTCATGAATATTTTGTTATAGAACTCTGTTCCCTCATCAGTCCATAACTTCTTTGGTTTCCTTTTATCCCGATCAAATATTAGCTTAAAGGCTAACATTAAAGTATCACCCCTTTTATTTTTTAAAGGGACAACCCAGGCAAATCTACTCCTCAAATCAATAACGGTTAAAGCATACCTGTATCCCCTGTCATTATTCAATTCAATTAAATCAGCGGACCATATGTGGTCGGTGTATTTAGAATAAACCTTCCTTCTTTTAAACTTTGTGATTATAGGTTTGTGTAATTCTTCAGCCAAAAGCTCCTCAGTCTTGATGACATCATTAGAGCCTAATAGTTTTTTGAGGAATAACCAAGACCAAGTTTCAATTTAGCATTTATCAAATTTCTCACAATAAACCTATCAACTTTCTCTCTCAACGTTGGATTTTGTATCAAAGACAAATTATACAACATTTCGCTGTCGGCTTTATGTTTTTCAGTCAACGTAGTGGTATTTCCATAAGCAATATCATGCTTCATACACACTTCGTCAACCCTATTTGTAGGTTTAGACCAAGGTTTAGGATTGTCAGCCTCATCTAATCTTTTATCCAAGTTTGTTCCTGGACCACAGAAAGAATACCCTGGAAGGTGTAATTCCCCTGGAATTCCAGTTGTTGTAAATTTACTTCCTGACAGAAACTTTTGTATGTCTCCTCCTCTTTTAGGAGAGATGAATTGGCACTTTTTAGAGCCACATACTTGACATATTCCTTTTTGATAAACTCTATTATTTTTAGCTTTAACATAAGAGATATTTTTAGATTTAGTTTTCTTTTTACATTTGAGACAATAACTCATATTTATTTATCAGAAAAATTCCGACAGAGTATCAAAACCTTTTTGGTTTTCAACATATACATTTCAATCTTTATTTTTAAAACATAAAGAATCCTAAGGAATGCCTTCACTCTCTCCTCCATTTATTTACAAATAAAAACTAACTAAAGTCAATGACACCAACATCATCAATCACATAATCTTTTCCTTCTTCTTCTTCTTCTTCTTCACCACTTTCTCGTTTAAATCTCCTCCCTGAAATTGAAGACATTGACGTTGTTATTTTTGAAACCATTATCTTCATAAGAGTTGTTAATTCTTTAATTTCCTCTTCGGTGCATTGAGATTGATTTATTTGCTGTAATACACTCAATCTTTTACGAATCTCACTGATTTCCATCTTTTTATATTTTTCCTCCCTCTCTCTTTGCTCCCTTTCCTCCCTCTCCTCCTTCTCCTTTTTCTCCTTCTCCTCCTTCTTCTTTTTCTCTCTTTCCTCCTTCTCCCTTTTCTCTCCTTCCTCCTTCTCCTTTTTCTCCCTCTCCTCCTCCTTTTTCTCCCTCTCCTCCTTCTCCTCCCTCTCCCTTTCCTCCTTCTCCTTTTTCTCTCTTTCCTCCTTCTCTTCTTCAATTCCTTCCTTAGCCCTTACAACCCTTGAGCTTGAGTCCCAAATAATATTATACATATACTCATCTGGATTTTGAGATATTCTTGTATCTATAATTATTTTTCTCATAATAGGATACCAATAAGATTTGTTGACGATTTCTAAAAGAGTTTTATATTTCATAACTTTGAGAAGTTCATTTTTATTTAATACTTTAAACAAGTCTCTATTTGTGGGTTTAACAATATCAGTATAAGGCCAGTTTTTAATGACAAAATTTCCATGTGTATGTTCCAATTCGTACGGTATGTAAAACCGAGCACCCTTTTCTTGTAGGTATCCTTGAATACAAAAATTATAATTCTCTTGTAGTCTTCTTCCTGCCATTTATGTATCAGAAATATATGTGAGATTAATATTATGACAGGTAATACCACCCCATCTTCCCACTACCAAATCGGTTTGTATTCCTCGGCTTTCTATCCTTATCTCATTACCTTCTTCTTTGTCATGCGAACCATCGCTATACTATCATATATTTTTATTTTCTTAAAATCACGTATTTGTTGTTTACTAATTGTACTTCCACATAAATCCTTATCTTCACCAAGTGGATAATATTCTTCTTTACGAGACTGATTTAAATCATGTAGGTCTTCTAAGTTTATTGAAAAAGACCAATTATACCCTAAATCAGGCATATCATACCCCCATTTATTAATTCGCATATTAACTAAATGTCCTTCTTTATAAAATTCAATTGTAAGCAGGTAGTTAAATTCAATGAGGAAAGGTGTATGGTCAGTATAACCAGGTGTTGTGGTTGTAAATTTTACTTGTTTCACAAAACGTGCTGTTTTATTTAACAAGTGTGATAAATCACTGAATCTAATTAAGTCATTCGCATCTGTAGGGTTTGGATAATTGATTAATTTATAAGTATTCTTCATATTAATATTTTTACTTATACTATATTTTTGTCGTTCAGCCTGTGCCTTTGTATAATAATTTGATAAATCAATATCCTGGGAGGATTTTCCAAAGATAGAACCATCTTTTCCAACATAAGTCATTTATATTAGATTAAAAATGATATTATAAAAATTTTCATTATTGTTGAGTTGAAATAATACATATAAACATAATTGACCACAACATTTAGAATTAATTTCTTGAACTTGAAATGTTTGATAAACACCATTCTGTAAGAATTGTATTACTTCAACAGGTGGTGGCATACCATAACTATCAAAATAATATTTATCCTGACTATTATGAATACAAACCCAATGAGAACCATTCTGTGTGTCTAAATTCATAATAATATTCTTTGTATTCTTATTTATATGTATTAATTCATCTCTCATACAGATTACCACATTATCAATTTTTAGTGTTTTACAATACTTGGCTAGTTCTATATTTGACGTTGTATTCTTTCCAAATTGTTTAAACCATTTATCCATTTATTTATGAGAAAGATACAATCCATTACCCCGTTTAGTTAGTTTAACACCCGCTTGAGCGATAGAGGAAAGCATATCACCAACCAACAATCTAGCTTTATCAGGCAGTGGGTGAGCAAAATCTACAATTACACCACTTCCACTAATTTGTTTCTCCAACTCCTTGTTATGTCTTTCCAATTCTTTTTGAGCTTTTAGTTGTGCCTTCCTTTCGTTAGCAGTTTTTACCGCTGCTGAAATACCACCAGTCAATGCTCCCGCCGCACTTAAACCAGCAAATAAAGGAATTAGAAACGGGAGAAATCCTCCTCTTGACTCGTCTATTGAATATTTCTTTAACATAGGTTTCGTCATTTTAATTTTAAGTGATCCAACATCATTTAGTGTTTTTACTTGTGTGTGTGTGAGTAAAACATCAATTCTTACAGCTCCTTTTCTTTGAATTGTATTAACATTAATAATACAAGGCTTTTGATTTTGAATACAAGATGTTAATTTATTAAGATTGATTTGATTAACATATACCCCTACCATTTATTTATGAGAAAAAACCTATGTGATATTAATCATAACACCATTATCTGTATTAATCTGTAATTCTGTTTCCTCCAAAAGCAAACAATAAGCATCAACTTCTTCATTCTCCCCTCTTTCAATGTATAGAGAAGTATCCACTCGATTAGACTTTATAGTTTCCTTTTGAGAACTCAGGTCAATTGCGTAGATTGTATATAAACCTTTAAATGCAACCATATCCAAAATAGGATCATTATTACCATTACTTTCACACACTTTTTGGTAGGACTTGTAGGCTTCCGCATAATCATTTTTTTCCCAATCAATTTCCAATCTATCTCGCGGATAAAATGTGCCATCAAGAGAAACCCGAAGTTGTTTCACCTTAGCATTATCACTCAGCGCATTATTCTTATTAGTACCCTCCTCTCCATCTGGTTTTTTAAAAATGAGCCATAGGTATCGTGGCTTTCCTTCAAGAACACCCAAATTCCAAGTGTAGGTAGTGTGTTCCAGTTTAACGTGTTGACATCTTCTTTTAAGGTATGATACATTTAGCGGTTTCTTTGAGTTAAGTCTTCTATTTAACATCTCCTCCGTTTTAAGATTAGGAGTATATTCATTGATATACCAACACAAATCATTAATAACAAATTTATTATTGTCGCCAAAAGCATTTTCAGCCCCAAAAAGCAATCTATTTACATTATCATTCCTTTGTAGTTGAAATCTAATTTTAAGACCATACAAAACTTTATCATAATCACAAAATCCAAATATACCTTTAAGAGGTACTGCTACGGTAAAACTATTCTCAGCTTTTGCGTCATCATTATACATTGACTTCCTTTGACTATAACCAGGGTCTGTGTTTGTTCCCGTTGACATATCAGGAATAAAGCCTTCAACAGCTCCCTTACCCATTCTATCACCAAACGAATATAGTGTAAATTTCATCATTTCAGATGTAGCAGAGACATAATCAACCGCTTCAACCTCTTGTGTTCCAATATACAGGCGAACACTGTCAAACATTTTCCAGAAGAAATCATTTACGAGTGTAGCATTAGTATTATTCGCAGCCTTAGTGAATTTAAATTTACACAGCAAGAAACTATCAGCTATATTCAAGTAAGTTTGTTGATTATTTATTTCAAAACTTTTTGTTCCGTTTGAATTCCAGTCGGTTCCTGTAATAGCATTTACCTTAAAATAGTCTTCCTTTTTAGTAGAGTTTGAAATGATAATCGTATCATCCAAATCATAGATACTATCAATCGCTTCCATACTTGTATTTATATAGTATTAAAATTGTTGAAACCCTGACCCAAGTATTTTAATGATTTTTTGTCGTTCTTGTGAAGATAGTTGAGTTTTACCTTTTTTAATTTCTTTGATTGCTTGTAATTTATGGGACTCCTTTTGAGCATCTTTTATACTCTTTACAACACCTGCTACATTTCCCATGAGAGAAGCAGTTGAACCAATTAGGTCTTTATGTTTAAGAATGGTTGAACCAATACCCATTAGAGTATCAATTATCCCATCTACTTTATTTCGAAATTGATGACCCACACCCCGTTGTCTCTTAGGTTTATAGTATCCTTTACCCACATACCTTGTATAGTCTGGTGAAAGGAACATGCCCTCCCCTGTAATTATTTTATATTTTCCCAACTCGTGTTTTCTTACAATAACCATTATTTATTTATTGAAAAACTTCACGTAGGTGAATTCTGATGGATATAATTTCATCATTAAAGGATATCATACGATTATCTTGGTCGGTTATCCTAAAATTTACTCTGTATATGGTTTTTCCTGACACAGGTAAATAGACAAGATTTTTTGGTTCCATATTAAATTTATAACCAATCGGGGTTGAGTATGCACTGAATGAAAATATTGTATTTGTTCTTATTCCATCGTTATAAGCACCATCAATCAAATCACAATGAATTAATACTGAATTTATACCGGAGGATATTTGGATAACATTATCACTGTAAAACGTCCCGTTATTTTCAATCTTTTTTGAAGAGAAACCCAATAGCTCTCTGAACGAATTTTCAATCGTGAAATCAACTTTATAATTATTTTTCAGTTTAATAGTTGATTTTGAAGTGTGTGTTTGAATATCTATTACAATATTTTTTGGTTCATCACCTTTTTCTTTCATAAGGCGAGAGACTTCTGAAGATATTTGAGAAATCTCGTAAGCTCCAGGTGAAACAGTTATAGTTTTGTAGGCAGTGCCTGGATTATAACTAAACTTGTTGTTTTTCTCTGTGATATTAAAAAGGGTATTGTAAGTTTCCATTGACAACAAAGATGCCTCATATGAGGTAAGGGGGTCAAGTTGTAGTGGGTAAGGGAATGAAGCTGTGTAATCGCTCGTTGTGAAATTAAAACTAAGAATTGTGCTTCTCATCTTATTTAATATCTAATAAAATATCTTTGTATTGACATTTATTAATTATTTTCATGTTCATCAACTGATCTAAAATGGCTGAGGATTCATTAAAACAATTGTTGTTTCCAGCCTTCTTACTACCTAATAACAATAATAGCCTATTAACTAATTGTGATGGGTCATTTGGAAGAAAACTAACACCCGAACCAAGCTTACTTAAAGCATCAATAATATGTTTCTCCTTCTCATTCTTCTTACTTTTACCAGCAACAGAAACTCCATAATCAAGTGTATTTAACAACTCAATATATACCCTATCTTCCTCTCTTTCCATATCAAGTGGTTCCTCAAAATATTTTGAACCGCTGAATCCGGGGTTTGTTAGAAGAAACATTAATCTTGGAGTTAATTTAACATTTGGTTGAGTAGAACTCAAGAACATCAATTCATCATTAAATATCAATACCTTTTCTTCCACAAGATGAAACACTGCTGGTTCTTCTGTTGGAATGAGACCTGCTCTGGTTTTTGAACCCGCAGAATATTCATTGTTTTGAAGAGCTTCCACAACATAATTAGGGGGTTGATTTACCTGCTCAAGTTTCCGAAATAATCCCTCGTCATCATATTCTAATTCACCAAGTTCTTGTTTTGTTATCTGACTAAAATCTTTGAGCATTTGAAGTTTTTTCGGAGTAAATTCTACCGTGGGAACTGTAGGGTGTTGAGTTTTCAAAAGTGGTTTAAAGAATTTCTCTTGTTTTCTTTCAAAGGCTTCTTCACCAGTTAGTTTCTGTTTCCGTTTCTTCTTTATCTCTTCCTGTTGTTTAACAACTTTTGAAACTAATTGTTGATGTTCCTTAAACTTTCTTTCTCTTTCTTCGGTATTCATTTAGTATTGAAAAATATCATTTAGTATCTCATCTTGTTTCACAACAATATATTTATATTTTCCAATCGTGTGTTTCATATAATTTTCAAATTCTTTTTTACTACATAACGTAGAGCAATTATCTCTCCAAAAATTATTTACATCTATTGAATTTAACTTAAATAAAATAAAAGTATTGGCATTGTTTCTTATTGAGCGTCGAGGGAGTTGAAAATATGATTGACTAAGATATATACAATTACAAGAAGAATGTCTCCCTCTTGTATAGTAGCTATCCATTACTGTTTGGTTTCTCTCATTAACACAATCATCAAAGATGACAAGGTTCTTTTTTGATTTATCTAAATCTTGAGGTGAAGGTATATCATCCGTATTATCACTGAGAATACAAGTTATGGGTTTCGATTTTGATTTCTGTGTATCACAAAATAATTGTATTATATCATCAATATTATAATCATTTAGTTTGTTTTGAAGTTTAAATAAACCGATAATGTCTTCCTTTTTAAGACCCGCATTAAAACCATGTGAGAGTAGTTGATACTCGGGTTGAAAACTTGACTTTGTAAAAATTATTAAATTATCATAATCTAAAAAATTAGAACCAAGGAGCATCTTTAAAAGTAAACAGGTTTTTCCACATCCGCTTGAACCAACTATTAGACATCTCAATGAATTTGGAATGTTTTTATGGTTATTAAATTTTATCTTATTTTCCCAAACGGGTAAAAAATCATTCATTTATATATTTGGAAAACAAGTTATCCAACTTTTTTTGAGCTATTTGAGAAACTCTATATTTTATCCTGAGTTCGGGTTTAATTGCAAAATAATCCATTATTTTATTTATATAGTATCTTGTATTAACATTTCCATTAAAATTATTTTGAATAATAAATATCATTAAACCCTTATACATTTCCTCAATACAATTAGTCTCTTCCCTTGAAAGAAATGGTGTATTATCATCACAATACTTAACATTCATCTCTCTTATTAATCTTGTAAAGTAATTCATTTTTGGTTCTAATTTAAAAGAGTTATATATTTTTTTATATTTCTTATTATCATTAATTAAAATTAAATCACAGAAAATACATTGTTTATATGAATCCTCATCATTAAGCCCCACTCTATCACAAGCCGGACAATTCTCTAATTTATCATATGGAGAGTCTGGAAATTCTAAATATCCTTCAGAACTTATCATATTTATGTGGTAAATTTTTACTTAAACTAAACGCAAGTTTATTCATTAATAAATACAATGTTTCAAAGCACAAAAGACAAATTTCAATCAATCTCTACTTCGGTGGAAGATATAGAAAAATATGTCAAAGATGTTAAATTGAACAAAGATAAATATGGAAATTTTTGGGTAAAACCAGTTATGGAAAATAACATGAGCCCCTCTATTTCATTTAAAGGAAGAGCTCTAACTATACCTGGAAAGACATCCATTAAAGTAAATCTAACAAAAGTTTCTCCTCTACTCCTGGCAATTTATTCAAAGCTTGAAAAAGTGATTGACCACGATACTTTGAAAAAGAATGATAAGACCATTAATAATTCTAGAGGAGACATTTGTATTTTCTTTAATAATCCAAAGGGTGTAGATCTAAGTAAAATGAATGATGTTAATATTTCTGGTGAAATGTCATTTCGTTCTATGATAGTTAGAGATTATTTAAAGATAACTTTTGATATAAAAATTGTAGAGATTGAATCTGTTAATGAAAGAAAGTATATAGATATTGATGGGAATATTTTTCTTGCTAATTAAATATGAGTCAATACAGCAGTGAAGATTTTACTATTTCATTGAACTCAGACGATAGTGATGATAGTATTTCATTGAACTTGGACGATGGTGATGATAGTATTTCATTGAACACAGATGATAGTTATGATACTAATAGTTTGTGCTCAAATGATAGTTATGAGAGTAGCTTTATTGATGACTCTGAGTATGATTCTGAGTATTCATGTGATAGTTATGACTTAGATGATTCTGAGTGAAAAAGTGTTTTAGTTTAAGCACAGCGATATATATAAAACGGAGCTGTAAAGCTCAAAAGTGTTTTATTTTAAGCACAGTGATATATATAAAACACCACGTTTTCTCACGCTATAAATATGGTTTATTGTGATACTTGCGAGAAGGAAGTAAAATATTATAAACAACATATTCTCACCGCAAAACATACATACAACATTTTAAACAAACTTTCCCCTCTTCCACCTGAAACAAAACACTGTTCTACATGTAATAAAAATATCCTCAAGAAAGGCTTCAAAATACATCTTAAAACAAATCTACATTTATCAAATTTTATCACAACTAAAAACTCTGATGGAGCATTCAAAGGACATATTAAAATAAGAGTCTTTAACTTCAAACCTCCTGAACCAGAGTCTATAGTTGATGCTGTAGAAATAGTTAAACCTGCTGTTCAAACGTTGATTGAAAAAACACTAAAGGAAATGAAACCACTTAAATTTTATATGGGAGTAAAATTAGAAATGACAAAGGATGAAGGAGTTATAGATGCACCATACATGAGAACTGAGCCACACTTTATATCTTCATATCAAGATTTTAAAACATCAGGAGTCTATGATGAACTTATTAAACAAGAGCAAGATGTGGATAATTCAATCGTAGGAAGTGGATTCAATATAGGAAAAATTATTTACATAGACATTCATATTCTTAAATCAGATCCTCTAAAAGCTTCTTCTTACATTGATTTACCCAGTGTTATCAAAAATAGAAAAGCAGTTATCAATATCAAAAATAAAGACAATAAATGTTTTCTCTGGTCTATTTTAGCACACTTACATCCTCCACATTTTCATGATGAAAGAGTATCTCATTATAAAAAATATGAGAATACATTAAATACGAAAGATCTAAAGTTTCCGATGACTTTAAATGATATTCCTAAATTTGAAAAGATGAATAATTTATCAGTTAATGTTTATGGTCTAACAGAAACAAACAACATTCAGGTTTTAAAGCTTTCTGACAATTGTAAACAAACTCATATTAATCTTCTATATTTTAATTCAGACGAAAATTCACATTATACATACATCAAAGATATTGCTAAATTAATAAAACCACAAGTCTGTAAGAGAACAAATAAAATATATATTTGTTTGCGTTGTCTTAACTTCTTCAATTCACAAGAAAGATTAGATAAACATTCAAATTATTGTGGCGAACATAAATCAACGGTAATCAATATGCCTAAAGAAGGCTCAAAGATCACATTCAAAGATGAAAATAAAAAGATCAAACATCCATTTGTTATATATGCTGATTTTGAAAGTATTTTAGAAAAAATTGATACTGCTTCTCAAGATCCAAAAGAATCATACACAAATAAATATCAAAAACATACTCCTTGTGGTTTTTGTTATTATATCAAATCATCCGTTGGTGATAAATATAACAAGTTAGAGATGTATAGAGGCTCAAATACCCCAGAGGAGTTTGTGAAACGACTAGAAAAAGACTGTGTTCGATTAACCAAGATAATGAGAGAAACCAATAAACCAATGTCCTTAACAAGTAAAGAAAAAAGGGAATTTATAAAAAACAATGTCTGTCATATTTGTGAGGAGAAAATTGGTAAAGGTCTAAAGGTTAGAGACCATTGTCATCTCACTGGTAAATATAGAGGTCCGGCTCATCAAAGTTGTAATATTAATTATCAACTCCCCTCTTTCATTCCTGTCTTTCTTCATAACAACGCTCATTATGATACACATCTATTTATCAAGGAACTCTCAAAGACTTCTGGAAGTATCTCAGCAATTCCAAACACGGATCAGAAATACATTTCATTCACAAAAACAATTCACACATCTCCTATTACTCATATCAGATTTCTTGATACATTTAAATTCATGGCAAGTCCATTGGTTAACTTGGTTCAAAATCTAAAAGAGTTTCCATGTCTTTCAGAGTATTTTTTAGATAAAGATTTTCTAACACAAAAGGGAATTTACCCCTATGACTATATGGACTCATTTGAGAGATTCAATGAAACACAACTTCCTTCAAAAGAAAATTTCTATAACAAATTAAATAATAGTCATATATCTGATAAAGATTATGTACACGCACAAAATGTTTGGGAAAAATATAACATCAAGAATCTTGGCGAGTATCACGATTTGTATCTCAAAACTGATGTGCTTTTATTGGCCGATGTATTTGAAGCCTTTAGATCTGTTTGTCGCACTGGATATGGATTGGATCCTGCTCACTACTACACAGCACCTGGATTGGCCTGGAGTGCGATGTTGAAAATGACAAAACAAGATTTGGATTTGATAACCGATGTTGATATGCTTTTGATGATTGAAAAGGCAAAAAGAGGTGGAATTTCACAAGTCTGCTCGAGTAGATACGCAAAAGCAAATAACAAATATCTTCCAAATTATGATCCAACGAAAGAGAGTTCTTACTTGATGTACTATGACGCGAACAACCTGTATGGCTGGGCAATGTCTCAGGCTCTTCCTTATGGAAAACTTAGATGGGTAAAGGAAAAAGACTACAAAAACGTTTTACAAGATGTATGTATCTCTACACAAAAAGAATTGGATGAAGAAAAAGTTGGTTATTATTTTGAAATTGATTTAAAATATCCAGAGGAACTCCATAACCTACACAAAGATCTCCCATTTGCTTGTGAGAAAGAAAGTCCAAAGAAAGAATGGTTGAGTGATTATCAACGATCGTTTGATATAGGTGAATCAACAGAAAAATTACTTACTACATTATATAACAAGAAAAATTATGTTCTACACCAAAGAAATTTGCGACAATATTTATCAAAAGGTCTAAGAGTAGAGAAGATCCATAGGGTTCTAAAGTTCAATCAAAGTCATTGGTTAAAGGAGTACATTGATTTTAATACACAAAGAAGAACAGAGTCAAAAACAGATTTTGAGAAAGACTTTTATAAATTGATGAATAATGCGGTCTTTGGTAAGACTATGGAGAATGTGAGGAAAAGACAAAATATCAGACTATCAACATCTTGGGAACAAGCATCAAAATTAATTAATAGACCGAGTTTTACTCGAGCTGAGGTCTTTACTGAGAACTTTTGTGCGATCCATTTGATTAAAGAGAGTATTGAAATGAACAAACCTATTTATATTGGAACAACAATTCTTGATTTATCAAAGTCATTAATGTATGATTACTTTTATAATAACTTGAGGAAGAAATATCAAAATGATGTTAATCTACTTTATATGGATACAGATAGTTTTATTTTGAAAATTAATACCAACGATGTTTATTCAGACATGAAAAGAGACATTAATATCTATGACACGAGTAATTACAGTCCAGAGAGTGAGTTGTTCTCTTCTAAAAATAAAAAGGTGATTGGAAAGTTCAAGGATGAATTAGGAGGAAATGTTATGAGTGAATTTGTGGGATTGAGGTCAAAGGCTTATGCTTATAAATACATTGTGAATAACGTTGAAAAGACTGATAAGAAGTTAAAAGGTGTAAAGAAAAATGTTATTAAAGAAACAATAAACTTTAAGGATTATTATAACTGTTTAACAACAAAGAAAGAAGAGTTTAGAAAGATTAATGGAATAAGAAGTTATAAACATCAATTATATTCAGAAGAGATAAATAAGAAAGCATTGGGGGCTTTTGATGATAAGAGGTTTATTTTAGAAAATGGAATTGATAGTCTCCCTTATGGTTATATAAGTATATAAGTGATAAGATATATATATAAGTGATAAGATATATATAAGTGATAAGATATACATAAGTGATAAGATATATATAAGTGATAAGATATATATAAGTGATAAGTTAAAAAGGGGGGGGGTTGGGGATTTTAACGGGCTACCGCCGCCTTTTTTACTATTATATAAATGATAGAACCAAGTATCAACCAGACTAAAGAGTGGAGGTGTAATCAACCTTGGTATATAAATGGAAAACATAATGAATGTGAAAAATATCAAATAGGTATAATTGAAAAGGCAACTGGTAAAAAAGTTCACAAAACAAATAAGAGAATTAATTTAAATACCGGTGAATTGGGTAAAAAAGATGGAAATATTTTTGAGTGGACGGAAAACTTTGATGGTTGTCAGGAAAATATATACTTTAATTTAAAAATGGTATGTGGCACTGGAGGCGCTCAAGCAAGAACATTGAGGGAGGTTTACCATTTTATCTTAGCTCAGTTAAAATATCTTAATAAAGAACCAAACTCAAACATATTTTTTGTTAATATATTAGATGGTGAAGAGAGTTGTAGGAGAATTAAATTATTTCCCACGCATAAACAAATATTTGTAGGGTCGTTGTTTGAGTGGGTTATATTCACCAGATGATATTAAGAGTAAAAGGTTAAAAGGTCCATGAGGTCAGAAGGATCACAGGTGTTTAAGTGGTCTAATGAATAAGGATAACATGTCAAAAGGTTAGAAGGTTCGTAAAGAACAGGGTGAGAGAAATATAGGTGTTTAGGGGCAATGAGGGAGGGAAAGAATTAATATGGAAGTGAATGGGTCAATGTTTGAGTGG
The DNA here is from genome assembly GCF_964187855.1 of Myxine glutinosa. NCBI lineage: Eukaryota > Metazoa > Chordata > Myxini > Myxiniformes > Myxinidae > Myxine > Myxine glutinosa. The sequence continues at coordinate 66,724,203 of NC_136265.1, read as the reverse complement.
GTCAAAGATTAATCTGCCAGATGATATGTAGAAGAAGGATGATAGGTCTATAAGAGAAAACAAATATTTGTAGTGTTTGAGTGGTCTAATGAACAACATTAAGGATAGGTACTACAGACAAAAGGTTCATAAAGATGAGGGTGGGAGAAATAGAGGTGTTTATGATTTTTGAAAAAGACAAGGGGGTAAATGACATTAGATAGGGATTTCCCATGTTAAACGGAGGTGTCCCAGAAGCAACATTATTACACTACCGGTGGCAGACAATGACATGTGGGTCTTTAGACTGTGAAACAGCTCAAGCGGCATTATGGATACTGTTGCACCTGTGTCAATCTGTGTCTTCACGACCTTTGTTCCAATCTTGACATCAGTCCACCATTCTGTTGCTGCATTTGTTCCATGAATGTTGTTGACACTGTGCGTCAGGGTCGTGTCATCAGACTCGTAGTCACAATCAACAGCATGCGCAGCAGATCTTGACTGCTCTTTCAACTTCTGTCTACACACACGGGCGAAATGGCCTACCTTCTTACAGAATTTGCAGGGGGCCTCCCTGGCGGGACACTTGTAGTGTGATGATGAGTATCCGCAGTACCAGCAGTTTTGGTTGTCTGTCCACTGTTTTCTGGTGGGTGTCTTGTGACGGGGTGGCTGCTGTTTGTTAATGGCATACACCTTACTGTCTTCGTCCGCAGCAATAACTCGCAAGCTCTCCTGTGAGGTCTCGTAGTTCTGACCGATGCTGGTGGCCTTGTTCAGTGTGAGCTCGTCTCCTTCCTGAAGGCAACGTTCAGTCACCGCTGGATTAGCGGATCGCAGGACAATGGCATCCCGCAGCATGCGGTCCGTGTTGACGCCATATCCACAGTCTGTCACCAGCAGCCGCAGGTCAGTTACAAAGTTGTCAAAGCGTTCACCGGGCAGCTGTTTACGCCTGTTGAAGTTTACTGTTGCTCTGATTTCATTTTTCTTGGGAGCCACGTATGCAGTGTACTTGTCAAGTACTCCAGTTAAGGTTTCATTTTCTGCCGGCACACCTTCGGTTGCAGGAGTCCATGTGAATGTGTTGTAAATTTCTCTGCCTTTGTCGCCTATGTATGTCATGAGATAGTTTACTTTGACAATTTCCGTGGCCGTGGATAACGGTCCGTTGAACGTAAACACACAATGTTGTTTAAAACGTCTGAACTCCTTTTCAAGATCTGACGCTTGCCAGTTCATACGTGGCTTTTCTGAAGCATCCGCCATGGCGACAAAATAGTGCAACTCACTTGCGTTGACAACGACGTGGACGGTTGACGCAGCCGGATCCCGTGTTTGTAGGATTCGCGGGGCGCATGCGAACTTCAACGAGCAAAAGGAGGACCAATAATGCACAAATGACTTTCTTGTCTACGTAGATATAAGAATGATATTTTCATCACTCGTTCGCTTCATTTTCGGCGTGGAACGTCGATGAAAACCACTTCTGACACCATGTAACGTTTGGTTATTCAGACACAAACAAGTCAACAAGATGGCGGGCCAACGGACTGCCGTTTATTCGTCATGGTGTCGTGAACATGCCGTAAACCATGACGTGAACATAACGTCATGATGTAATGCGTTATGTTACAACCATGTCGTAAACCATGACGTGAACATAACGTTATGATATAATGCGTTATGTCGCAGCCATGTTCGACGGCAAACAATACAAGACGACAGACAGATAAGGCCGCACCCACGGAACATTCACAATTACATGACGGACGTTTTTCCTTTGTTAATCTATGCCTGTGTCTCGTTTCTGTTGTTGAGTCTGGTGTGTGGGATCCCAACGTAGGATTTAGTTTATTTGATTGCCATCTCGTTTCATTGTATCGGGTCCGTGGAATAAATCTTTATTTTTGTACATTCTAATTCGGTGTCGAGTACATTAATTCCCCGCAGGATCGAAGCCGCAGTCGGCGCGCTCCAGGTAAGCGCTTTTGCCGCAGCTTTCCACTTCCCTTCTTCCTCCCGCGTTTATTATAGCACAATCCGTGTTTGGTCGTCGCCTCAAGTAAATCCGTTCTGGTCCATCCGCGGTCCCTGGTCTTAACCGGAAGGGTCTGCACGACAACTGGTGTCAAGAGTGAGGATCTGGGCCCGTCGGACAAATTTTTTTGTCCGCGGCGAGACATCGACACGGTCGGACGAACATCGCGCCCGCCATTTGAACGCAAAATTTTTTAGTCGGAGGCGATAAATTTGCATAGTTGATTTACGGGACGCGAACAGCGCGTCAATTCAAATTTAAATTTTATTATGGTTAGAAAAGCCGCGCGGAGAAGCGACCCCTTCTTTACGGATGGAAGAGGTAAGCCGAATGGAGGAAAGGAGGATGGAAGATGGGGATGGCACCTGAAGTGAGTCAGAAGTAGTTGGGGTGGAGAGTAGTGTTGGAGCTTTCCCTGCCGTAGGGACGGCCCCCATAGACAGCCAGGCCTTAATGCGACTTATGGTGCAAATGAATAATAAAATTGGTGCCCAAAGGAATGAAACGTATGCCCGGAGTAAAAAATTGAAGGGAATGAGTGATAAAATGGATGAAATTAACAAAAAAATGGGGGAAATGAAAAATGAAATGGATGCCTTTTATGAACGACTGAATAACAGCATTGATGCCCGGGGTGAACTGATCAAAAGAATGAGTGATAGTTTGGAAGGAAAGGTAGAGGGAATGAACGAACGAAGGAATCAACTGGAGAAGGAAACACAGGAGGAGACAAGGGTGGCAGAAATTCAATCTGAATGGGGGGAAGCCAAATTGGGAATTGCACCGGGAATGGCAATTAAATCAAATTTACAGGTGAACGTGGAGTGCCCACAGGTAAATGGGGAAATTTTGATTGCAGCATGTGAAGAGGTGAATGGGGAATGCCTGCAGGTGGATGGGGAATGCCTGCAGGTAGATGGGGAATGCGTACAGGTAAATGTGGCGTGTCAACAGGTGAGCGTGGAGTGCCAAGAGGTGAAGGGAGAATTAAATTGCAACAGGGAATGTTTCCCACCTGCTGGCCTGGAGGTTTGTCGGGACCGGGTGGATGCCCCAACACATCAACAGGGAGATGAATTTGGAGTGATGCAGCACGAGGGCGGTTGTGCAGTGCAACAGGGGGTAACATTGTTGGGGGTCCCGGTAATGGAGCCGGAACGGGTATTTATTGGGGAAGGCCTGTCGGGGCCAGAAATGATTTGGGGTGATGATGGGGATGATGAGCATGATGTGACCCAGCGGCTGGGGACCTGGGACAGTCCCATGGAGGACGAGGTTGACCAGGCCCAAAGGAGCTTGGGGGAGGAGGTGAGTCGGTCCGAGGAGGTGGTTGAGGTGACCGAGGGGACCCTCACCGTACACTACGATTTGGTGACGGAGGCTCCAAAATTGAAGAACCAGTTGGGGGAGTGTGTTGGCTCCGTACTGGATTTGGACCTTGGGGCAGTCGGGAGATCGAGCCTCTGATGATTTGGTCCCCGTAGGGAATTTGGAACAGCTGCAGGGAGGGGCAGAACAACCAGAGGGAGTTGTTACCTGCAGATGTGGTTTGGCACAGGTGGTGAGAAATTTTAAAAGAAAAAAGAAAATTACATTCAAATGGGAAATTGATTTGGCACAGCCGTGGTTGGATTTGGTCCCCCGGCTGTGGAATTTGGACCAGGGGAGGTCATTGGGGATGGCCTCGGGCAACAGTTGCCCCTTTGGAAATTTGGGTATGCCAGCCAGCTGGGGGGCAGTGCTGGCGAGATTTGGACGTGGGGTCCAGCTATGGGTGTATGGGTGTCATGGTACGACATGGGCTCCACGGGGGGTCTGGTGGAGTGTGGTGTCCCTTGTCCGTCGGGGCGCCGTCTGAGCTGGTGGCTCGGGCCGACAGGGTCACAGGACCCTGGTGGGGGTTAAGACCTCCAGGGGGGGTCCGAGGTGGTTTCTCAAGCCTGGGATGGCATTTATTGAGGACCACGAGGGGGAGGTGTTGTGGGTCGCGCTTTGGTGGTGGCACTGCGGACGGCCAAATTGAGCCTGATGTATTGACCACCCGGGCATGCGGCCTGACACCCTCTTCCTGAGACTCTGGGACAGCCGGCATGTGGTGACCTGACATGCTGTGCTGGGCTATGGACGCGGGTCGAACCGAATGGACAGGGATGGAGATAGCTTGCCGGACAACCATTGGGGCATCTGTGGAACGTGATGGTGTGAGGGTGACCTTCCACAGATGCTCCGTTATGATTTATGGACTCTCGGTTTGGGAAGAGAGCCATGGGAGTGTTGAATCGGGAATGTGTAAAGAGCCGAGCATATGGGCCATGCTCGGCTGGCATGTGTATGGCAAAGCATCTTTCTTTGGTGAGTTTAGTAAAATGTGAAAAATGTTTGGCATGGGTAATCTCAAGGATATGCAAATTCAAGAGTGAATTTTGTGAAGAGAAAAGGTGGTCACTGCACAGTGACACCATTATTGATCCAGGTGTGTGAGATCAAAGTGTTGGAGGCTGTGATAAAATTGACAGGGTAGCAGGACACAGCTTTCAAATGGTTGCGGGGGCGACTGCGCCAATATTTGGGATGCGGGATCATGTGGATGGAGTTGAGGGTCTGGGGGTCAACGTGGTGCTGTGCGTGTCCGAGGTGTGTGGACCATGTCTTCGAGGTGGGTCTCCTGGTGGAGCATGGCTGTCGACTGGACCTTGGTGTGGTCAAGTGTGGGTGGGCACTGGGGGGGCTGCAGTTGTGTGGACTTGGGGATGAGGGTGGCGTAGGTGACGTGCGGGGAAAGACACGCACTGCGACCGTCTCCCCCAGGGCCGAGGTTGTGCGTGCAGTAGTGTGTTGTTGGCAGCAGGGGCTCACCACATTGGCCAGCTGGGGCTGGTGCAGCTGTGTTCCTCGCAGGGGGGGCGAAGGATGGATGGTGGGTCGCACCCTTATGGACACTCATGGGCCATGTTGGCGTTTCAGCTGCTCGGCTTGTCCCGATGACCCTTGCACGGTAGAGGTGCAGAGCTGTCGTGGCCACTGGTGGTGGTGTAGTGATAATCACCGTTGGATGCGGACCCACATGCCTGCCAGTGTAGTGGGGAGAAAAGAGAAATTTGGAAAATTTTGTAGGCCCAATGATAAATTTTGGGATTGTGAAGGGTGGATGGCACCTTTGGACTTGACCAACCGGAAGTTACCTGCACATCAAGGTAGGGGTAAGGCCTTCATGGTTACTGTCCCAGGCTTCAGGACTTGCTTTGTAAATTGGGACATGTAATTTGGAGTTGAGAGGCGGTTGAGAGTGATGACATGGCCGGTGAGGGGATGGAATGTGTGCCACAGTCTTGTGGGTGGCGTTTATGTGAGTGTTGTGGTGACGTGTTTTCATGGGGTCGGAAGGGTGGAGATAGGCTATGAGCCAAGGGGGTTGGTCGGTACCATACAGATGGAGTAAGGCACATTGTGATTTTTAGCAAGATATATGTCCCTAGATATGAAAAAAAAGTGATAGCAGTGTATAACTCTCGGCCATCTCTGTGTTATCACCCGAAATATTATTATACGCCAGCTTCGCTTCGCCAAAAAATGTGATATTTGCTAAAATTGGAATAAATATGTTTTTAAGGACCACAGAGTGCCAATAATTTGCATACTGGATGCCAACTAATATAGTAATAGAAATATAGAACAATTTGTGGGGGTTATTTATCAAATTTTTGATATAATGACAAAAAATATGTTAAATTTAGTGAAAAAGTGGTCGAAATCGCTTCGAGTTCAGAATTCACAGTGTACATTTTTGTCAATATTTCAAAAATGAAAACTCCCAGAGTAACATTTGACCCCTCAAAATCTTCGCAAGGAACCACTGCATTGGAATATATCATTACTTTGTAATATGGTGGTTGTTTGGGGCACATATTTTGGCAAAGCTCAAAATATGTTCAACCATACCCCCTAATTTTGATATTTTGGAACGAAACATAGCTTTTGAACATTTTAGGTTTATTCGTCTTCTACTTTTGGTATCTCAGTGTAATTTTTGGTATTAGCTAGTATCCTAAAGTAGGTTTGTAACATTTTGATAAATATGCAAATTTGATAAATAACCCCCACAAATGTTCTATATTTCGATTACTCTATTACTTGGCATCCAGTATGCAAATTATTGGCACTCTGTGGTCCTTAAAAACATATTTATTCCAATTTTAGCAAATATCACATTTTTTGGCGAAGCGAAGCGGGCGTATAATAATATTTCGGGTGATAACACAGAGATGGCCGAGAGTTATACACTGCTATCACTTTTTTTTCATATCTAGGGACATATATCTTGCTAAAAATCACAATGAGCCTTACTGCATCTGTATGGTACTGACCGGTCAATTTGGGGGGTCTGGCTCATAGCCTAAGATAATGGAGAATGAGTGATGATTATTGTGTTTTGAAAATGTGGATTGGTTAACTGTGAATGGGATTTCACAATGGCAGGCCATGGCACAAACTCTTGCAACATCTATTTGGTACGATCTTCTATGGAAATGTGTTGAGAATTGAATGGCAGCGGGGGAGGAAATGTGTTTTGGGATCTTGTGGGTGGGGAAGGTGTGTGTGTCCGCAGGTATGGAACAAGCTCTGAGGAGCGATGCCTGCGCCCCCCCCCCCCCCAACTCTGCGGCAATTGCCCCTGGCAGCCAGTGGTATCGGGAAATTGGAGCTCGTCGGTGGAGGGTCTGGTTGGGCGCCCTGGGGTAAAGGAGACCCCCGGCGACCCGTGGAGCTGCGCGGCAGCAGGAGGGAACAGAGCCTGGTGTGTGGAGACCCTCACCGGCGGGGTAACGACGGAAAGGGCTGTTGGGCTGTCATGGGGCCAAGAGGTAAAAAGGGGGGGGGGGGCAATGAACTTGTAAGTCGGTTGACTTGTTTTGGGACTGCGGGCACCACAGCCTGAAGCGCCCCCATCATCTTAGTTGTGCGGTACCTCCCCGCTGCCTAGTTGAGACGTGCACACGCAAATGACATCAATGCCATGGTCCTGCAGGGGGGTGTATTGAATAACTGCTTGTAATGATTTTGTGTAGTGATGAGTTTTGGAATGAGAATGAGTGGTTAAGGGGTTTGTGTTGCGAGAATGTGGGCGAAATCCACCAAGCCATGTCACTCACCTGTAACATCTGGACAGGGCCCGCGGAAATTTAGGGGTGCATTGGGATGGCCCCGCAGGTAAGGTTGTGTCTTGTGGCATCCACCGGGGGACGCGGTCCGTAGACCGGGGTTGTACAAATGTTTTATAGAGTTTTGAATTTTTGAATAAGGTTAAGTTTTGTGGTTAAGGTACGATTTTTGTGTGTTGTTTGTTTCCTCCCTCTGCAGGAACAACGAATGAGATCATTGTACATATTCGACTGCATGATTGTCAAGGGGATTAGCATGTTAAGGAGTATAGGTAGGAAGTCCGACTCACTTCCCACAGCCCTCCTGATTTATTTCATAGGTTTATTAAGTGTGTGACAGTAAGTTTTAAGAATGGAATGGTAGTGCCTGCAGTGAACCTAGCAGGAGGTACGGTTCCAGGGGGGAGGGGGAGCTGTGTTATGTCGGTCGGGTAAAGCAATATCTCGAGTCAGGTAGATCTGAATAGGTAACATGCTTTGACTGTCCTGATAGGGAATCTCCCTTGTAATAAGTTGTGTGTTCGTCCGGTTTGTCGGATTGAGATGTATACCTGTGAACATGCCAGGATGTTCGTGTGCTCGGTAGTTCGGGATTAAAGATAACAGCCCCTGTGTGTCAAACATGGTCGTCAAACCTTTGTCCCTTATGGCAATGCACACCAACATAGACACTTAGACAGGCCCTTAGCGCAACATTAAATAATTCCCTTCCCTGACAGTGACTTCGGAAGGAACAGGCAAGGAAACCAAGCCAGGACACCGCCGATGATGGCCACCGCCAGCCACATAGAGTGCTAGGAGCTATCACCATGCAACAGGCCTATGATTCGGTGGAAGGCACTGATTGGGTGGCGCGCCAAGGCTGACGTCACCGCCGCAAGTCTATATAGGGGCGTGCCGAACGACATTTTCCCTCTTGCCCTCTTGCAGATCCAGCAGTTAGGCTTGCACATTGAGCAGTTCTCTCTTGCATCTCTTGCGTCTGGCACATCGAGTCCTTCTTGCTCTTGCAGCTCGAACCCTCTTGCAGCACGTCCATCCCTGGCTGTTTTGTGCTCTCTGCGCTTCCCTGCTTGGTCTTGGGAGGTCCCTGGTGGTCGTTGGCTCGCCATCTGCGTGGTGCTTGGAGCGGTGCTCGGTGCTGTGGTGCTGGAGCGAGGGACCTCGTGGGTGCATCGGGGCCGAACGGAGCCGTGTTAGACGGCAAACAATACAAGACGACGGACAGATAAGGCCGCACCCACGGAACATTCACAATTACATAACGGACGTTTTTCTTTTGTTAATCCATTCCTGTGTCTCGTTTCTGTTGTTGAGTCTGGTGTGTGGGATCCCAACGTAGGATTTAGTTTATTTGATTGCCGTCGCGTTTCATTGTATCGGGTCCATGGAATAAATCTTTATTTTTGTATATTCTAATTCGGTGTCGAGTACATTAATTCTCCGCAAGATCGAAGCCATGGTTGGCACGCTCGAGGTAAGCGCTTTTCCCGCTGCTTTCCACTTCCCTTCTTCCTCCCGCGTTTATTATAGCACAATCCCTGTTTGGTCATCGCCTCAAGTAAGTCCGTTTCGGTCCATCCGCGAGCCCTGGTGTTAACCGAAGGGTTCGCGCGACAGTATTAAAGAATCAGAGACATCTTGAAGGAGGAAAGTTTCTGTTCAGCAGATTACGTCTGGTTTGTCAGAAGCAACCTGTATGGAGAGATCAATCAGGTTTGAGCGAAGACCCCAGATGTTTGAGGTCCATACCGTTAATGAGGAGAGAGGGGGAGCATTGGGTGCAGGACAGGGGAGGGGAGGGGTAGGGTCAGATGAAGGATGAGAGGGGGAGGCAGGGAGAGCAGTTGATAGTGTGTCAGAGATTACAGAAGAGTTACAAGAAAAGGAAGGATGAGGAGGACGAAAGGTTTGATGGTGATGGGATGAGGCACAGTGAGGGGTTGTTTGAGGGGGGGGGGGGGGGAGCAGAGGAAAGTAGAAGGTTGGGGGAGGTGGTGGTATGAGATAGAAGGGAGACGAAGTGGGGAGGAGGCAGCTTTGAGGAGGAGGGGAGAGGGGGGAGAAATGGAGAGGGATGGTAGAGGGGGAGATTTGAAGGGGAGGGGTTGGGGGGGAGTTTTGAAAGGGGGTGAGGGGGGAGTTTAGGAGGGGAGGGGCAAGGGGGAGATTTGGAGGGGAGGGGCAAGGGGGGAGTTTAGAAAGTGGATGATTAATGAAAGACGAACATTTATAACAAATTGGGTTTATTGTGATTTTCAAGTTAGCAATCCGTTCAAGAACAATGGAGGAGGGGTGGAATGAATGTGAATTTAGAGCATGTCGTGAGGAAGAATTATAAGAGATTGAATTTTTTTTTGAAGTGGAATGAGGTGAAGAGAAAATTGAAAAGATCCTTTTAAATAGGAAGAAAAACAGCGTGTTGTAATATACCACTGAATAAAACACTGCAGGGGAAAGTTTAAACATGTTTAAACATATTTAACCAGAACTGTGAAGAACAATCTTATATTCACAAAAATACCAACGGGGAGAGGGCCAAGAGGGACAACCACGAGTCACGTGAACAGGGCAAAAGGTGGAAGGAAAGTTTAAGCACTTTTAAATTGAACAGTCAAAACGATCTGGGGAATGGCATGAAAATGGGGGTGAAATGGGGGTGAAACACGTGGTTAAAGAACAAATGAACGAAAAGAACAAAGAAGGAAATGTTTTTGTTTTTTGGGGGATTTTTTGGAGTTAAGATTTTAAACAAGGAAGTACAGGGTGAAAAGACTGGGAAAAAAACAGAGAATGAGAGTCGATGCCCCACAATCGACTGCTGAGAGAAAACAAAGCCTCAAGGTAGGAAGATTAAAGAACTAGGTCGCAAATAACGCGGCACGAAATACTCCACTATTTTATGCAGGTATGAAAGATTAACACCGAGAGATAGATATCTTGATCGATAGACATAGATATCGAGACATACATAAACATTAACATGGATATCTTGAGCTTTACCCACCAGAACACTTTGTACTAACATTGTCCACGACCCCACAGGCCATTTTAACATTTGAGCCACCTTCTCAAAGTGTGAAAAGAACTTGGCTACCTCCTTTTCATTGAAGGGTGGAACCAGCCTCACATGCTTACCAACATCCCAAGAGTTCTGACTGGTTGTCGAACTAGCCGGCATGGATACGACTTCTCTCCGTTCCCCCAGTAATTCAAGCTCCTCGAGTTTAAGTTCCCTCTGAGACTCCATGTCCCGTTCCTTTAACTCCCTTTCGACTCTCCTTACCTCTGCTCTCTCCTCTGCACTTCTCTCCTCGAGTTCCTTTTCTGCTTTCCATTCCAACTCTTTTAACCTTTCCTGGCTCTGCAGTTGCATCTCCATTTTCCGGAGCTCCATATTTCCTTTTTCCTCTGGTAACCAATCCAAGGCTACCTCTTCCCATGTTCCTTGTCCCACTGAGATTCTGCCACCAATGTCTGAATCTCTGCTTTTTTCATACTAACTCGGACCTCCAAGTTGTAGTATTTGGCCAACATCATAAGTTCCGATCTTTTTAACGCCTGGAACTGTGCCTCGTTAAGGGACGTCACAAACTTTTCTACTTCAAACACCATTGTGACTATTAGTTAGCACCTGTTAACCTTCACACAAAAAATTCCAAATTTTCAGAAATGCAAATTTGGGAATGTTAGAAAATTCCAAATTTGGGAATTTTGGGAATGTTAGGGAATTCTATCCCGGATGAGCCCCCAATTTCTATTATGTGCTCCTCCCCAAGCCCCGGCCACAGTGTACCTCCAAGCCTCGAAATGAGTCACGGCAGAAAGATGTGCTATTATGTGTGTGTCCCAATGACCAATGGTAGAACCACACCAAGCAATTGATACAAAACCAATCATTGTATTCAAACTCGCACAATAATAACACTTAACGCAATACAAGGAAACTCTCACTTGCACATCATAAACCATACAATTCCTATGATGGAACCACCAATATTTCCTTCATCAATAACTCACAATACTCCAACGTGTGTTTTTGCAAAATTTTTGATTTTGCAAAAAAAACACAACCAATTTTGGGGGGTTTTCAACTTTTTTTCTCCAAAAAGTTGAGGCTCATGGAGGAGTATTTGCGAAAAAAAACTATGATCCACTGATCCTTTTATTTAGAATGTATATATCCACAACATTGTCAAAAATCTTACACCAATGCAGTCCTGAGAGGCCCGGGCATTTTATTTACTTATTATGATGTGTAATGTGTAATAAGTGTAATATGTAATTTGTAATCGGTAATGGGTAATGTTTTATGGGTAATGGGTAATGTGTTATGAATGAAGGTTTTACCTCGAATCTGAATGAAATATTTATATATTTATTCCATCGAATTATTTATATCTAAGTTATGGGAGCATACAAGAAGGCTCATGTAAAGCAAAAAAATTATATAACATGGATATAGCACAAGAAAAATTATGAGACGCCTCTAATGCCCCAGGCCTGCATTACAGACAGTGGGCCCAGAAATCAATATCCCTTCAGATTTGTGATTCAATGACCTCTATCTGGGGTGGGAGGGAAAATGGTGGCAAATGATAGCCTATAGGGCCGAGAACAACATACTCTTCTTCACACACGCAAATCTTGCGCATGCGCGAAAACCGTCCGCTCAAATGATTCGTACATACATACTGTACATGTATTAATGCATACGATGTGTACGTTATATCCATGTGCATGTACATTGTCTAACAAAATAACACTTAGAACTCAAAATAGAATGAGGTTACATAAAATCATGCAATAGACCAGTTTACAAGCACATTCAAATTTCTCGCCAATGACTGCAAAGATTGCTCGAGGTTTGCCTGGCATCGCGGCAACTAATGTCTTCAAACTGAGATGTGTGCAAAAATTTTGAATTTTCGTATTTTTTCTTTTGAAATTCAATTGCTTGTAGACTGGTCTATTGGGTTGGAAAGAGTATTAACTAACCCACCTGAAAGTGGAAATGCGGGGTATGGGGGGTGGGGGGGGGGGTACACACCACATGTTACTCCAGTGCCACTGGTAACTCCACTTAATCATCACTATCATCATCATCTATGCTTAAACAGTTACTTCTGGCACATTTGCACATCTTCATCCATGATACAACAGTTACATACATTTCTGGCACACTTGCACAGTTCCGGGGGTGTACTCACACATGACAGGTTACTCCAAAGCTACTGGTAACTCCAGTTCATTGTCGCTTTCAGCAATCATCATCATTGTCTCATCGATGCTACAGCAGTTATTTCTGGCACACTTGCACAGTTCCAGGGGTGTACTCACACATGACAGGTTACTCCAAAGCTACTGGTAACTCCAGTTCACCATCGCTATCGTCGTAATTGATGTTTCAAGATTTATTTCTGGCACATTTGCACAAATTGGGGGTGGAGGTGGGGGGGGATTGACGTGCAACAAGTTATTCCAGTGCCACAGGTAACTCAACTTCATCATCACTGCCATCGTCATCATTGTCATCTTTGTGATGGTACATCTGTGTCGTTTTCAGTTGTTGAGTCTGTTTCACTTCGAGTAGTGTGTGTTGCCTCTTGAAGTACTTTTTTTTCCTCCACAAGAACAGACGTAGAAATGTCATTTACATAGGCAATGTCACCTTGTGACCTCATATGAGGAGTGATGAAGCAAAGTTGAGGGAATTTCTTGATCAGCCTCTGTTTTAGATACCCTGTCTTATATGACCGTGCATCAACTCCATGAGTTTCCTTTATCTGCTTGATGAACAATTCATTAAGCTTTTTGAGTCTCATGATCTCCTTGTTCTTGATGATTCGGGTCTCCACTGTCTTGGAGAAGACCTCAAAGGCTTGAGAATAAGACGTTTCACCAGTGTTGTCTGCTCTGGCTGGCTTTGTGAAGTAACGGGTGAAATCACGGTAGCATGAGGTATGATACCTCACCACGATGGCCACACAATCTTGGTCTTTTATCTGCATGAGCAGTGCTTCATTCCCACTGTCTGCTGCTGCTTGCTTCAAATGTACTGCAGCTACAGTAGAACATCTGACGAGCCTCTCTCTTTTTCTGTTGCTGGTGACTCTGCACACCACAGTTTTTTCCTTCTGACACAGAATACAAATGTTTGGCAAAACATACTTTGACCTACCGGGCACTGAAGGTCGATCAAAATTGGAGAGAAGAACCCGTCTCTTTTTTGACGGTGGAACATCTTCTTCAACAGTTTTTCCACCATTGTCATCTTGGGATGTGGAAGCTGTAGAAGAAATAAACAAAGATAAAAATTATCAACACACACAGAAAAAATATTGAAAATGGAAACCCCTTAAAACCAAACAAAGGGCCCTACCTTAGTATAGGCAATCAGCATTTAGTCCCTACCGTGCTGACATTTGACGGTTACTTTTGTACATATAAGAGCTTGAAAAAGTTGAAGGGTAATTGTCAGGTAATGTGATGCGCAGTGGGGACTAGGATTATGTGTTTCATCATCAAATTATCATGGAGGTACCTCTGCTATGTCTGCGCACATAGGTCCAAGGATGTTCCGTCAAAAATTAAAAATAAACCAAACTTCAATAAAAAAAATAATTAGGATTGCGTGATATAAATTATTCCAAAGAACATTGATGCAAAAAATCCGAACAAAAAACTCACATTGAGCTTCATTTCTTGGAGGGAACATTGCCATTTCATTTTAGATCTAGCGTCATTTTTCTGTTGTGCACCTATTTCTGTGCACCCATATTCATTTACACGCATTTTGCAATCTATTTGGGGAAACTGTGAGCTTTTCTGGTCACATCTTTAAACTAGAGCTTCCAGGGAAGCAGAACTCAACTGAACTGACTGGACAACTTTAAAGTAGGTCAGTTGTCTGTACTAGATTTGACTTAAGATAGCAACCTACCTTGTGTGGTAAGAGTCTCTCACACCAAGTTTGATCAAAATCCATAAATATTTGTGGACGTTAAAGTCTTAACGTCGTTTTGGAGCTGAAAACAATATGGCGGCCTATGGCGGCCATTTTGTGACGGATCGGTTTGGAATGCAATAGCAACCTACCTTGTGTGGTAAGGGTTAAACATTCTAAGTTTGATCAAAATCTGTTAATATTTGTGGACGCCAGAGTGTTAACATCGTTTTCATGACCAAAAACAAAATGGTCGCCCAAGTCCGCCATTTTTCAACGGATCGGGCTGAAATGCAATAGCAACCTGGTCGTTGGGGTAAGGATGCTGCATGTCAAGTTTGATCAGAATCGGTTGATATTTGTGGACGCTGGAGTGCTAACGTCGAAAAGTTAACGGACGACAGACGATGACAACAGACGACGGATGCCGGACGGTTCAGTATGTGATGAACTCAACTGGACTGTAGTCCAGTTGAGTTTAAAATGATAAATCCTCATTGCATTGCAATTTTCTCGCCAATTTTTTAATGAATCTGAATGACAAAATTGTTACTAAAATAATCATGTGTGTTGTGCCTTCTCTTCTATCGTATTCGTGCATTTACGCAGAATTGCGGATGCACAGACATAGTTCTAGATCCCTGCAGATAGATCTACATCAACCATGAAAGAAAATTGACAACCACTACTAGTATAGGCACGAGTATACTATGAGTAACACTAGACAATCTAACTGGTTAGAACTACATCTAGATCTAGTCGACTACATCATGAACTACAGCCTTAAATTTACCTTTGGAAGCTGCTGCATCAGCTTTCTTTTTCATGCTCTTCACAGTTCGTTCAATTCGCTGAGAATCCGTAAAGCGTGCGTAACAGGTCTGATGAAATCCACCATGATCAGGTAGCGGGGATACACTGTCACTGTGGTCTGCACCGCCGCTGCCACTGGCGGCACCGCTGCTGGAAGCAGAGTGTCGAGCAACGGAGTCTCTCGCGTCTTTTGCCTGTGGACTATCCAGACCAGAGTCTTCCATTTCGTCACATATTCTAAAAAGCGTGCCCATGTCTTAGCTGAAAATGGTGAAACTTTGCACGTTTTGGACGGAAATATGCATATAAACCACACTTTTTCATGCATATTTTCTTCGTTCGAAGACGTTCTGTCTTCCTCACTGGAGGCCGCCATGTTGGATCACGCGCTAAGCTACGGCGACTGTCATTGGATAATTATCAATGATCGATCAAACGCGTCTTCTGATTGGCTATTTTTTTGTTCGAGGCTGCGTGAATATTTCCACACAAATATAGTGAATTCAAACCTAACTTACTAATTACAGCACCAAAATCTCGTATGTGAAAAGTTACCGAACATTTCTTGTAATATTATCGAAATTATCATGCAAAAAACATTCCCACCCCATTTGTTGGTCATTCAAGGAAGCTTTCTCTGGAAGAGCTATCTGTATATTAGTGTTATGAATGAAGAATGAAGCTTTTCCCACGAACCTGAATGAAATTTTCATATTTTTGTCACTGAATTATTTGTAACCAAGTTATAGGAGCATATAATGATGCTCATATCAAGAAAATAATGATATAACATAGTAGTACAACAATATTTATGCAGGACCTCGAAGGCCCCAGGCCTGCATTTGTGTCGGATTTTCGGGTTATAAGTGAAGAACGAAGATTTTCCCACGAGCCTGAATGAAATTTTTTTTTTTTATGTCACTGAATTTTGTGTAACAACATGAAAGTCGGTGAAAACGAGGCTCATTCCAAAACACAATTGTACAACATAGTTTTTGCAACAACAAAAAAAACCTTGTGGGCCTCCGAGGCCCAATCACTGCATCCAAGGGTTAAATTTCTTGAGAACGCGATGTTGCGCCTCCCACCTCAATCGACTATAAAATTTGGACACCCTGGTACTAGGATTACCTCCCCCTAGACAAGAGAAAGACAATCATGAAAATTTTATGATTCCGAAAGCCGAGCGCAATTTGCACCCAGCGGGTGTCAAACATACAACCTTCGGACACCGAGTGTCCACTAGGTTTGAATCCCACTCTCCTGACACCAGTTGTTGCGTGACTACCCTTGGTGAACACCGCAGGGTAACATGGATGACCAAACGAGCTTAATGCGTTCAGTTCAATGGCGGAGTTAATACATTCATTCAGAACATCAGAACCTTCACATCATTTATAAGGCTTCTCTCCTGTGTGTATTACTTGATGTGTTTGTAAAGTTGATGAACGAGTGAAATCCTTGCTGCACACAGGACATTTATAAGGCTTCTCTCCGGTGTGTAATACTTCATGTCTTTGTAAAGTTGATGAACAAGTTAAATCCTTGCTACACACAGGACATTTATAAGGCTTCTATCCTGTGTGTATCATTTGATGTCTTTGTAAATTTGATGAACAAGCAAAATCCTTGCTAGACACAGGATATTTATACGGATTCTCTCATGTGTGTGTTCTTTGATGTGTTTGTAAATGTGATGAAAGAGTGAAATCCTTGCGACACACAGGACATTAAAAAGACTTCTCTCCTGTGTGTATCATTTTATGTGATTGTAAATTTGATGAACAAGCAAAATCCTTGCTACACACAGGACATTTATAAGGCTTCTCTCCTGTGTGTGTTCTTTGATGTCTTTGTAAATGTGATGAAAGAGTGAAATCCTTGCGACACACAGGACATTAAAAAGACTTCTCTCCTGTGTGTATCATTTTATGTGATTGTAAATTTGATGAACAAGCAAAATCCTTGCTACACACAGGACATTTATAAGGCTTCTCTCCTGTGTGTATCTTTTGATGTTTTTGTAAATCTGATGAACAAGCAAAATCCTTGCTGCACACAGGACATTTATGAAGCTTCTCTTCTGTGTGTTCTTTGATGTCTTTGTAAATGTGATGAATGAGCAAAATCCTTGCTGCACACAGGACATTTATAAGGCTTCTCTCCTGTGTGTGTTCTTTGATGTCTTTGTAAATTTGATGAACAAGCAAAATCTTTGCTACACACAGGACATTTATAAGGCTTCTCTCCTGTGTGTGTTCTTTGATGTGTTTGTAAATTTGATGAACAAGCAAAATCCTTGCTGCACACAGGACATTTATAAGGTTTCTCTCCTGTGTGTGTTCTTTGATGTCTTTGTAAATTTTAGGAATGAGCCAAAATCCTTGCTGCACACAGGACATTTATAAGGCTTCTCTCCTGTGTGTGTTCTTTGATGTGTTTGCAAATGTGATGAACGAGCAAAATCCTTGCTGCACACAGGACATTTATAAGGCTTCTCTCCTGTGTGTGTTCTTTGATGTGTTTGTAAATGTGATAAAAGAGTGAAATTCTTGCTGCACACAGGACATTTAAGAGGTTTCTCTCCTGTGTGTTTTACTTGATGACATTTGAATGTTGATAACCAAGAAAATTCCTTGCTGCACACACTGCACTTGTATGGCGTCCCCCGTCTGTGTGTTGCTTGACATCTCTTTGAAGACTTTAATGAGATAAATGTTTTCTTGCAAACAGAACACTTGTGCAGCTTCTCATTCCTTTCAATTTTCTTGAATGTCGAACTACAATTGTTCTTCGTCAATACACTGCTATAGTTGTTGACTTCCTGATAAGAAGTCTGTGTCATGTTCTGATTGAATGAAACTTCACTGTCAAACAATTGCGAACTTGACTGAGAATAAAAAACCAATTTCAATTGATTCTCTGCAAAGACAATTCAAAAAACCATCAATAAATCACAATTGCGGTGAAACATCATCATTTTAAAAAGCAGAACGAATAGTACTCCATTACCATTTAAAACTGGTCCTTTGTCTCTGCTCATATGTCATGAGGCGGAACCGAAAGTAAAGGATCAATGTTTAAGGTCCCGTGACAAGAATGCTTTGAGATTTAGAGGTGGTTTCCATATAAATGAAGGGTGCTGAACAAAATGGTTGGTAGTCGCCGTTGGTGATGGCTGGCAACCAACAAAATGGTTGCCAGCGATAGTTTGTCTCCTCTTTCTGGACATCGTGGGATCTTTAATGTCCACCCACTAATTCCGGCATATGGATGACCAGTTTAACGTCCATCCGAGGGACGGCACGCGCATTGATGAATCACCCGGCCTCTACCACCTTTCACCTTTCAAGATTGCTAACTTTTCTGGCTCTGTGCTATCTATATAAATAAAACACAGTTTGTGTGTGTGTGTGTGTGTGTGTGTGTGTGTGTGTGTGTGTGTGTGTGTGTGTGTGTGTGTGTGTGTGTGTATGTTACCGATAGACTCCTAATCGGAAGCTCACGTGCTTGATATTTGGCATAGACATGGCCATTGAGCCTGGGAAGGACATGGCCTACGTAAAAATATTTGACGAGATCCATATTTTTTATTCATATTTACCTCAGCGCATTTCAGGGAGGAACATCACACACGGAATCTCAGCTGGTGCCAGAGCAGCTCGCTGATTCGCTCATGAGCGATCACGTGATGTTCCATCCTCGCTGCCAGACCACTGAACGGAAAATATATAGAATGACCATTGCCATTCATGCCACATAGGTGGAGATGCAGCTACCGGGCGCCATCTTGGATGGCACTCGATGCTGGGCGATGGTGATTTCCGTCATGCGGTTGCACGTAATTCAGAGCGAAAAGCGATTGCGTTTTTTCACCTTTTGTGCGATCGTGTTTTGTGTCGATTTTGTGCGATATGAATTAAACGTCTTTGCAACAGCTGTGAAACGTCTTTCCACAACCCTTCCTTAACCGATTGGAGCAGTTTATTGCCGCACAAAATGGCATTTTAACAGTTGTCTCGCTTTTAAAATCTGGGACACGTTGAAAACAAACGAGATCCGCGAAGCGAGTTGGTCGATTCGTGCTAACCAAGATGGCGACACGGCGGCTACACTTTTCACAGAGTATGAGCGTACTATATATTTTCAATTCAGTGCGCCAGACTCGCTCACGTACTTGATTTGTGGCATAGACATGGCCATTGGGCCTTCACGGTGTAATTTGTGCGAGGCTTTTGTCCGAGTGAGCTCGAGTCGAGAGGGCAAATGTACGGGTTGGGAATGTATGGGTCTCCCTTCCCCCGCCCGGCAACGCCGGTACTGGAGGGCGTCACAGGATCGGTGAGTCTCCAAAATCCGCTTCGTGCTGTTGTTGCGAAGTTCGTGTTGTTGCTCTCCTCCCATGAGAACTGCAACATCATTGTTGACTGGCCCTCCCCTTCCCCCAACCTCCCCCGACCCCCTCCGTCCTCCCCTTCCCCCCATTCCCCTCCCCCTTCCCCCTTCCTATTCCCCCTCCCCCTCCCTTTCCCCCTTCCCCCTCCACCTACCCTTCCCCCCTCCCCTTACCCCTCCCTTCCCCCTCCACCCTATCCCCTCCCCAAAGGCAAAATCCAAGATTGCAACGAAAATCTCTCCCACTCTCCTTTTCCCTCCTTCACCCTTCCTCTCCTTTCCTCCTCTGTGGTGGCCCTGAATTTGTGAAGGTGGGGGTACACCATCCTACATTTGGGGGATCTATGGGTCGCTCTTACGAGATAATCGGCTGTCTCCATGCCGCGGGCTTGTTCAACACAGAACTGAACTGTCTCGGGTATACAACAACAACAACAACAACGTGCTGGCTGATGTACGGCTTTGTTGATACAGCGACAGCAACAAGATAAAAAAAAAAACCCCTACAACAAGCCATTGAATCAGAAGTTTACCACCGTGGATGTACCCTCTTTTACACCACCTTATTTAACACGTCAAACTAGTTATTCATGCCCGTAGTTTGTGTCCTTCATGATGTCCTTAAAAACAGTACGTTTCATGTTTGGAAGGATTTTAAATTTTGTTTGATTGGCAGACTAACAGACAGGCTGAAGTAATTCCTCTATGGCAAGTGTGAATGCATGCTCAAGACGAGACTCCGTCAAATTTAGAGCCAACACACTGCTAAGCTGCACGTGTCGTGGCAATGATTAGGGGCAACCAAATATCCCCCACCTTCCACATTAGAATACTGAGTATTGCCCCCCGAGATACCCTCCCAATCCTCTGGGGGGGCAGTCTAAGACCACACATGATAATTCTACTTCCCGCCAGAAGACCTCCCTCGGAGATCTATCGCTGCCAAGGTCGGCACATTGGATTCCTTGCACCCTAAAAATGAAATATTATGTCCTCCCTGTGGCCTTGCCCCCCCCCCCCTCCAGGAGGCTCCTCACTGTCTGGACCACCTCTTTGATCCCCCAGTATGGGATGAGGGTAGGGGGACGTGGGAGGAACCATGTATAACAAGCGTTACGCCTCAGTCCCCCGTCGGGGAAGTGATGTGAGTTGACAAAGTGGAAGACGCAGAAAACATGCTATGATATGATATTTCGCTCACAAGGTTCAGACATACATTGAGGCGGCCATCTTGGATTTTGACGTGGCGACCCAATTTTCTATGGCGCTCTTCCTTATGCCTAGATACACCTACACACCAGATTAGAAGTTGGTACTTCGCTTATTTTTCAAGATATTCATCTCACAAGGTTCAGACAGACATGGCGGCTGCCATCTTGGATTTTGACGTGGCGACCCAATTTTAAACAGCGTTCTTGCTTGTGCCTTGATACACCCACACACCAGATTAGAAGTTGGTACTCCGCTTATTTTCAAGATATTTCGCTCACAAGGTTCAGACATATCTATGGTGGTGGCCATATTGGATTTTGACGTGGCGACCCAATTTTCAACAGCGTTTTTCCTTATGCCGAGATACACCCACACACCAAATTCGAAGTTGGTACTTCGCTTATTTTTCAAGATATTCAGCTCAAGGTTCAGACATACATGGTGGCGGCCATCTTGGATTTTGACGTGGGTTGCACCCACACACCAAATTCGAATGCGGTCCTTCGCTTACGCATGCACGCACGCCCGCACGCACAGACGGACGGACGGACACACGGACGGAGGGGAAAACCATAGTCCCCCTTTCGCTCCGCTGTGCGACGTGGGACAATAACCGGCTTGACGGTGAGAACTGCAAGATTTTCGGTGGATGGCCTCGAGGTGCTTCCTTGTGCATTGTACGCATCACGATTTGCTTCTTGCTAATGTGGGTCGTGCTGCCGTGCGCCAGGAGCTGCCGTTTTGGCGCGTGGACCGGAAAACATTATGTGCACGTTTATTAATAATTTCTATAATAAACCTCTTGTACCACAGTTCCAATTGCATCCAGGGGTTCTTCTTGGGGTAAGGGGGAAGCGGGGGGGGGGGGGCTGATCGCTGCCCCCACACACGTTCATAATCCGATTAGTGTTGTGCGATATTCAAAATATGAAATTAAAAGGAAAGTATGTAGTTCCTCAAACACAGACTGACAGTGACATTTCTCAGACAGATTGAGTGAACCAATATTGTGTCACCGCACTTTCCGCGACGCACGCAAGATAAAAGGAAACGTCCCAATAAGCCGAGGATGTCTTCGTTGAATGATCTTATGACAGGGGTCATGCTTAATTATTTTTTTTTGAGGTCTTTTCGGGCCACCAAAAGAGATTTTATTTTTTAGGGCCCACCAGCATTTTTGGTGGCCCGACCATACATTATTTGCTGAAGAATCAAACTTCATAAAAATCAACATCCATGTTTAAATTACTATTTCTCACGACATCTGGAGATCAAATTTCAGTGCCTTTCATACCAGCAACCTCGCAACTCACAATCACAGAACACTCCTGAAAGCTATTCAATCATGTCCCTACTAACTGACAGCAAAATAATACTGGGACAATTTTAATGTTTGCTGAAAAAAAACCTCTTCGCGTATCAACCCATTTATTGCGTTTTCCAAAACAATTGTTAACTCTGCACAACCTTCAGCTATTGACGAGATAATAGTACTCATTACATCTTGAAAATAGTGCTAAAATACATGCCAATGTAAAACTTGAGTATTTTTATTTGATGAACGTTCAGTTTCAAAAAATATTGGGTCAAGATTTGATGAAAAGAACAGTTAATTTACCACAGTGCGAATTTGCGTGACGAGCATGAGGCTAACGATGTGATGCATGCATATTGCAAGCTGACGGCCTTGCTGCTATTTCCCAAGGCAGTGTTCGAGGCATGCACACCAAACTCTGTCTCACACATGTGCTGGGGTGTGTTCACCGAGCTGTATATATGACTGGAGCGCAGTTGCAGCACGTACTCGCAGGGCAAGCAGCCACCATATTGGAATACCCTTCCCTCGCTAGAACATGAGAGGTACAGGCGTAGCTGAGAGTGAGATAAGCGTGAACGCATATGAATGCAAAGGTTCCTTGACAGATTGATTCACATTTGTTTTCCTATTTTGTTTGTTTTCCTTGTTAACCTTGTTATAGAGCCACAAAGGTGACTGACAAAACTGAAGCACCAAGTTGAGTTTGTCTTGGAGCCGACGCCATTGTGGTGAACATCGAGGAAAAAGCGGACATCAAGAGAAATACGAACGTGGTCCGTTGCCATACGAACTGCCGGCACCTCACACGATGCTGGAGCCTCTTCCCTGAAGGTGGACACCGAAAGGACAAATGAGGTACGCTGCCATGTGGATCGCATACGAACCGAACCCTTACGCTGGATATCTGGCAGACTCCCGAGGGGAGGGGCCCTCAATGAAGAGGGGAAGGGGTCGATGTTGAGAAGGGGAGGGATTTTGAGTCGAGTCAAAAAAATGAATGTACGGGAAGCACTGCTCACACCGGGTGTGATAGATCAAGACGGGGCTTTGTGAATAGACGTGACTCCGATGAACCGCGGGAATCTCCGGATGCCAGAGGCGAGGGCATGGAGGTGGATGGGAGGGATTGTGAGAGGAAGGCGTAGGATGAGCGTGAATGCTCACGAAAGGCTGCTAATAATCTCACTATATTTCACCAAATGTCCGTCTGTCCGTCTGTTCCCAGGTACCGCAAAAATGGCTGAACCGATCGCAACGATATTTTGGGTGGGTAATCATGGGACCCCCTGGAGTAAAATAGCCTATATTGTTTTTCCAATTTTTCCAAACACGATGGAATAACATTTACCGATATGAACAGTGATGTGGCTTTTATTGAAATTCTACAAATACTGTTTAGATTTTGATGAGAATTATGAACCTGCCGCGAATGCGGAAGTGGACAGATGATGGCAAATGCACGGGTTTGATAATATCCAAATACAACCGTCATTTAAAACAGTATTTTGTTGAAGTATCAATTGATGATTGGAATCGCCATTGACTGGGTATGGAACAAACATTCCCGTTTGTTTGCGAACGGGTACGTTTTTCATGGAAGTCCTTCATGAACTTGCTGTCCATGTCTGACGTGCGATTGAAGGTGCTACAGGAATGTGGAATACATTTGTTTCATGCTTCGCATTCACCGTTTCTGCATTGTCTGTTTGCTTCTGTCCTTGTCTGTTTGCTTCTTTCCAAAGCAAGAAGCTTGGAAAGTGCTAACTGTCTCACCAACATCAAAGACAATACTCCAGAGGAGAAAACTACAAACGGAAACCTGGAGTGTTGAGGTGAAGGAGATAATCCTCCAATGCAGGATGTATTCCAATTTCCATATATTAAGCATGGGGGAGTAAAGGTAAGGGTCAACGGTTCAGGAACCAGCTGAAAAAAACTGGCACAAGGACGGAGACAGTCCCCCTTGATAAATTTGAGAAGGTCTTTTCAACAATTAAAGATATCTAGATAAAGATAGAATAGAAGAGATAACATCTCGGGCAAGGCAACAAGTGGCAGAAGAGATTAGAGTGAGGGGAGCTATGTGCATGCTTGAAGGTGAAGACAGAGATGGCAGGAGGGATTGTAATAGGAAGGGGAAGGCTAAGCATGAAATGCCTACCTTGAAAGCAAATACCTATTTTGGGGGGAAATCGACCCCCCCAAAGGGGAAGATTTTTTTCAATGCCGTGAATATACTTTGGTACATCACGGGTCCTGAAGGTTGTGGTCAAGTTTCATAGAAATTGTGTGTTTAGTTTCAGAGAAGAAAGCAAATACCTCTTTTGGGGGGGGGGGGGGGGGGTCAAACCTGGACCCACTTCGACCCCCGTAGACTCTCTTAGTCTTCGATTTTCTTCGTGTCGTGAACAAACTTTGGTACATCACTGGTGATGAAGGTTGTGGTGAAGTTTCATCGAAATAGTGGAAGAATGTTTTGGAACAGAAAGGTTGAATCGGTCTCCACTTTCTTTGCTTGGATTTTTCCCCCAATGTTTAAAATCATTATTCTATTAAAATTGAAGCATCAAATTGATTGCTGCGGGGTGTATCGTTTTCTATGCACTCTCTCATTACTAAAGGATGTCATATACCCTTATCCCCGTATTCCCTTTTAATAAACCCATTTTAATTATACGAGATGTTTTCCCACCTTTTACCTCCAGTGTGCTGCCTTGTTCGGCCTCAGATCGATTCTTGGGTTTTGAAAATTGGAAAGAATAGTTAATTGAACGCAGTATACATTTAGTAAGCTCAACGATCTTCTGGAGCAGCCAAAGCTCCTGATGCTTCAGCGACGTTTGTCAGAGCCATTGATGCGACACAAGATTGACTGTGTGCACACTGTATAAACTGATCAATCCTTCGACATGATGTTGAATTCAAGCCTTTCATTGATAATCAGCCAAACCAAGTGGAGCTGTGCTGTGTGTTCTGTGCATGGTTCTGCTTACCTTCATGCATCTTAGGAGCATTCTTGAGCTCCCAGAGAGAAAAAGCACAAGGTTCCTGCTTTACACACTCATTGCTCAAAGCATCCTGGGAACTCTGAGAGAGGTCACTTTGAAAATCTTCCATCTTCACTGGATGAACCAGATCTGCATACAATATGATCTCATGTTATTTAAGTAAAGAGATAAAATGAATACCAAAAAAACAAGGAGAAAAAGACATCAAATGTCGAAGTCCCTGCGGTTTTAGTTATTTTTCTGTGCAGAGTTAAAGGCCGCCAGTCGGCCATCTTTGCTCAGATTACAAAACAAAATCTTTTACACATGTATACTCTCATGTATTGTCTATGTGGCAAGTGTAAACAAAATTCATCCATGCATGTCCAATAAATGGTTGGAGACACATTTAAGTAATACACTGGCTGAAAGTCGGCCATCATTGTTCTGATTTCGAAAAAAAATGACATGCATATGTAAGCCATCATTCATGATCTGTGTGCCAAGTTTGAACAAGATCAGTAAATCCATGTTTGAGAAATGGTTGAAGAAATTCCCTTTTGATAAACCCATTTTAATAATGAGACGTTTTCTCCAACTTTTACCTCATGCATGTTGCACCGCCTTGTTCAGCCTCGGAGCAGAGTGATTATTGGGGTTTTCAACATCAGGTTTTGTTTTTACAACTAAAATAGCCGCTAGCCGGACATCTTTGATCGCATTGTGGATCAAAATTATTTGCACATACAGTATTTGTCTTCATGTGTTGCCTTTGGCCTCCAAAGCCAGTCGCCGCCTGGGCATGCTCCGTCATGCAAAGTCCTTCTTTGTCACACCTGAGCTCCTTACCACATGCAAGGCTTTCATCCGCAGCTCAATGGAGTACTGTTCCCCCCTCTGGGCCGGTGCTCCTGCCTCACACCTTGCTCGACTTTACACATACGAAACCAAAGCTTTCTGAATCAATGGAATCTCACACGATGAAGCTATCTCTGAGGGCCTTTCACTCATTCACCGCAGACAGGTAGGTGGTCTTTGTCTTCTACCGACTCCTCTCCGGCCTTGCCCCCCTAGCTCTCTCTGTGCTCTGTCCCCCCAAATATTCCTACAGGTCGCACAAGATCTGCCAGAAACCCTCATGGTTAAACTGCCAAAATCAAGGCTCTCTGCTCACCTTCACTCTTTCATTCCTCTTTTCTCCCGCCTCTGGAACAAACTCCCACACTTTATTCAATCCCACTCCTCCTCCAGGTCTTTAAAACAGCTGTTCGAAACCATCTCTTGTCTTCCCCCATCCAAAACCTTGATCTCTTCTCCGGCCGTTAATTCACCCCAAATCCACTTTTTGGGGGGAAATCCCGACTTCTTTCTTTCCTGGAAGTTCTAGCAATGTCCATGTGTTTTATACCTTTCCCACCTCACCCCCTCCCCCTTCCCGTGCCTCCTCCCCCCAAGCCCTCACCCTCCCACGGATCTTCCGTTGTCCCTGTTCTCTGCTGTTGGACTTGTGTGCTTACCTGTCTCTCCCCATCTTGTCTCTCACTCCCTTTATTATGGTTTATGTGTCCGTTTGTCCTTTTTGTGATTGATGTTAGTAGCTCTTTCATGATCCTCGATGTTGTACACAAAAAAAAAAAAATGAACAAAATAGGTCCACATATGCCAGAAATATGGTTGAGGACGGATGTATTGACGCGTGGATGGACGGAAAAGACCCAATCCATAAGCTTCCATTTCGGACAAAGTCCAACGAAGGCAAAAAAACATTTTGAAATCAAAGGGTTGTACATCCAACACAAAACAAATAAGAACGAGCAATCAGAGATTGCAGACCCTCGCCAGGACGTGTCGTGCCAGGATGTGACAGCAGAGACAAGAAAATACAGGGAAACAAATACAAGAAATTCTGACACAGGAGGAGGCCATAAGGCCCAACACACCTGCACAATACAAACTGTGCTTTTTCTCAAGCAGTCCAGCATGACTCCGTATTTTACGAGGGAAAAAATGGAAAGGGCATGTGTACCAGACACAGACCTGACCAGCTCGCAACAGCCTTTGGAGGATAGTGAGAAGCTGTCGGTTGTTCCACGATGGTGAAATATGTGCTTGTGATATACAAGGTGGAGGTAGAAGAAGCAATTTGCATCAGATATCGTCATTGTGACAACTAGGGCATGCCCGTACTATATATATATCTAAAATTATATCCCCCCCCCCTCTATTTACATGAAATGGTTTGGTCCATGAAATGTTTTGGTCCATTCGCAACGCCAAAGCGAACGGCGAACGCTTTACATGAAATGGTTTGGTCCATGAAATGTTTTGGTCCATTCGCAACGCCAAAGCGAACGGCGAACGGCTTGCGAGTACAGTGACAATCCCCCCCCCCCTCTATTTACATGAAATGGTTTTAATTAGTTTTAAAACATAGTTTAACGCCAACATATGGCATGCCCGTACCCGTACTATCCGTAATGGCGCACGCTCTCACAGGAGCTCCGGAAGGTCGCATATCGCAGGAAAGCGAAAGAATCGCAAATTAGTTTTAAAACATCGTTTAACGCCAACATAGCGCCAACATAGTTTGCCGACGGGAAATAAATGAATACGCTCTCAAATGTGCCATCCGAGGCAGAGTCTGTTCGCCACGTTCGGCACACGTGATAGCTCGCTGCTCTCTGATTGGTTGAATCGTTTTTTGGACATAGCTCGGTAACTACTTCTGCGATTAATTTAAAACCTTGAAAAGGCACA
Source organism: Myxine glutinosa (assembly GCF_964187855.1). NCBI lineage: Eukaryota > Metazoa > Chordata > Myxini > Myxiniformes > Myxinidae > Myxine > Myxine glutinosa. The sequence continues at coordinate 66,696,593 of NC_136265.1, read as the reverse complement.
TCCTCGGGTCCCCAGCAATATACCTGGCAAGTTTCAAGTATATCGGACCGGTAGTTGTCGAGAAACAGCGGTCACAGACAAACATACAAACATACAAACAAACATACACACAGAGATTACTGGAATTATAGATAGATAACCTCGGGCAGAATGTGATCATCACTCGTATAAGGGACCGTGTGGTAAATGTGATCTCATCCTAAGATCATCTTAACAACAGAGATCATCTTAACATCTGAACAACAGATCCATCTTAACAACAGAGAAGCAAAAAGGGAACTGGACGTGTTCGTTGACAACAAACGCCTGGAGTTACAGCAAGCCCCAAAGTACCTCGGTGTACGCCTAGATCGGATACTGTCCTTCAAGCAACACCTAGAAGAAGTTAAGGCCAAGGTGACATCAAGGGTCTCGCTTATCCGACGTCTCGCTGGTACGACCTGGGGAGCCTCCGCCAAGACCCTACAAATATCCACGCAAGCCCTGGTCTTCTCTGCAGCCGAATACTGCGCCCCAGCCTGGAGCAGAAGCCCACACGTGAGAAAGGTTGATGTTGCCATTAACAACGCCCTCCGCATTGTTGCTGGTTGCTTGAAGCTCACCCCGGCATTCCACCTGCCAGTCCTAGCAGGAATCGCCCCGGCCGGCCTCCGACGGGAGGCTGCTACCCTTGCCCTGGCAAGGAATGCCCAGAAACATGACTGGCACATCCTGCACAACACCACAACGATAGTGGTGCCTCCAAGCAGATTCAAGTCCCGCCATCCCTACAACAAGGCGGCACAAGAGATGCTCAGTTCTATTCCTGAGGACCTGTCTGGAAGCGCAGGGCTGGCGGCATCTTGGAAGCAGGTGTGGGAAACGACCGGGCCCACCCGCATCCACCGCTACATCTGGGACCCAGGAGGTGGCGTCGTAGGAGAAGATCTACCATGCCTGCAATGGACCTTGCTGAACCGTCTACGTATGGGGGTCGGCCGCTTCAAATCATTGCTGAAGATGTGGGGCCTGGCAGACAGCGCCGCGTGCGAGTGCGGTGAGCCTGAGCAGACTGCCGAACACATAATTACCACCTGCCCCCTATACAGACCACCTTCAGAAGCCGGCCTCTTCGACGAAGGACCAGAGACGAGGGCATGGCTGCACGACACTGAGCTGGCCATCTGATGATACACAAAAGAAGATCCTAAGATCAAAGGGTGTGTTTGCACATTGCATTTAGTTGATCTTGAGGAAGGCATCACTGGGCTTGTATGTCCTGAAGAAGTTTCAGGCTGTTAACACATAGCAAGTGCAACCATTTCACAGGAGGAAAAAGAAAGAAAGATAGAAGCGCATCCAACTCCAAGCACTTTGGCGCACCCTGCTACGCACATGGCGAATGCACAAATATTATTATCCTCGCTCGAGGGTGTTGCATTTGAGTCAGTTTCTCTGTCTGTTTGTCCGCACACAATAAATATGATTTTCTCTGCAACCGTTGGTCCGATTGACAGGACATTTTCACCATAGGTGCGTCTCCTCCAGTATAAGTTTAAAATGATAATTATGATATCATAAGTCACGTGGTACAGTCACCATCTTGGAAAAACCGAAAAACTTTGCACCTCTATATCTCCGAAAGCGCTGCATCGAAAAAATTGAGACATGGCTCATTGTAAAGAAATCTCAATGCGGGATAACATATATTAAGGATGATGTCATAGGTGCCTCCATCATGACGTTATAATTTAACAAGTACAAAACCTCATCCGATCAAGATGAAATGTCTTGAGCGTCATCTGGGGATACATTGGTGGAGAAAAATAAAAAAAATAATGAGGACGTCGTCGGTCACATGGTTGGGTCGCCATATTTGTTTTAACACAAAAGCCTTAAAATCACTAAAACCACATGCTGGCGAGGGTCTGCAATCTCTCATTGCTGTTTCTTGTTGAGAGTTGAAATGCTTACCTCTCGGAGGACAATGGATGAGTTCATGATCAACCATCAGCTTCCTATCAACATTTGTAATAACAAAGTCATGCCGTTGTGTTTTGATGTTGTCATGAAATTGTGTCGAAGTTGAACCCAGGTGCTATGCTGACTCCGACCACTGAGGGGCTTCTATAAGAACTCGGATGGACATCGCTCTGATTCATTCCTGTGACATTTATTCTGTGTGGTAGTGCATATTCGAATGGTGCGTATTGCCAGATGTTCCAGGCTTGCTTGTACCAATTGACAATTCATTATTACTTCTATGATTATGGTATGCTGATATTATTCTTGTTTATTTCTTACAGGTGTTTGAAGAGATCGATTCTGAATTAAAGCTACTTTTGGGACATATAGCTGGTGTTGGTGTTGGGCTAGCGGCTCGGGTGCCAGCTTAGGATCCTAGGATCCTGGTGTTCGAATCCCGGTCGATCGCTGAATTAACGCCAGGGGGGTTGACTCAGCCTGTCATCCTTCCGAGGTCGGCTAATTGAGTACCAGTTCACTGGTAATTCCCTGCTTGTCGTAAAAGGCGACAAAAAGGGTTGGCGGCAGGAAGGGCATCCGGCCGTAAAACATTGCTTCAAAAAGGGGACCAAAAAAAAAACAACAACAACCACGGTCCCCGAAAAAGGCCAAACCCCGCTTGCGGGGGAAAATGGCCTCTAAAGGTGTTTTTTTATTTTTTTATTTTTTTATTGGGACAATGTTGTAGATCTGATTTTTACAACAGATGTAATCTCCATCAATGGGATTGCAAGTTTGTAACCGAATGATTTCGTCACAGCCGTCAAAAAGTGCATATTCGCCAGAAATATCTCGACAAATATTGTGATTTTTCATCGTGTTGAACAAATTTGGTTTAATATCGAGCTGGGTATTTAAGTTGTCAGACGCCCTTAAGACTCTGTTGCCCAGTAATTGACACTCCATTGCACCGAATCAAATAAGGATAGCTCCCCTTCAATAATGACATTTCCCAGCCGAACTCTCCCTCTCTGGGTAACGAAGCTTAGTAAGCGTGGGGTGTGTGCCCCCTCAACTGGCCTGGCTTTGGAAGCGGCGTTCGCTGTTATGATGAATATGTGCTCCGTGCTCTGTTGGACAGGAAGGGTGGGGTCGCCGGGAAGAGGCAAGCCCAGGGCGCGCCAGGAGGGGCGGGGCTGTTCAGCCCCATGCCCAAATAAGGATACAAGCCTGTGGCTCGCCACGAGGGGCGGGCTGTTCAGCCCCATGCCCAAATAAGGTAGCAAGACCGTGGCATTGCCATATAAGGCAACGAAACAGAGCACGGGGAGGGCGGTACCCAAAGAGAGGGGGGCGTGTCACACCCGCGTTTGAGGTGTGAGAGAAGCGTGCGACGATCGCGCAAGGAAAGAATGAGAGGACCGGAGCAGATGACCGAAAGAGCCCGAGGCGTGTCAAGGCAAGAACGAGCCCTGCCGCGTGGAACGACCAAGATACGTGTGCTGCCGCCGCCCTGCTCGCTCCCAGACCGGAAAGGACCTGCTTGTTGTGCGCCCTGCTCAACCTTCCAGGCTTGTGGTTCTACCTTCCTCTCCCTCCAGCCAATCCACTCTGCAATTCCCCATTCGTGTACGTGAGTTTGTTTTGTGCGTCTTGTCCCTGGGGCGCCAGGAGGGGTGGGGCTTTTCAGCCCCATGCCCAAATAAGGATACAAGCCTGTGGCTCTCAACGAGGGGCGGGCTGTTCAGCCCCATGCCCAAATAAGGTAGCAAGACCGTGGCATGCCATATAAGGCAACGAAACAGAGCACGGGGGAGGGCGGTACCCAAAGAGAGGGGGGGGGCGTGTCACACCCGTAAGACTGTATAGTATAAGCTAGTATTTGCACTGTGTCCTTCTGATTCTTCCATTTCCTTGTATATTACTTTGATTGCTTTTCTTCCTTGAGTTGTGTGTAAATAATAATAAATCCCTGTTCTTCCTACTTTGTCTTCTTCTTCACATTCGGTCGCTTTAGAGGTTTCCAAATTGAGTATATGTGGCGCGATTCGGCCGACGCATATGAACCGGGTTTAGCCCCTTCGATAAACGGCTCACGCCGCAGTTCGCTTCGATCGGCGCAACCAATCTATTACTCTGCGGCCGTGAGCGGGTGGGTGTTTCCTTGCGTACCGGGAGGCGCTGGTATTTAGGTCATAGGACGGTTGGGCCTAATACCCTACCCAGCGCCGACCGGGCGTGACGTCATACCCTCGGGACCACGTCGGTCAGTCATAGACGAGGGGATTAATCCCCCCTCGATAAGGGGGAAAGAGGCCGACGTTGGGCTCCGTAACAATTGGTGTCAGGAGAGTGGGATTGGACCTGAACCAAATGTTTAACATCTGAAAAAATTTGGTTGAAATTACGAGCGGCCGAAATTTTGTTTAACATCCCAAATTTAAAATCGCGCCATGGATGATCAAGGCGGCCGGATGCCGGTGGGGGAATTAGAAGAGGGGTTAGAAGCGACCCAGGACCCCCAGGGAAATGTATATGGAGGAGAGGGAGGAGGAGAAAAAATGAAGATGTGGTTGCGGGGGTACCAGGTGCACAAGATGGCGCCCTCGCGCACGTGGTTGTAGAGGCACAAAATGGCGGCTCGCACGTGGCTGCGGCAGCTGAGCCCGCGCCACCAATGAATTTGGACCTGTTTATGAAACAGATGATAGCCTTTATGTTAAAGATAGATGATAATTTCAAAGGGATGGAAAACAGAATGGGGCAGCAAATGGGAAACCAAATCAGAGGTTTGGAAAACAGAATGGGGGAGCGATTAGAAAATCGAATCGGGGGGCTAGGAAGCAAAATTGAGCAAATCGGTAAAGTTGGGGATAGAATGGGTGACCGCATACAAAAATGTGGGGAGAGCATACAAAAATGTGGGGAGAGCATGGATCGCATGTCGGGCGAGAGGGTCGTGAGGGTGCACGATGAGGTAAAGCGGGTCGAGAAGCATTGGTTGGGCGAAGTGGAGAAAAGCGCGGGTAAAATGACGGGTATAGAGATCGCGACCCGGGGTATGGGGCAGCCGGCGACCGCGGAGGTAGAGGGAATTTTATTAAAGCCAACGGTCGTTAAAGAAAAAGAAATAGTTAAAATCGGGCTTGTAGAGACGGCAGAATAAAAAAAGCACCAGTTGGAGGGAGAAATGGATTGTGCACAAAGTCTAAGTTCACATCCTGATGCCATACTTGCTAATCCTTATAAAGATTTGCAGGTGCACGTAGAGAAGAGGATCCCAAAGGTGAGTCGTGCTGTGTATGGTGCTAAGAGGTTTTTCAGCAGGAGGATGTTTGGCGCAGAAAGAATGTTCGCGCGCTTGGGATCGAGAAAGCATCCGGGCGTTGGTGAAGGGTCCCCTGTGAGTGGAAATGGCGCGCTTGTGGAAAAAAAGTGTGCATCGGGGAATGAGCGTGTTACAAAGCGCAAGTGTGAAACCGAGTGCGAGCGGGAATGCACGTCGGGGTGTACGGGGTGTGACACAGGGAGTGAGAGCGATACGGAGTGTACATGCGAGGGTGAGAGTGACCCGGAGAGTGAGTTGGTGGAGGAGCGGGTGCGAGAATGCACACCTGGGATGAACGGTGAGAGTGTGCGAGAAAGCACATCTGAGTTGGTTGTGGTGCGTGTGCAGCAGGGCACATCGGAATGCGTGAGTGGGTGGATGCGAGAGTGCACGCCAATGGTGAGTGGTACGGAGTACGTACCGAGGGAGAGTGCGCAAGATAGTGCATGAGGTGTGTTAAGGAAGTGTGCGAATGGTGAGTGTGCGCGAGAGGTGTGGTGTGTAACAGGGAGTGCGGTGGTGGAACGGACGGAGTGTGTGGGATGCACAGGTGGCGCCGAGACGCCGGGTTTGGTGAGTGTGAAAAGGGTCGCGTGGTGTGAGCATGCAAGTGAAGCATCGACGTTAACCGGGTTAGCAGTTAGGGCGACGGATAGCCGAGGCCAGCACTCCGTGCGCGGTGCATTTTGTTTGCAGCGAGGACCGGCCGGGACCGTAAGCGCGTCGCTCTTCGGAGCGTCGCGCACGAATCGGGCCGGGTCCCGCACTGAATGGTCGGTGCTGCGTCAGAGCGGCGATTCCGGGGGAGGGGGGCCAGGTCGAAGGGATTGGAATGGTGCCCCCTGGTGGCAGGGGCGGGGTTCCGCCCGGGCGAGATTGAGCCATCGGGCCGGCGACCGCAAGGTTCCACGCCGAGATGGTGCGTGGAATCTCGGCCCAACGAAGCCTCCTCCCCAGAATCGTGAATGCCGGACGGACTCAACCTGCAGGCGACCAAACCACCCGCATTCATTGCTCGGCTTTGCGAAGCCGAGTTTTAATGAGGTAACGACCCACTGAGGCTCGGATATAGTGGACTGTGATGGTAATAGTGTTTTGATCCGAAATTGAGTAGTGAATAGGATTGGCAAAAAATTTGATGATTGGCAAATGATTGGTAGAATGATTGGCAGATTTTTGATTGGCTGGAATTTGATCAGCAAAATTGATAGTGGGAGATACCCGATGTGGTGGGATGGCAAATCCACCATCCCTCACACGGGGGCAAAGGAGCTATAGTTTTATGGGGTTTGGCAGTGTAAGCTCACCGAGGGAGGGTTTGGATAATGTATAGGGACCTAGAGATTGACCATAGGTAACTGAAGATTTAAGTAGCGACATTGGACAGGTAGTGGGGACATAGAGAGGATAGTTGGATTATAATGACGAGGGAGCGCAATAATATAAGGGGCGACTGGGAAGCGCGAGTTTTAGCAGGGAGTAGTTAGATCAGATGATGCCGTGTGTTTGAGAATTGAAAGTGTATGAAGCAGCGTATGAGGAATAATTGTGGTTGTGCATTGTATGGAATGATTGAAGAAACCTGGGAGGAAGGAGGGTGCAGGTGGCACCAGGTGTGATTGCACAGGTGTGCAAGTGAACAGGTGTATGGAGCAGTGTATGACTGAGTAGTGGTGATTGTGTGTTGTGTTGACCAAATGGTCCTGGAGGAAGGAGGGTGCAGGAAGCACCAGGAGTGATGGCACAGGTGTGCAAATACAGGTGTATGGAGCATTGGAGCATGGTTGTATGGAATACATGGAGTATGGAATATATGGAGTATGGAATGGATGGTGTGGGAGTGAGTATGGTGGAAACTGTGGAGTGGAGTGGATGGTGCGAAGGTGTGCATGGGGGAAAAGTGGACCCCTATCACGAATACCCGGGGAGGGTAGTTTAAGAGTTAGGTAGAGGGAGTAGGTAAATTGTGGTTGGATATTGGCATCTGTGGTGCATGGTGGAAGAATGGTGTTTGGATGGGTGCATTAGTGTTGTGGAAATGACTGGGCGTGTGGCCTGTTAGTGTGTGTAGTTGAATGGGCACTCCACCACTGTGAGGATGTCGGCCATGTGAGGCCGCAGGTGGGCTCTGGGAGCCGTTAGAGTTGTGGATGGGGCCTGAGGATCCGGAGGACGGACCCGGGTATCCCAGTGCCAGAGAGGGCACCGAGTGGGGTAAGTGCCAAGGAGGGCCTTCCCCAGGTAGATAGGTTAGGTAAGGAGCAGGTAAGCTCGGAGGCAACTGCAGTGGTGGAGGTGTGCAGGTGGGTAGACCTGCTGGGAGAGCCACACGACCCAGTCCTGAAATTGTGCAAAGGCACAGGGAGTTGAAACGGGGGAGTGAGACCCCAAATTGATGAAGCACCACAGTTTGGTCAATGGGAATTTGGTTCTTAAAACCGCATAGAGGGTAAGATGGCCAATGGATTGGCAGGGAAAGACCCCGGGTAGTGTAAAGTGTGTCAATGTCATTTAGAAGGTACATATGATGGAAATCTCCTTGCACCATCTACATCCACTCACCTGAGGTAACGACGGTGCTCCACACCATGCCATGGTTTGTTGTTGTTATTTTTCTGTGCAAATGTTTGGAATGTGAGATGCATCATGACGTGGGTATGACATTGTGCTGATGTTCCATCTCTTCCTCCTTATGAGGATTGATGATGAATTGGTGATGGCAAATTTTGGTCAGAGGGATTGTGGTGATGAATTTGGTATATGGGAGATATGGGGAAGACGTGACGGTAGTGACAAATTTGTAAATGTGTAGGTTTTTGTAAATACGGGGAGGGGCAAGGGGGGGTAGTGTAGGTCACATGTGGGGGGCGTACGGTAGGGACGAGCTTTCTCACTTCGCTCTCCGTGCGCACCTCGTTCTGCATTACCTTGTTTGATGTGTACCCTTGCGCCCTGACCCATTACTCACCTGTCTTCTGTTCCCCTGTCTCCCACCCGAGGACTGTGCTCTCTGGGCACTGAGAGGAGCGTGCGGGGAGGTCGCGTCCGTGAACCCGAACTCCCGCAACCAGCATGCTTGCATTGATGCACCACTTATGGACCGCCGTTCTGCGGCCAAGCACCACTTTATGGACCCCACGTTTTGGGGCCTGGCACCTCTGCTGGGGACCGGCCATGGTGGCCAGGTAATCTCACTTGTGGCCCAGGGTAAAGGTGGCACCTATGCCAGACAGGTGGACCACCCTTAGTTGGCCCTAAATAAAAAGTAGACGCGTTGGTGCCCTTTTATTTCCAAATAGGCCGCAAGTAGAGAAAACATCAGGAAGAACATCAGCCCAGCAGAGAAGAGGAAGACCACCACCAGTTGTTTTTTTTTGTGTGTTATTATGATGAACTGGTGACTGTTGCACCGAATGGTGCTTTTGGTGATTGGTGCTTTGGTGTTTATTGGTGCTGGTGCGTCGATGCAATGCATGCTGTCTCCTCCCCTCCCAACAGGAATTTCTTTTTGTTTCCCTGAAAGAAAAATCACAGGTCCTGGGTTGCGTTTTGTAAATAGTCAAAATAATGTCACTGTAAATAATGCTCCCCCACCGTTCATGTTTAGTTTGAAGACAATTCCACAATTCGGTTAGCTGTGGGCGTAAATCTGTTAGATAGGGTGCAATGCAGCAGGGGGACATACTTATCTGTGTTTTAAAATTGTCGCACTCAGGGTCAGGTTAATTGTAGAGTGAGTTACACCTACGTGCCACACTAAGCTAAATTGTAATAGGCCCGGGACGTGCCTGAAGGAAGGAGGGTGCAGTGTAACGGATTTGAGAATCCTGTATAATTGTTGTAAATATCACCCTCTGTAAATGTGGTGAATCTGTGTAAATACCCCCATAATGGTAAAGGTCAAAGGTCGTCCCCATTAGTTAATTCATCGCATACACCTAGCCAATCTCAGAACCTCTAAATAGTTATTCCCTTATTATGTGTTCCAGTTTAAGACTCTGTTGCCCAGTAATTGACACTCCATTGCACCGAATCAAATAAGGATAGCTCCCCTTCAATAATGACATTTCCCAGCCGAACTCTCCCTCTCTGGGTAACGAAGCTTAACAAGCGTGGGGGCGCGCCCCCTCAACTGGCCTGGCTTTGGGAGCGGCGTTCGCTGTTATGATGAATATGTGCTCCGTGCTCTGTTGGACAGGAAGGGCGGGGTCGTCGGGAAGAGGCAAGCCCAGGGCGCGCCACGAGGGGCAGGGCTGTTCAGCCCCATGCCCAAATAAGGATACAAGCCCGTGGCTCGCCACGAGGGGCGGGCTGTTCAGCCCCATGCCCAAATAAGGTAGCAAGACCGTGGCATTGCCATATAAGGCAACGAAACAGAGCACGGGGGAGGGCGGTACCCAAAGAGAGGGGGGCGTGTCACACCTGTGTTTGAGGTATGAGAGAAGTGTGCGACGATCGCGCAAGGAGAGAACGAGAGGACCGGAGCAGATGACCGAAAGAGCCCGAGGAGTGTCAAGGCAAGAACGAGCCCTGCCGTGTGGAACGACCAAGACACGTGTGCTGCCGCCGCCCTGCTCGCTCCCAGCCCGGAAAGGACCTGCTTGCTGTGCGCCCTGCTCAACCTTCCAGGCTTGTGGTTCTACCTTCCTCTCCCTCCAGCCAATCCACTCTGCAATTCCCCATTCGTGTACGTGAGTTTGTTTTGTGCATCTTGTCCCTGGGGTTAAGTAAGACTGTATAGTATAAGCTAGGTTTTGCACTGTGTCCTTCTGATTCTTCCATTTCCTTGTATATTACTTTGATTGCTTTTCTTCCTTGAGTTGTGTGTAAATAATAATAAATCCCTGTTCTTCCTACTTTGTCTTCTTCTTCACATTCGGTCGCTTTAGAGGTTTCCAAATTGAGTATACGTGGCGCGATTCGGCCGACGCATATGAACCGGGTTTAGCCCCTTCGATAAATGGCTCATGCCGCAGTTCACTTCGCTCGGCGCAACCAATCTATTATGCTGCGGCCGTGAGCGGGGAGGTGTTTCCTTGCGTACCGGGAGGCGCTGGTATTTAGGTCATAGGACGGTTGGGCCTAATAACCTACCCAGTGCTGACCGGGGGTGATGTCATACCCTCAGGACCACGTCGGTCAGCCATAGACGAGGGGATTAATCACCCCTCGATAAGGGGGAAAGAGGCCAACGTTGGGTTCCGTAACAATATATTTTTATATATGTATATATATATATATATATATATATATATATATATATATATATATATATATATATATATATTGTTGCGGATCTCACCGTCGGCCCCTTTTCCCCTTACCAAGGGGGGATTAATCCCCTTGTCTGCGACTGACCGACGTGAGTCCTGAAGCTGTCCAGCTCCCTCCAGAGAGGCAGGTGAGCAACCTCGTTCGAGACCGCGGACAAGATGTTATTTGCCAAGCGAATTAGCAGCCGCGGCTCGAACCATTAACAAAAACTAGACCCGATTCTTATTCTCAGGCCAAATCGTGCCACAGGTATTCAATGATGGAAAAGACAAGGACGAACGGATGTGAAGAAAAGAAGGCAGAGTAAGGAAGAACAGGGATTTATTACCAATATTTACAAGACCAAAGAAACCAAGGAGAAGGAAAAATACAAAAATAATGACAGAAGCAGCAGACACAGTGCAATACTAGCTTACCTATACAGTCTTACTTATTCCCTGGGACAACACGGATAAACAGACGACAGTCAGACCTACACGGGGATGATGACCGGAATGGCAGGAGGTGGATGGCTGGATGGATGAGGAGGTGGGACCACAGGGCTGGAAGGTTCAGCTGGACGCAGGAGAATGGCCGGGCCGGGAGTGAGCAGCCGCCGACTCTCCACACTTCCGTTCGCACTGCGGCGTTGCTTCACGGCCGCGGATCGAACCGCCGTTAAACCTCAACTCCACCCAGCTGCGGTGGATTCAGCTGCGGTGGATTCCTTACTCATCTGCTGTGGGGGCTTCCTCGGTTATCTGCTCCAACTGGACTCACAGCTCCTCCTTAACTAGGACTGGACTCAACTGGGCTCCGGTAGACTGCGGGTGGGAGGCTCCGGGCGACGGGTTATATAACCACGCCCTACCAAGCCATGGCCACACCTTACCAAGCCGTGCCCACCGAGTCCTGGTTGGGCGCAAGGGCTTTCCTGGCTCCACCCTCTGAAGACAAAGTGCGGGCCACGCCCATAATGTAGCTCCTCCCCCTTCTTCTCCGAGGCTTGACCACGTGCGTAATGGAGTTTGGGGTGAAGAAAACCGCCCAATGCACTGACACTTTGGAGAGAGGATTGGGGGAAACTTAAAAAGGGAACTATCTTATGTCATTTGGTGCAATGCAGAGTCAACTAGTGGGAAACAGAGCCTTAAGCTAATACACATAATAAGGAAATAACTATTTAGAAGGGTATATGATTTTCTACGTGCATGCGATGGATTAACTAAGGGGACGACCTTTGACCTTTACACAACGGAGGTATTTACAAGACTCATGACACTATTTACAATTGACAGAGGGTGATATTTACAACAATTATACGATTCTCAAATCCGCAACACTGCACCCTCATCCTCCAGGCAGGGCCCGGGCCTATAAAACTTAACTTAGTGTGGCACGTAGGTGTAATTCCCTCTACAATTAACCTGACCCTGAGTGTGACAGTTTTAAAACACAAATAAGTATGTCCCTCTGCTGCATTGCACCCTGCCTAACAGATTCACGCCCACAGGATAACCGAATTGCGGAATGGTTCTCAAACTAAACATGTACGGTGGGGAGCATTATTTACAAGTGACGCTAATTGTATTTACATTGCAACCCAGGACCTGTGATTTTTCTTTTGGGGGGGGGGGGGGAAGACAGCCTGCGCTGCATCGACACACCAGCACCAATAAAGAGCACCATAAAGCACCAGTCAGTGCAGTCACCATAGTTATAAATAAAAACAAAACCCTGTTGGTGGTCTTCCTCTTCGGCTCCCTCTGCTGGCCGTTGTTCTTCCGGATGTTGTCATTCTTCTTCTTCTTGTTTTTGCGGCCTATTTGGTGGAAATAAAAAAAATGCACAAAACGTGTCCGTTTTTTATTTATGGCCCACAGGGCCCGACTATGAGTGGTTCACCTGTGGGCTTGGTGCCACCTCACCGGGGGGGGGGGGGGGGGGGCCTCCGAGGCCCAATCACTGCAACCAAGGGTTAAATTTCTGGGGAACGCGATGTTGCGTCTCGCACCTCAATCGACGATAAAATTTGGACACCCTGGTACTACGATTACCTCCCGCTTGACAAGAGAAAGACAATCATGAAAAAATTTTAATTCCGAAAGCCGAGCGCAATTTGCACCCAGCGTGTGTCAAACTCACAACCTTCGGACACCGAGTGTACACGTGGTTTGAATCCCATTCTCCTGACACCAGTTGTTGCGTGAATACCCTTGGTGAATACCGCAGGGTAACACGGATGACCAAACGAGCTTAATGCGTTCAGTTAAATGGCGGAGTCAATACATTCATTCAGAACAACAGAACCTTCAGAACATTTATAAGGCTTCTCTCCTGTGTGTGTTCTTTGATGCGTTTGTAAATGTGATGAACGAGCAAAATCCTTGCTGCACACAGGACATTTGTAAGGCTTCTCTCCTGTGCGAGTTCTTTGATGTGTTTGTAAATGTGATGAACGAGCAAAATCCTTGCTGCACACAGGACATTTATGAGGCTGGTCTCCTGTGTGTATTCTTTGATGTGTTTGTAACTTTGATGAATGAGTGAAATCCTTGCTGCACGCAGGACATTCATAAGGCTTCTCTCGTGTGTGAGTTCTTTGATGTATTTGTAAATGTGATGAACGAGCAAAATCCTTGCAACACACAGGACATTTATAAGGCTTCTCTCCTGTGTGAGTTCTTTGATGTGTTTGCAAATGTGATGAACAAGCAAAATCCTTGCTGCACACAGGATATTTATAAGGCTTCTCTCCTGTGTGTGTTCTTTGATGTCTTTGTAGATATGATGAACAAGCAAAATCCTTGCTGCACGCAGGACATTTATAAGGCTTCTCTCCTGTGTGAGTTCTTTGATGTGTTTGTAAATTTGATGAATGAGCAAAATCCTTGCTGCACACAGGACATTTATAAGGCTTCTCTCCTGTGTGAGTTCTTTGATGTCTTTGTAAATCTGATGAATGAGCAAAATCCTTGCTGCACTCAGGACATTTATAAGGCTTTTCTCCTGTGTGTGTTCTTTGATGTGTTTGTAAATATGATGAATGAGCAAAATCCTTGCTGCACACAGGACATTTATAAGGCTTCTCTCCTGTGTGTGTTCTTTGATGTGTTTGTAAATGTGATGAACGAGCAAAATCCTTGCTGCACACAGGACATTTATAAGGCTTCTCTCCTGTGTGTGTTCTTTGATGTGTTTGTAAATGTGATGAACGAGCAAAATCCTTGCTGCACACATTGCACTTGTATGGCGTCGCCCGTCTGTGTGTTGCTTGACATCTCTTTAAAGCCTTTAATGAGATAAATGTTTTCTTGCAAACAGAACACTTGTACAGCTTCTCGTTCCTTTCAATTTTCTTGAATGTCGAACTACAATTGTTCTTAGTCAATACACTGCTATTGTTGTTGACTTCCTGATAAGAAGTCTGTGTCATGTTCTGATTGAATGAAACTTCACTGTCAAACAATTGCGAACTTGACTTGGAATAAAAACCCAATTTCAATTGATTCTCTGCAAAGACAATTCAAAAAACCATCAATAAATCACAATTGCTGTGAAACATCATCATTTTAAAAAGCAGAATGAATAGTACTCCATTACCATTGAAAACTGGCGCTGTGTCTATTCTTATCTGCCATGAGGCGGAACCAAAAATAAAGGATCAATGTTTAAGGTCCCGTGACAAGAATGCTTTGAGATTTAGAGGTGGTTTCTATGTAAATGAAGGGTGCTGAACAAAATGGGTGGCACTTATCCTTTCAAGATTGCTGACTTTTCTGGCTCCGTGCCATAAACCAATATAGCTGCCGCCAGAATATAAATTGGCCCTACCGTACCAGACGTGGTTCATGTGTTTTTTCATACATTTTATAATTAATGGATGTCAGGGAATACATTTTTACCAGAAAATAATATTTATATTTAAAGTAAATGTCCAAATCCCAAGAAGGCTGGCAAAATCCAAGATTGCCACTAAAATCTCTCCCACTCTCCTTTCCTCCTCTGTGGTGGCCCTGAATTTGTGAAGGTGGGGGTACACCATCCTATATTTGGGGGATCTATGGGTCGCTATTACGAGATCATCAGCTGTCTCCATGCTTGTTCAACACACAGAACTGAACTGTCTGGGGTATGCAACAACAACAACATGCTGGCTGATGTACGGCTTTGTTGATAGAGTGACAGCAACAAGATTTAAAAAAACCCAACAACAAGCCATTGAATCAGAAATTTACCACCGTGGATGTACCCTCTTTTACACCACCTCATTTAACACGTCAAACTAGTTATTCATGCCCGTAGTTTGTGTCCTTCATGATGTCCTTAAAAACAGTACGTGTCTTGTTTGGAAGGATTTTAAATTTTGTTTGATTGGCAGACGAACAGACAGGCTGAATTAATTCCTAGAAAGCAAGTGTGAATGCACGCTCAAGACGAGACTCCATCAAATTTAGAGCCAACACACTCCTAAGCTGCACGTTCATATTCCGATTAGTGTTGAACGATATTCAACATATGAAATTAAAAGGAAAGTATGTTGTTCCTCAAACACAGACTGACAGTGACATTTGTCAGACAGATTGAGTGAACCAATTGTGTCACCCCACTTTCCGCTACGCACGCAAGACAAAAGGAAACATCCCAATAAGCCGAGGATGTCTTCATTGAATGATCTTATGACAGGGGTCATGCTTAATTTTTTTTTTTTGAGGTCTGCCGGGCCACCAAATAGTCCATGGGCCAAACCTGAAAATTTGACCCATCGGTACCATCTCTGGTGGCAAAGCCTCACTGTTTTTTTCCTATAGTATAGGGCCTAGAGATTATGAATTGAGGTGATAGCAGTGTGAAATTGGCAGCTTTCTGGTAGTTATCACCTCTCAAACATCACCCTACCGCTATAATTTGAAGCCCAAAATTTGGGGGTAGGGGAAACTAAAATGACTGTAGTTTCGCTCTGGGTGGGTCAATCTTAACAATATACCACTCATAATGTCCGTCTATGTACCCTCTATCTTAATCAAGAAGATTTATGCAAAATATTTCATTATGTAGGTCACCAGAGGTCAAAAGGTCACCAATTTTAGAGGTTGCCCAAAATTGACCATCGGGCAAGTCATGTTGCTAGAATAAAGTAACAAATCACCCAATGGTGATTTAAACACTTGGAATGCATATTTTAGAGGTCTTCAGATGATTCTAAGGGGGACATTATTGAGTTGCTTTTGCAAAATTTTATTTCAGAGCAATTCATTTTGAACCATTTCTTGTAAATACCTAAAATCCAGGGTTTCGGGGGTAGGGGAAACCATAATGACTGTAGTTTTTGAGTGGATTGACCAAAATTGAAAATCTAATAGTCAAATTGTATGTCTATGTACGCTCGATCATAATGACACTAGATGATGCAAAATTATTTAAATGTGTAGGTCATCAGAGGTCAAAAGGTCACAAATTTTAGATGCTGCCAAAATCGTCTTTAGCACAACTTATTCTACTAAAACAAAGTAGTAAAAATGAACAAAAAGTAATATCAACTTCCAGAAATTCTATTTTTGATGTCTTTAGGTAATGTTGAGGGCTTGGAAAGTAACCTGAGTATTTTGAGTTCTCAATCTGCATCATCATCATCATCATCATCATCGCAATCTGATTCAATATCAACTGTCATCTCCAGTTCATCCTCCTCATTTCGCTGGTTTTCGCAAGTTTGTAATTTACACATCGGCGTACATTTCAACCCATTGTCTATGCAGCCACACTCTCCCTTTTTGCAAAGTCGTTTGCACTGCCAGGCCATCATTTCCAACACAGCTTCAGTTTTCCTATTTTGTTAGTTTTCCTTGTTATAGAGCCACAAAGGTGACTGACAAAACTGAAGCACCAAGTTGAGTTTGTCTTGGAGCCTTCGCCATTGTGGTGAACATCGAGGAAAAAGCGGACATCAAGAGAAATACGAACGTGGTCCGTTGCCACACGAACTGCTGGCACCTCACACGATGCTGGAGCCTCTTCCCTGAAGGTGGACACCGAAAGGATAAATGAGGTATGCTGCCATGTGGATCGCATACGAACCGAACCCTTACGTGGGATATCTGGCAGACTCCAGAGGGGAGGGGCCCTCATTGAAGAGGGGAAGGGGTCGATGTTGCGAAGGAGAGGGATTTTGAGTCAAGTCAAAAAAATGAATGTACGGGAAGCACTGCTCACACCGGGTGTGATAGATCGAGACGGGGCTTTGTGAATAGACATGACTCCGATGAACCGCGGGAAACTCCGGATGCCAGAGGCGAGGGTGTGGAGGTGGATGGGAGGGATTGTGAGAGGAAGGGGAAGGATGAGCGTGAATGCTCACAAAAAGCTGCTAATAATCTATATTATAATAGCCGTAGATGATTCTGTCTGTCTGTCTGTCTATCTGTTGGGTGTCTGTCCGGGGTGTGGCTTACTCGGTTTGCAGAGTAGCTCCACCCATAGCTCCACCCATTCTGGGAGTGGCTATAAACAAATATCCACCATTTTATTAACTCGCATAGCTTTGAGTCCTGTTTTGTAGGCCCGTGGTGTCTTGCTCTCCCCCAGTTTTATTTCAAATCAAATTCGATAAATCATTTCATTTTTCACAGTCGCTAACATAGTTTTAGACTCGGTTGAAAAAAAACGGGAAGAAAATCCGATGAAAGTTGCCGTTTATAGAACGAAATGAATTCTCAAAGGCCTGTAACTTCAAGGCCATTGAGTCTCTCTCACGCCTTTATCTCCAATCTAACTCACCATATGATTTCATTTTTATCGATGGTTTTACTTTTAGACTCGGTGTCAGCAATAATTGAGAACAATCCACACACGCGGGAAAATGCAGAGATATATTTTTTAAAATCGCGTCATGGTGTATCATACACCGCCCAACATGACACCGCCGGCAATGTGTCGATATATATTAAAAATTCGCTTTTGCTTTTCCGTTATGATATATTACTATTTCGTTTGATGATAGTCGTCACAAAAACGTCAACAATGATGCCGACATATATTTCTTCGTTTTTATTTCATTCAACATATTAGCCGGAAGTAAAATATGTTTCAGGAAATTACCGAGAGATATTTCTTCGTTTTTTTTATTAGTTATGTGCGCATACACTTTAAATAGGTTTATTTGAAATCTTTAATTTTCCACAAACATTCCACACACGCGGGAAAATACAGAGATATATTTTTTAAAATCGCGTCATGGTGTATCATACACCGCCCAACATGACACCGACGGCAATGTGTCGATATCTATTTTAAATTCGATATATCATTTCATTTTTCACAGTCGCTAACATAGTTTTAGACTCGGTTGAAAAAAACCGAGAAGAAAATCCGATGAAAGTTGCCGTTTATAGAACGAAATGAATTCTCAAATGCCTGTAACTTCAAGGCCATTGAGTCTCTCTCACGCCTTTATCTCCAATCTAACTCACCATATGATTTCATTTTTATCGATGGTTTTAGAGTCGGTGTCAGCAATAATTGAGAACATTCCACACACGCGGGAAAATGCAGATATATTTTTTAAAATCGCGTCATGGTGTATCATACACCGCCTAACATGACACCGACGGCAACGTGTCGATACATATTAAAAATTCGATATATCATTTCATTTTTCACAGTCGCTAACATAGTTTTCGACTCGGTTGAAAAAAAACGGGAAGGAAATCCAATGAAAGTTGCCGTTTATAGAACGAAATGAATTCTCAAACGCCTGTAACTTCAACTTCAAGGCCATTGAGTCTCTCTCACGCCTTTATCTCCAATCTAACTCACCATATGATTTCATTTTTATCGATGGTTTTGGACTCGGTGTCAGCAATAATTGAGAACATTCCACACACGCGGGAAAATGCAGAGATATATTTTTAAAAATCGCGTCATGGTGTATCATACACCGCCCAACATGACACCGACGGCAACGTGTCGATATATATTAAAAATTCGCTTTTGCTTTTCCGTTAAGATATATTACTTTTTCGTTTGATGACAGTCGTCACAAAAACGTCAACAATGATGCCGACATATATTTCTTCGTTTTTATTTAATTCAACATTATTAGCCGGAAGTAAAATATGTTTCAGGAAATTACCGAGAGATATTTCTTCGTTTTTTAAAATTAGTTATGTGCGAATACACTTTAAATAGGTTTATTTGAAATCTTTAATTTTCCACAATATAATTTACTTGCCATTTATCATTTGATGATTACGAGACAAATTCCTCTTGAGGATCGTGACACTTCATGCGCTGCGTGGAAACTTCTATTTCCAAAATGAATGAGACGATCGATGAAGAACGCAGACTTGAACAGGATGCAGCAAGAAAACGAATGAGACGGGCGAACGAGTCCATCGACGAACGTCAATGCAAACTTGCGGGGTCACCCGTGGGAATCCCACGGGCATGGATGTGTGTGACATTTCGACATATTGAGTTAGATGCTGCACATTCATTTTTACAAAATGGTTACTGGCAAGTCATCAGATCCAGAAATGGTGTAAAAACCACCGTTTAGAGGCCATTTTTCCCCGCAAAGCGGGGGTTGGCCTTTTCGGGGACCGTGGTAGTTGTTGTTTTTTTGTCCCCTTTTTGAAGCAATGTTTTACGGCCGGATGCCCTTCCTGACGCCAACCCTTTTTGCCGCCTTCAACGACAAACAGGGAATTACCAGTGAACTGGTACTCAATTAGCCGACCTCGGAAGGATGACAGGCTGAGTCAACCCCCCTGGCATTAATTCGGCGATCGACCGAGATTCGAACCCAGGATCCTAAGCCGGCACCCTAGCCGCTAGCCCAACACCAGAAATGGTGTCATGAACACAATTTATTTACGCACAAGCACAAAAGCAAGACGGGCCGATTTCCGATTCCGACGGGCCGACGGGCGAGACGGGCCGATTTCCGATTCCGACGGGCCGATTTGGAGCAAGAAAAAGAACGAGACGGGAGAAAAAGGAGAGAAACGAGACGGGGAAAGCCGATTGGAGAGGCGAGTGAGGCGCGATTGGAGAGGAGTGTGAGGCGCGATTGGAGAGGAGTGTGAGGCACGATTGGAGAGGAGTGTGAGGCGTGATTGGAGAGGAGTGTGAGGCACGATTGGAGAGGAGTGATTGGAGGGGAGTGTGAGGCACGATTGGAGAGGAGTGTGAGGCACGATTGGAGAGGAGTGTGAGGCGCGATTGGAGAGGAGTGTGAGGCGCGATTGGAGAGGAGTGTGAGGCGCGATTGGAGAGGCGTGTGAAGGATTGCAGAGGAGAGGAGTGTGAGGGATTGGAGAGGTGAGGGATTGGAAAGGAGAGGGATGTGAGGGTTTGGAGAGGAGAGGAGTGCTAGGTGGAGAGAGGAGAGTGTCAGGTGGAGACAGGAGAGTGTCAGGTGGAGACAGGAGAGTGTCAGGTGGAGAGGAGTGAGGGGTCACATATTATGTGAAATAACTAAATTCACACCATTTCTGGATCTGATGACTTGCCAGTAACCATTTTGTAAAAATGAATGTGCAGCATATAACTCAATATGTCGAAATGTCACACACATCCATGCCCGTGGGATTCCCACGGGTGACCCCGCTAGTCTTACTATAATTCACCAAATGTCCGTCCGAAAATGGCTGAACCGATCGCAACGATATTTTTGGTGGGTAATCCTGGGACCCCCTGGAGTAAAATAGGCTTTATTGGTTTTCCAATTTTCCAGTTTTTCCAAACACGATGGAATAATATTTCACGATGGCTTTTCACGACAAACACGATGGTTTTTATTGAAATTCTATAAATACTGTTTAGATTTTGATGAGAATTTAGATCCTGCCGCAATGCGGAAGTGGACAGATGATGGCAAATGCACGGGTTTGATAATATCCAAATACAACCATCATTTAACCAATAGGCCTGGTGTTGGCTTAGCGGTTAGGGTGCCGGCTTGGGATCCCAGGATCCTGGGTTTGAATCCCGGTCGATCGCTGAATTAACGCCAGGGGGGTTGACTCAGCCTGTCATCCTTCCCAGGTCGGCAAATTGAGTACCAGCTTGCTGGGATGAATGATCATGGTGTGTACCCCGGTTTAGAATAGGTACACCGTATCCCTGCGCATCGTAAGAGGCGACCAAGGGTTGGCGCCAGGAAGGGCATCCGGCCATAAAAACATTGCCTCAAACAGGGAACCATGATTGTCATGGGGCCCGCAAGGCCAACCCCTGCTCTAGCAGGGAAAATGACCTTAAAACGATCATTCATTCATATATTCATTTAAAACAGTATTTTGTTGAAGTATCAATTGATGATTGGAATCACCATTGACGGGGTATGGAAAAACGTACCCGTTTGTTTGCGAACGGGTACGTTTTTCATGGAAGTACTTCACGAACTTGTTGTCCATGTCTGACGTGTGACTCAAGGTGCTACAGGAATGTGGAATTTATTGGTTTCACCCTTTAGCATTCACCATTTCTGCATTGTCTGTTTGCTTCTGGCCTCCCACCCGTGCGGAGCGGAGGGGACGGAGGGGTGAATGCAAAGTCAGCCATTGTCAGCCATTGCTGACACTGGATCTGATGGATTGAGACAGGGCTTTGTGGGCAGGCGTGACTCCGATGAACCGCGGGGCATTCCGGGTGCCAGGGGTGGGGTCTGGGGGAGGGTGTGAGTGGCGGGGCCGTGGCTGGGGTCCCCACGGGAGTATGGAGATGGGGAATGACGCGTGGTGTGCACGTCTCTGTGATGGGCGGGTCGGGGCGGCATTATGGGGCAGACCATGGTGATACATTCATCGAGGTGCCCAGAAATGTTGGGGTGCCGACGCTGACGGCAGATGTGGGTCCTGGCAATGGGGGTGGGAGTGAAGCAAGCGGAATGCAATGCTGAGAAACTCATGCACGGTCTCGACTCTTGGGTGGGCTGCACTGTGGGTCACAGGGGGAGGGGCCTTCAGTGGAATGGGAGGAGGTAATGAAGATGGGCACAGGGAAACGATGGAACATCTTGTGTTGATAAAAAGAAGAAAAGTATCTCAAGCAAAGAGTCGCAGGCCTCCTATAGGGGAAACCCTATGCCTGTGCGGCCAGTCTGAGCAGCAGGAAAGTGCACTGTAAAAAATAATAACTGTACCTTCTCAAGCGAGGAAATAGATCACTTTGGGAAGAGACATGATTACGCACCACAGCAAGAAGCTTCGAAAGTGCTGACTGTCTCACCATCAAAGACAATACTCCAGAGGAGAAAACTACAAACGGAAACCAGGAGTGTTGAGATGAAGGAGATAATCCTCCAATGCAGGATGTATTCCAATTTCCATACATGAAGCATGGGGGAGTAAAGGTAAGGGTGAACGGTTCAGGAACCAGCTGAAAAAAACTGGCACGAGGGCGGAGACAGTCCCCCTTGATAATGTGAGAAGGTCTTTTCAACAATTAAAGATATCTAGATAAAGATAGAATGGAAGAGATAACATCTCAGGCAAGGCAACAAGTGGCAGAAGAGATTAGAGTGAGGGGAGCTATGTGCATGCTTGAAGGTGAAGACAGAGATGGCAGGAGGGATTGTAAGAGGAAGGGGAAGGCCGAGCATGAAATGCCTACTTTGAAAGCAAATACCTATTTTGGGGGGCAATCGACCCCCCCAAAGGGGCAGATTTTTTTTCAATGCCATGAACATACTTTGGTACATCACTGGACGTGAAGGTTGTGGTCAAGTTTCATAGAAATTGTGTGTTTAGTTTCAGAGAGGAAAGCAAATACCTCTTTTGGTGGGGTCAAACCTGGACCCACTTTGATCCCGGTAGACCCTCTTAGACTTCTATTTTCTTCGTGCCGTGAACAAACTTTGGTACTTCACAGGTGATGAAGGTTGTGGTCAAGTTTCATCGAAATAGTGGTGGAATGTTTTGGAAAAGAAAGGTTGAATCAGTCTCCACTCTATTTGCTTGGATTTTTTCCCCGATGTTTACAATCATTATTCTATTAAAATTGAAGCATCAACTTGATTGCTGCGGGGTGTATCGTTTTCTATGCACTCTCTCATTACTGTAGCATGTCATCTACCCTTATCCCCGTATTCCCTTTTAATAAACCCATTTTAATTATACGAGAAGTTTTCCCACCTTTTACCTTCAGCGTGCTGCCTTGTTCGGCCTCAGATCGATTATTGGGTTTTGAAAATTGTAAAGAATAGTTAATTGAACGCAGTATACATTTAGTAAGCTCAACGATCCTCTGGAGCAGCCAAAGCTCCTGATGCCTCAGCGACGTTTGTCAGAGCCATTGATGCGACACACGCTTGACTGTGTGCACACTGTATAAACTGATCAATCCTTCGACATGATGTTGAATTCAAGCCTTTCATTGATAAAATCAACCAAACCAAGTGGAGCTGTGCTGTGTGTTCTGTGCATGGATCTGCTTACCTTCATGCATCTTAGGAGCATTCTTCAGCTCCCAGAGAGAAAAAGCACAAGGTTCCTGCTTTACACACTCATTGCTCAAAGCATCCGGGGAACTCTGAGAGAAGTCACTTTGAAAATCTTCCATCTTCACTGGATGAACCAGATCTGCAAACAATATGATCTCATGTTATTTAAGTAAAGAGATAAAATGAATACCAAAAAAACAAGGAGAAAAAGACATGAAATGTCGAAGTCCCTGCGGTTTTAGTTATTTTTCTGTGCAGAGTTGAAGGCCGCCAGTCGGCCATCTTTGCTCCGATTACAAAACAAAATCTTTTACATATGAATACTCTCATGTATTGTCCATGTGGCAAGTGTAAACAAAATTCATCCATGCATGTCCAAGAAATGGTTGGAGACACATTTAAGTAATACACTGGCTGAAAGTCGGCCACCATTGTTCTGATTTCGAAAAAAAATGACATGCATATGTAAGCCATCATTCATGATCTGTGTGCCAAGTTTGAACAAGATCGGTAAATGCATGTTTGAGAAATGGTTGAAGAAATTCCCTTTTGATAAACCCATTTTAATAACTAGGGCATGCCCGTACTATATATATGCCCGTACTATATATCTATCTAAAATTATATCCCCCCCCTCTATTTACATGAAATGGTTTGGTCCATTCGCAACGCCAAAGCGAACGGCGAACGGCTTGCGAGTACAGTGACAATCCCCCCCCTCTATTTACATGAAATGGTTTCGTCCATTCGCAACGACCACAGAACCCCCCCTCTATTTACATGGAATGGTTTGGTCCATTCGCAACGCCGGCACACGCGATCGTTCGCTGCTCTCTGATTGGTTGAATCGTTTTTTGGACATAGCTCGGTAAGTAATTGTCCGATTAATATGAAACCTTGAAAAGGCACATCCTCGGGTCCCCAGCAATATACCTGGCAAGTTAAAAGTATATCGGACCCGTGGTTGTCGAGAAACAGCGGTCACAGACAAACAAACGTACAGACAGAGATTACTGGAATTATAGATAGATGAGACGTTTCCCCCAACTTTTACCTCACGCATGTTGCACCGCCTTGTTCAGCCTCGGATCAGTGATTATTGGGGTTTTCAACATCAGGTTTTGTTTTTACAACTAAAATAGCCGACAGCCGGACATCTTTGATCGCATTGTGGATCAAAATTATTTGCACATGCAGTATATATCTTCATATGTTGCCTTTGTGCCAAGTATGAACAAAATAGGGTCCATACATGCCAGAAATATGGTTGAGGACGGATGTATTAACCATGGATGGACGGAAAAGACCCATTGATATACAAATGTGCTTGTGTTACGTGGTCCCCTCGGTGAATACCTGGTCTCGGTGACCCCCGGACCGTGAGAGGAACTCCGCCAGCAAGCTGTACTATATATGCGCTTTCGCCACGCAATCCATATGAATTTCACCCAGGAGACAACTGATGTTCAAGGATATATTTCCAATGGTAATGATACCATACAATTCCAATGACACAACCACGGAGATTTTCCCCGAGCAATCAACAATACACAACCATCAACAATATTTCCCAGCCACAATCAATTCCATATGAGTAAGATGGCCATCTTATATATGTGTGTGTCCCGGTGAGTACTCACACCCCCTTTCAGTCTCTGCTCCTCACAATGTCTCTGGGCCCCTCCTGACCAAGATACTGGTCGGCGTCTCCACACTCGGGCGGTTGAACGAACCCCGGGTGGACGTTTCTCCACCGGGCAGGTATCGTACCAGGCACCGTGGCTGCAGCCCCTCGTGGCCACGCGGAGCGGGTACGGTAGAGCAAGCCAAACCCCACGCCGCTTGCAAGGCGCGTTAGGCCCCAACGTGCGACCCGCACGCGTCTGTTTAGACGGTGCCGCGAACGATACCAGACGCGGGTCGATGCACGGCCCCACGTCACTTGACGTCTCCACCGGGCAGGTACACGTCCCGGTGATTCCTCTCGCCAGACAGGCTTCGGAACGCCGCTTTTCCACGCAGCGCAAGGTCGATCCCGCCTTTTTGGTCGGAGCGGGGCAAAGAAGAATAATACTCGTCCTTTTTTCCTCGTGTCTTTTTCTCTTCCGTTTCCGGTCACTTCCGTTTCCGGCCACTCCCTCAGAAGGGCTCCTGACCCTCCAACCACAACAACTACACAACAACTTAATATACTACACACGGATAAGCAAAGACCTGAATGGTAATTCACATACATTCACATAAATATGTAACACTCCCCCCCTTCAAGAAAGAAAGTTTGAACCCAGCGAAAACTTTCTTTGCCGGCCAATTTGGAGAAACAAACCAGATAACTCAACCCCCCCCACATTATCAGTTGCCCCCGGGCACAGTTATCACTTAAAAATAAAGCAACCAAAATTTCACCACAACCCCTCCAGATTACTCACTCTGGACTAAGCACCAGCAACGACCTTGTCCCTGCCAAATCAAACTCAATCTCCTGACCCTCTGACTTTGACCGCCAGTTTCTTGTGAATGAAGGTTAAGGGGTTGATCAAAGATCCAAAGTTAAGCCACTCGATAGCACTTTTCTGGGAGGCCAAGCCGAGTATTCACTACATGGATGCCTTTAGGAACGCGGAGTTCACGGTTAGTCTGTGCAGGAAAGTTCTCTACATGGGCGCCTTGAGGAACGTGGAGTTCACGGTTAGTCCGTGCATGAAAGTTCACTACATGGACGCCTTTAGGAACGGCGTTCACGGTTAATTCGTGTAGGAATCTTGGCTCGGCGGCTCCGCCGCCTTCAGTGCTTCGACTTCTCAGAACTTCCCTAATAATTAGGGTGGGACCACTGGTCCCTGTAGTCCCATGAATAGCGGTCTCCTTCTCGGCCACTACTTTGCCAATCCTTCCTTCGGGAGCGGCCGTAACTCAGGGAGCCTCCATAATAATATTGATTGTGGCCACCACCAAAACTACCGCCCAGTTGTCCTCTCCTGTAGACCTCTCGACGCCTACGAAATGCCTTCCCTACTGTTATGGTCCGACCCTCCAAATCCTTGCCATTCCAATTCTTCTCTGCCTCTCTGGCGTCTTTTGTGCTGGCAAACGTGACAAAGCCGAACCCTCTTGACTGTTGCGTTTCCCAGTCTCTTACCAACCGCACTTCCACCAGCGGCCCATATCTGTTGAAGACAGAGGTCAGAACTTCTTCCTCTGTTTTGAAGTTCAGTCCCCCTACAAATAACTTGGCACTTTTGTCGCCATCCCGAGCTGGTGTGGTGTTATTTTCCCTGCTGGGCTCTTTACCAACACTCAGGTTACCATAAACTTGACCCCCGGCCAAATCATTCCCGATAACCACAGATACACCCTCTACAGGAAGCATGGCTTGTAAACCGACGGTGACCGGTCCTGACACCAAATCGGACTCCAAATGGATGACATGAAGGGGAGCACTAACACCCCCCCGATCCCCTGTAAACGAACACTATCCCCCGTTGCCATCTCCTCGGACCATGGCAAAATGCCTTCAAGCATTAAAGATTGATGGGCCCCTGTGTCCCTCAATATCCTAACCGGTCTCCGGTTAGTCGAGGCTCCATCCAGTGACACAAACCCCTCTGAAATAAATGGTTGGTAACCCTTTTGATGGCGATTTCTTACGCTAGCCATCGCATTCGGAGTTGTAATAGTCGGACTCCGCTCTGGGTTGTCCCTTTTCATGAGGTAACAACTGGACATCAAGTGTCCAGGTTTCTTGCAAAACGCGCAAGTAGGCCCGGAGGAACAACTCGGGGTCTGCCTCGGGCCCCCCGAACTATAAGTTTGTCTTGGGCCCGCATCCCTCTGATTTCGAACCGGTGGGGTATCATAGTTGTCCCCATAATCATCTCGAGGCCGCCGCCATGTATGGTCGTTCTCCGCACCTGCGGTTCCCCACCTCCCCTGCGGAGATCTAGGCGAGGAGTTAGGTTCGTGGACCCCTATTCGGTGGGTTAAGGCATAATCATCTGCCATGGTGGCTGCGTCCCACAACTTTGGTACCTTCTTTTCCTGCAGGTACACTTTGATGTCCTCGTGGACACACTGCTGGAATTCCTCCACCAGGATCAAGTCCCGCAATGTTTCGAAGTCTTTCCCGACTCCTTTTGACTCACACCACCGATCAAACATGTTTTCTTTCACTCTGGCAAACTCCACATGGGTCTCACTCTCCCTCTTCCTGGCATTCCTGAATTTTTGCCTGTAAGCTTCCGGAACCAACTCATAGGCCTTGAGGATGTGCTTCTTCAGTACCTCATAATCTGCACATTGGTCCATTGGTAGCGCCGAATAAATTTCCTGAGCTTTCCCCACCAGCACACTTTGCACGAGTATGGTCCAGGCCTCCTCCGGCCAGTTTAATTGTCGAGCCACTTTCTCAAAGTGTGGAAAAAATTTCGCGACTTCTTTTTCACTGAACGGTGGAACCAGCCTCACATGTCTGCCCACATCCCAGGTTTTCTGGTTAGGTGTCGACCCCGTCAGCAAGGGTGGTGCCTCTCCCCGTTCTCTCATTAACTCCAGCTCCTTGAATTTGATTTCTTGCTGAAGCTCCATGTCACGTTCCTTTAATTCCCTTTCCGCTTTTCTCTCCTCTGCTTCGAGGTCCCTTGCAGCTCTCCTCTCCTCTGCTTTTCTCCCTTCTAACCTTTCCTGGAGTTCTCGTTCCACTCTCCTTTCCTCTGCTTGTTTCTCTTCTCTCCTCGCTTCTGCTTTCCTTTCTTCTTCTGCTAACCTTTCCTGGAGTTCTCGTTCCACTCTCCTTTCCTCTGCTTGTTTCTCTTCTCTCCTCGCTTCTGCTTTCCTTTCTTCTTCTGCTCTTTCCTTTTCTGCTTTCCTTTCTTCTTCTTTTAACCTTTCCTGGAGTTCTCGTTCCACTCTCCTTTCCTCTGCTTGCTTCTCTTCTCTCCTCTCTTCTGCTTTCCTTTCTTCTTCTGCTCTTTCCTTTTCTGCTTTCCTTTCTTCTTCTGCTCTTTCCTTTTCTGCTTTCCTTTCTTCTTCTGCTCTTTCCTTTTCTGCTTTCCTTTCTTCTTCTTTAATCCGTTCCTGGCTCCGTAATTGCAACTCCAGTTTCCGGAGCTCAACATCTTCTGGTTCTTCGGGTAGCCACTCCCAGGCTAACTCGTCCCATGTTCCTAATCCCACCATAGATTGTATCACCGTGGCCTGCAACTCTGCCTTCCTCAAATTAGTTCGGACCTCCAAGTTAAAATGTTTGGCCAATTTCAAGAGGTCCGACTTTAGCAACGCTCGGAACTGTGCCTCACTCGGGGTTACCCCAAAGTTCTGTGCCACAAACGCCATGGTGCCTATCGTTAACACCTGTTAACCTTCACCCAAGACTTTACCCCAATTTCTCAAAAAAAAATTACCAATTAATAATTAATTAATAAATTTTAATTAATAAAAAATATTATTATTTTATTATTTTATACAATTTTAAATCCCGGACGTAGACCCAATTGCGAAACCGCAAATCGGAATTTGGACGAGCCCCCAATTCTGTTACGTGGTCCCCTCGGTGAATACCTGGTCTCGGTGACCCCCGGACCGTGAGAGGAACTCCGCCAGCAAGCTGTACTATATATGCGCTTTCGCCACGCAATCCATATGAATTTCACCCAGGAGACAACTGATGTTCAAGGATATATTTCCAATGGTAATGATACCATACAATTCCAATGACACAACCACGGAGATTTTCCCCGAGCAATCAACAATACACAACCATCAACAATATTTCCCAGCCACAATCAATTCCATATGAGTAAGATGGCCATCTTATATATGTGTGTGTCCCGGTGAGTACTCACACCCCCTTTCGGTCTCTGCTCCTCACAATGTCTCTGGGCCCCTCCTGACCAAGATACTGGTCGGCGTCTCCACACTCGGGCGGTTGAACGAACCCCGGGTGGACGTTTCTCCACCGGGCAGGTATCGTACCAGGCACCGTGGCTGCAGCCCCTCGTGGCCACGCGGAGCGGGTACGGTAGAGCAAGCCAAACCCCACGCCGCTTGCAAGGCGCGTTAGGCCCCAACGTGCGACCCGCACGCGTCTGTTTAGACGGTGCCGCGAACGATACCAGACGCGGGTCGATGCACGGCCCCACGTCACTTGACGTCTCCACCGGGCAGGTACACGTCCCGGTGATTCCTCTCGCCAGACAGGCTTCGGAACGCCGCTTTTCCACGCAGCGCAAGGTCGATCCCGCCTTTTTGGTCGGAGCGAGGCGAAGAAGAATAATACTCGTCCTTTTTTCCTCGTGTCTTTTTCACTTCCGTTTCCGGTCACTTCCGTTTCCGGCCACTCCCTCAGAAGGGCTCCTGACCCTCCAACCACAACAACTACACAACAACTTAATATACTACACACGGATAAGCAAAGACCTGAATGGTAATTCACATACATTCACATAAATATGTAACACTTGTGATATACAAGGTGGAGGTAGAAGAAGCAATTTGCATCAGATGTTGTCATTGTGACAATAATGTCAGGCAGAATGTGATCATCACTCGTATAAGGGACCGTGTGGTAACTGTGATCTCATCCTATGATCAAAGGGTGTTTGCACATTGCATTTAGTTGATCTTGAGGAAGGCATCACTGGGCTTCTACGTCCTGAAGAAGTTTCTGGCTGTTAACAAATAGCAAGTGCAACCACTTCACAAGAGGAAAAAGAAAGAAAGATAGAAGCGCATTCCACTCCAAGCACTTTGGCGCACCCTGCTACGTACATGGCGAACGCACAAATATTATTACCCTTGCTCGAGGGTATTGCATTTGAGTCAGTTTCTCTGTCTGTTTGTCCGCACACAATAAATATGATTTCCTCTGCAACCGTTGGTCCTGTGGAAGTGTAACTCAGCGTAACTTATTAATTGGCACTGGTAACTTATTAATTAACCTGGTAACAAAGCAAATACATTTTACATGCAAACTCTGTGAAGGACGAGTTTGTAAATGAGTTAGGAATGTGCACGAACATGATAATCTCTTGAAACACCTGGTCACAGCCCCAGGCTGGAGCACCCCCCTATTGTTTGATAAATGGAACTCACAACAGGGGGGGCTAGCTGGCGCCAGGAAGGCGACCAGTAACGTCAGCGGAGAAGAGATTACGAGTTCAGCGGACAGAGGATTAAGTCGAGTTGGTCCATATAAGCGGGAGCTGCGGCTGGAGTCGAGAGGACTTGCTGCGAGGAGCTCTGACGAACGGGACCATGGCGGAGGAACATCAGCCGAACGAAAAGGACCATGGAAAAGAGTTAATCTCAGCCATTGAATAATGCGGTATTATTTGGTAAATGGAATGAAGTGAATAATAAAAAAGACCTTTTGTAAACCTGAGTCCGGTCATTGGAGTCCTGTGAGTCATACACGAAATTCTCCCACAATATGGAGGCACCGCTGAAATTTCGAGTGGACGTCGCCAAGGTGAGCATGTAAGCATGACGTCTTGGGGATCTGTCCATTATGAAATATGAATTCTGAAGATGGAGGATTTGGTGTGTGGGACTTGCATTCCGTAGGTAATCCAAGGAGTGTAAAAGTATTTTTGTCACGACCGTCCAAGGTAAAAGTCACGGATGGAACGGTTTAAATGATTCTATTATTCGTGTGCTTGCATATGCGTACGGTATACGCTGGGTGTTAAGAGCCTTACTCTGGTCTGCGGGCAAGTCGGCTCATGAAGTGCACCATGAGGCGATTTGTTTGCCGGGTCGGTAAGGTTCGGTAAGGTCCGTACACGTGTACAATCGTGTACACCCGTTTTAAATAGAGAATTTTTTTCAGTTTTCCCGCCATAACTAAAACTCGTTCGATTTTTTTGACGAAATTTGCTAGATAAATAGCATGGGTGACACGGAACCAGTGCTGTTTTTTTTTGACGAAATTTGCTAGATAAATAGCATGGGTGACACGGATTAAATGATTTTATGATTATGAATTAATGAGGAAATGATTTTATATTTAAATATAAAAATTGATCTGCTTGGTGTTAGTTTAAGGGCTGTTCCAAATTTATCTTGATTATGAGACAAAAACAGCAGAATGGGAATCAACAGACAATGGAACAGCTCGCGACGAGTGTTTGTGGGTGACAACCACCCTCTGGTCGAGGCTCATAGAAGGGGTGATGCTTACTGATTCGGCACGCTTAAAATAGGTGTTAATGGTGGGATGTCAGAGGTTTTGGCGTGGGCTTAATAGTCACACTGTTTGAAAAATAATGCTCGATGCAACATGATCCTAAAAAGAACCCATCCCTACATCGAAGGATAAGGAAGGGAAGGAATGGAAAATTTGAAGTATTAAAGTTACGGAACTCAAAATGTCTGGGTTTGGATGGAGTCATTAAAGGATTGAGTCATTCATTGGTTTGATGATGGTCCTAATATTTTGATAAATGTTTGATAATGGTCCTGGTGATTTTAGTCCTAGGAATAATATATGCTAGTGGTTTGTCTGAAGGTTTTAATGAGATCGGATTTTATCTATCTATAATTCCAGTAATCTCGGTGTGTGTGTCGGTCTGTCTGTATGCGACCGCTGTTTCTCAACAACTACCGGTCCGATATACTTGAAACTTGCCAGGTATATTGGTGGGGACCCGAGGATGTGCCTTTTCAAGGTTTGAAATTAATCGGACGGGTGGGTCCCAGGGTGTGGTCGCCGTGTTCTGTGGTCGTTCGCTTTGGCTCTGCGGATGGACCGAACCATTGCATGTAAATAGAAGGGGGGTTCTGTGGTCGTTACTGCCACGTGGTTTCAAAGTTTTGTTGTTGTTGTTTGCACGCATGTTTTTTGCAAGCACGTACGGGCGAGCACGTACGTGCGGGCACGCCCTAGTATATATAAATTGAGGTAATATTAAGTTATGGAATTAATTGCTTTCAACAATGCAAAGGGTGATAAAATATGGGATTTTAATGGGATTTTTTAATGGGATATTGGTTTAGGAATGTTTAGAGGTCATTGCAATGTGATAATAACTTGTTGGAACTTGTTGTTGGAACTTGCTGTTGGAACTTGTTGTTGGAACTTGTTGGAACTTGTTGTTGGAACTTGCTGTTGGAACTTGTTGTTGGAACTTGTTGTTGGAACTTGTTGTTGGAACTTGCTGTTGGAACTTGTTGTTGGAACTTGCTGTTGGAACTTGTTGTTGGAACTTGTTGTTGGAACTTGCTGTTGGAACTTGTTGTTGGAACTTGTTGGAACTTGTTGTTGGAACTTGTTGTTGGAACTTGTTGTTGGAACTTGCTGTTGGAACTTGTTGGAACTTGTTGTTGGAACTTGCTGTTGGAACTTGCTGTTGGAACTTGTTGTTGGAACTTGTTGTTGGAACTTGCTGTTGGAACTTGCTGTTGGAACTTGTTGGAACTTGTTGTTGGAACTTGTTGTTGGAACTTGCTGTTGGCACTTGTTGGAACTTGTTGGAACTTGTTGTTGGAACTTGTTGTTGGAACTTGCTGTTGGAACTTGCTGTTGGAACTTGTTGTTGGAACTTGCTGTTGGAACTTGCTGTTGGAACTTGTTGTTGGAACTTGCTGTTGGAACTTGTTGGAACTTGTTGTTGGAACTTGTTGTTGGAACTTGTTGTTGGAACTTGCTGTTGGAACTTGTTGTTGGAACTTGTTGGAACTTGTTGTTGGAACTTGTTGTTGGAACTTGTTGTTGGAACTTGCTGTTGGAACTTGCTGTTGGAACTTGTTGGAACTTGTTGTTGGAACTTGTTGTTGGAACTTGCTGTTGGCACTTGTTGGAACTTGTTGTTGGAACTTGCTGCTGGAACTTGTTGTTGGAACTTGTTGTTGGAACTTGCTGTTGGAACTTGCTGTTGGAACTTGTTGGAACTTGTTGTTGGAACTTGCTGTTGGAACTTGCTGTTGGAACTTGTTGTTGGAACTTGTTGTTGGAACTTGCTGTTGGAACTTGCTGTTGGAACTTGTTGTTGGAACTTGTTGGAACTTGTTGTTGGAACTTGCTGTTGGAACTTGCTGTTGGAACTTGTTGGAACTTGTTGTTGGAACTTGCTGTTGGAACTTGTTGTTGGAACTTGTTGTTGGAACTTGTTGTTGGAACCCGTACTTATTTAATTAATTACATTTCTTATTACATGACAGTAATTACATTACAGTAATTACCTGAGGTAATTACAGTAATTACAGTTCCGGTAATTACAGTAATTACAGTAATCATTACAGTAATTGCAGTAATCTTATTACAGTAATTACATTACATTAACTCAGGCACCTTTTGAGTAAGGAAGCTGATATTTGGACATGACACTGACCAAGTGATGTGGCTGGCAAGGAAAATTATTGATTTATTGATTAATCATTTAATAAATTAACTCGTTGATTTATAAATGACTTATTTAATTAAAATTCCTGAGAGATACATCTTCGGATGAAATACTTGCAGATTGGTTATGCTATGAGCCAATTGATTAAGGAAAATATTTTGTGATGGCCATATTGGCAATTTCGTGGCCATATTCGTGGCAACTCAGTTAGTGCCACTGCACCTTTAAAATGCATCCCTGCGTTCATTTTTCGATCGATTGAGTTGAAATTTTGAACAATCGGATCTGGACTGTCGTTGTTAACGACTCTAGCACGCACTCGTCCAATCAGGATGGAGCGGTATGGTCCCCGGATCATCACTGCCCGCAGTTTTAATTAATTTTACTTTTTCTCTTGGGCATATAATTTTGAAGACATGCATGTCATGATAGAGGAAATGTTTGTTCTGTTAAACGGAATAAATGTTGTTAATGCATGTGTGTGTGTATTTTTGTGTATTTGGATATATTTTCACGACTAATTCCAGTTATCGTCCTGCAAAAGGTCTGCTCGTTCTTTTCCTTTGAGTCGTAAAATCCTGTTGAATTCTCATTAGAATGCGGAATTAAGTACGCTGTGTGATGATGGAGATCCTTGATGACGAATCAGGAATAGTGAATGAGCAAACAAATATCACGGATGCTGCGGCTGGAGCAGGGGAAGCGATTTTTGAATTGTTCAGTGATTATTCGATATTGTTATGACTTATTGTCAATAGGTATACTAAGTGGCCATGAGGTAGCCTGTTGCTATGTACAGTTTTATTCTATTGTTGATTATACCACATAACTGTGGTGATAAAGGAAATGTTCGTTTTAAATAGATGATTATGATATGACCATGACTATAAAATCATGATGATTATTATGAATGATATCATAGGGTTCAAATGCAGAATGATTGCATGAACTTGGGAAAGAACTTTCAAGCCCTATGGGATAAATTGGGTGGTACAAGCGATGGAGTTTCAAAATTTAGCATGATTAAAGGAATTTTACAGTCTTATTTCAGGAGTTTTACGAAATTTATATTGCCAAGAGATTTTGGATACTATTAAAAGAAAAAATGATGAGATATTTTTCCCAATGAACTTTAATATCTGCCATCCATTTTGGCTGTCTCACGAATGAAGGATGAGTTGCCTTTAGTGGTTGCAAAGAAAATTTGTGGAGACCAGGCAAAATGGGAAAATATGTCAGATATGACCCTAGGACAGGACGGTGATTCATCAATTGACATGAGGTACGAACCCGAGGTGACGACCGATGAAATTCGATCTCAGTCAATGGATGGACCTGTCCTGACATCATTGGGGAAAGGGCCTATGCAAAGAGACATCCAAAGTGATTAATTTGATTTATTGATGAATATTGATGAATTAATTGAAATTGAATAATTGATTGAATTGTCGATTGATTGAATCTAATTGATTGAATTTAAGTGAATAAATTTAACTGAATAAATTGAACTGAATAAATTGAATTGAATATATTGATTGTTTGATTGATGAAAATGCGGTCTCAAGAAAGAAGCTTTGATATCTTTGCGAGATATTATCAATGTGGAGACAACCTGGGAAAATTGAGCAAGGTGGTGAGTTTATATACAGATATATATGTGCGGTTACCATTGTGTGATTTCCCCGTCAACAGAGCGGACACCTGAGGATTCACCCATTTCATACTGACCCTCCGGCTCATCTGCAAATACTGATCTGTGAGATTGGATTGTGCAAAAGCCACGGCTGAGGGAGATTCTCTGGAAATCACCGTGTGAACAGGTGGAGAGACCCTTCCTGGAGGTACGAGTGAAGCTTTAGAGGAACAAACTACAACACATCCAACGCTACTTTGATAAAAGGCAGAATGGGAAATGGAGCCTGCAAGAATACACAAGGACAACCAGAGAGTCCACCAAAAGGTACTTGTACACATCATATGTACGACCGTTATGGTGCAGAAGCTATAAGGCAGGTCGAGAATTGGTATTTGTGGACAAAGGGACATGATAAGGAGTTTCCAAGAGATGGTACATTTGAGCGAAGTCGATTGGAAAGATTGGAACAAATATTGAAAGCCAGGAAGAGACAGAATCTAACGGTAGACTGGCTTGCATTCCATCTTTGGGATGGTGAATCCAGACAACGGGAACAGCAAGAACGGATAACGGATCTAGAACTTAAAATAAAAAGGATACAGGATACAGTGCAGGAGACAAATGCACAACTGCCCTCGAAATTAGGAATGAAAGTGACGGTTGTCCCATCTGATTTCCAGTTGTCTCCCCAAAAAAGGACGGTACAGAGAATTTTTTCGTGTTTCAGGAGACAACGAGAGATTGCAGTGGCAACTCAGGAATGTAGAGATGCAGCCCAGCAATACAAATGCACAGGTGCACAGACCAGGAAACGACAGAAACCGGTGTTTCGAGTGTGGAAAGATGGGACATTGGAGAAGAAGATGTCCGTATGTCAACAGGAGGACAAGGTCATGGGGCAAACCAAGATCAAGGGTACCAGTACGTACCGGTACCTCAGACAATGATTAGGCCTTCATTGCTGCAAATCCCAAATGATGATTGGCCTCAACAGATTCGATTACTGGACAAACATGAATAACTGTCAATGATTCTTGGGTCTGAAAAGTTTTCGGAGCAAGAATTATTCATTTTTTCTTTTGCTTGTAAGCAAATTAGTAATTAATTGATCACATGCCGAAATTGGATCTTTTATGTTGGGCACACAATTTTAAATTTACAAAGTTGGAACAATTGCTTTGCAAATTTTTGAAACTAAGTGACAAGAGTCACATGATGATCAGGTGGGAATTTCGGACTAGTGTTCCGCATGATTGATAGGTCAGTGGTCGACTGACATGCAAATGGGTGTGTAGTCAAATTTGGATAAATTATTGTGGGAACTGAAAGGGTAATTTCAATGTGACATCATAGGGGTTTTCTAAGAATAAGCTTTTGGTCCATTTGTGTATTAGCATTTCTAAAATTGAAGGACAAATTTTATGAAATTGAAATAAAATTGACACCCATCTTGATCTGTAAATAATAGTTCCAACGCAAACAAATACGCATAATGCAGGTGTGTGTGTATTTTTGTGTGTCAATGTTAGTGTTTTTATTGTTTTGTGTATCAATCTTACAAGATTGTTGACACCGACAGTGTGCCTGTCTGGAAATGGATAGTTTTATGTGGATGGGATTGAATATGCAGAGAATCCGTAAAATAAAATAGAAATAAAATTTGATTATGAACATTATCTCTTTTGTCAAGGGAGATGGAATATAAAGATTTGATGTGCTGGGTTATGAGCAGCTATTCATTCATAGTAAAATTGTGAGTAATTTGGGGATTCCATTTTGATAGAATTTATATGAGAATAACAGCTATTTATGGATATGAGCTTCATAAAAGGAAATGAGGGAGTACAAAATTATCCAAATTTGGGAGAGGTCTTACACTGACTTCCCAGAATACTCTGCTCATGGATTTATATATATATATATAAACTTGAATTTTATCAGCATATAAATTGTGCTGCATGTATGGATGTGTATTAGGCATAGATGATATGGGAAAATAGTAAAGAAAATCTTGCTGATTGGAACTATTGTGAGTTTTAAAACGGAATGCATTGTGCATCTTAAACCAAGGGGCAGACATGAACGCGCTGTTACGTTATTTATACTCAGAACGCGCTGTTACATGTACCTGCAACATATTTGTTAATCTCGCACACCTATATTGGCATACTGGTGTCAGTAGTACTCACTGGGTGCATAGAAATGGATGAGCAACAGTTAAGGGGGTGTATTAAAACACTTACTTGGATACTTTCTACAAAAGTAGGGGTTTCAATAAGTGGTACCATACACATGGGATTCATCAAATTAAGTTTTGGAGTTCAAACAAAGTCACTGGTTAACAGATGGGAATGGATAGTAAATAAATTCTTCGATGCTGGGTAAATGAAGTGAGATATTACAAAGACTTATTAGAGCTATTGTTCTTCCTTGCAGCAGTGGGAGAAAATTTAGATCCAACATAATGAATCTATAAATGAATGTGATAGGGATAATATCCTCAATTTGTACTAATTATTTGATTGTGGGTAAAGGAATTAATTAATCGTAGTGGATTGTTAACAAGCAGCCTGAAATGTCCTGAGAGTGTGCATCCATGTAATCAGAAATCCCAGATTTGTTTTTACAAACAACATTTTGGTAGAGATCTTATGCGGACGAATACTTGCTTGGTAGATAAAAACGGTACTGCATGTTGGCAGCCACTTCAGTGGCCATTTAGGCCGAACAAATAGGAAAAAACTGTAATTGAATATGTAATTTACAGATGAGTATTTGGGAAGTAAAAAGGGAATTTATTGATTTGGGAGACATTTTTCGAAGGTTTATTAAAGTGTTGCAATATGACATTTGGCAAGGAAAATTATTGGATGGGAAAATTAGATCTGTTTATAAAATGAGTTTGTTGACCCATTGAAGTTAATTCTTTGAATTGTTGTTTAATTAGCATTTTTGAGTTCAAATTGGAAATAGTTTGGTAGAGCTTTGGTTAAAACCTTTGGTTGCAGTGTTTTGGAACAAATTGATAAACCATAGGAGATTGATAAGAATAGAAAAAAAATATGGACCCAAAATAGAAAGTTGGATTCATGCCCCTCATTGCAAACAAGGACATGGGGCTAAGGTGGACGATCCCACAGAAAATGAGGCTGCACCTAGCAGCCCAGCAGAACATTCAGTGGTAGATAAATGATAGTCGTGATTTACAGTCATTTGAATTACATTTTAACACCCCTTGCATTGTTAAACATTACATTTTCAACATGTGATATTCCTACTTGGGATAGTGACATTTATTTGCCTACATGACATACAATTACCTGCTGATATTAATACAACATGAGTGAAAAATGTATCACAACTACACTCATGATCAGGGGATTGAGTTCAACCCCGGGAGATAGGGGGATCAGGGCAAGACAAATAATCTGATTATGTTACATATTAAGGGATTTTCTTTATTTACCTTTTAGGAAGCTTGTTAGTTTGGTATATAATGTTAAATGTCATCGACATATAACTATGTCATAGGTATGAATATATACAAGGAGTAGCAGACTTGTTTGTTGGTTTAGTAGTTATATTGGCAATTGTTTTAGTGGTGGCTTGCTTGAAAGCCTTAGTGACGGTGTGTTTGAATAAGGTAACCAACAACACGATGATAACGCATGAAGTGACAAATGAGGAAAGAAATGTGAAACCAGAAAAGGAAGACTTTTATGGCGACATAAACAGTAGAATTAAGATAATGGCATAACGACAATGTTATGAGTTGTGTCAATTACAATATCAGTGAACTCATATCACCACGAGTGACACACTGTTAGAAAAACACACTGTTAGGGAAAAGTAAAAGTGGAGAGGAATTATGGTAATAATACATTATGCTTAATTTGTTGGTTTGGGAAAATTGTTGTTGGGAATTAGATATTCCCGTTTGTGATTGTAATCATATACAATGCTATTCTTAGATTAGTAATAAAATACATACCTGATTGAATATTATTTGTGTGACGCATATAAATGAATATAACGTTTGTGTTAAGGAAAAAACAACAAATTGTTGAATGTGAAACTGTCGGAAGATATACATGATTATGCTGATTTCATGGTAAGATGTACCCTATCTGATTCAGTGTGTGCGGAAAGCAGATTCAGATGTGACTGAGCATAAGGATAAGACGAGATCACAGTTTGGAGGGATTGCTAACGGAATTGGGAAGAAGGTCGAGAAAGAAAATTTGTGGCTAAAAAATGAAGTTAATCGTGGCATACACCCTCTTTCTCAAAGAATGATGAAGACATTCTCCCGTGTAACTTGGAGATGAATGCTTACCTTCACCAAGGAAATTTATGTGACCATTTGCCTGGATCACACTGCAACATATGAAAGAAAGGCGATCACTTACTCTTGTTCGAAGGCTTCGAACATTCACCACATCAGAAGTTGCAGGACAACGACATTTTACCTGCAACCTCTGTGAAATGCGGGGACAAATGTTATTACTTCACCAACGTCCGGGGAACCAGCATGGAGCTGCAAAAAACGGCTGTGCCCTTGTCACAACAGCTGTGCACGATTCTGCTGGTTGCTCCTGGTAAGGACCATGAATGACCTGAACACCATGGTCCCAACATCATTGTGGATGCATCCGGCATCCCTGTTCCACATCTTGCTGGCCAATCAACGTCACACCAATACTTGCTGCCCACTCACAATGAGGGAGGAGGCAAGTCGACTACAACTGGGTGAAGGCCGTGTTCAGGAATTACTATGGTTTACAGCAAAAAGTGGCAAGAATGCTACAAGGAGAGCAGGGTCAGCCTATGACTCCGCAATGTTACCACAACAGCGAAATCCTACACGAAGTAGTGCAGGAGCTATGAAGACATTAGGAGAAAATGTTTCATACCAGGATTCAAACACAAGTGATCAGCCCTTCCTTTCAAACAAAGTCAACATTTGTGTGGAGGAAAACGTTTTTGCCAGATGGTGCAGATGCTTTACAAAACTTGAAAATGAAGTGAAATTGTTGTATCTTGGTGATGGTGAAGTGTTGTTTTGAAAATATATTTGTGATGCAAATGCAATAGATTGAACGATATGGAAGGAGTCAATGACCAACGAAATGTTTTGTGATTCTTGCAGGATGACGGTGTATGCCCAAGGGAATTTGATTACCAAAGTGATTGATTATTTACTTATACTTGTAATGATGTTTACTTGTAGTGATTGATTATTTACTTATACTTGTAATGATGTTTACTTGTAGTGATTGATTATTTACTTATATTGATGTTTAGATTAATGGTTAATATAAACAAAAAACAAAAAGATGAGGGAATTGTGGAAGTGTAACTCAGCGTAACTTATTAATTGGCACTGGTAACTTATTAATTAACCTGGTAACAAAGCAAATACATTTTACATGCAAACTCTGTGAAGGACGAGTTTGTAAATGAGTTAGGAATGTGCACGAACATGATAATCTCTTGAAACACCTGGTCACAGCCCCAGGCTGGAGCACCCCCCTATTGTTTGATAAATGGAACTCACAACAGGGGGGGCTAGCTGGCGCCAGGAAGGCGACCAGTAACGTCAGCGGAGAAGAGATTACGAGTTCAGCGGACAGAGGATTAAGTCGAGTTGGTCCATATAAGCGGGAGCTGCGGCTGGAGTCGAGAGGACTTGCTGCGAGGAGCTCTGATGAACGGGACCATGGCGGAGGAACATCAGCCGAACGAAAAGGACCATGGAAAAGAGTTAATCTCAGCCATTGAATAATGCGGTATTATTTGGTAAATGGAATGAAGTGAATAATAAAAAAGACCTTTTGTAAACCTGAGTCCGGTCATTGGAGTCCTGTGAGTCATACACGAAATTCTCCCACAGTCCGATTGCCATGGTTCATCCTGTATAAGTTTTAAATGATAATTATGACGTCATATGTCATGTGGTACAGTCACCATCCTGGAAAAACCGAAAAAATGCACCTCTTTATCTCTGAAAGCGCTGCATAGAAAAAAATTGAGACATGGCTCATTGTAAAGAAATCTCCATGTGGGATAACATACAGTCACGTGAAAAAGTAAGTACACCCCATGTAAAGTTGACTTTTTCAACATATTTCAACATACAGCTATTTGATCTTCATTTCAGCAATATTGAGAGATAAATGCATGCTGTTGTTGTTCCGCCCCCCTTTTTTCTCGAGCCGACCGCATGGTCAATGGCGGCCAAGGCGAACGCTAACCAAGGCGCATAACAGAATTGGGAGGGACAAGGCACCGTCTGTAGGTGCGCATAATGGCGCCGTTTGGAGAGAGCGATTGGGAAATGAGCGAATGGGGCCGATCTTATTTAATAATAATAATAATAATAATAATAATAATAATAATAATAATAATACATTTATTTTATATAGCGCTTTTCAAGAAGCCCAAAGATGCTTTGACAGTACAAAAAACAAGTGCAAAAAGACAAATATAAATCGGTAAATAATCAAAGCAAAAGGAAGGAGAAGGAGAAGAGATAGTCAGGGGTTAAATGCTGTGGGTTAAATGTTAAATGCAGTGTTGAACAGGTGGGTCTTGAGTGATGTTTTGAATGTGGTGAGTGAGGAGGAGTCTCTGATGGTGTGAGGTAGTGAGTTCCAGGGGGTGGGAGCAGCGATGGAGAAGACCCTGTCCCCCCAGAATCTGAATTTGGTCTGGATGGGGGGGGGGGGGGAGGGGGACAGGAGGTTGGCGCCTGCAGAGCGGACGTTGCGAGTGGGAGTGTGTCTGGAGAGTGATTAATGCAACGCAGATTCAACTATTGGGAACACTGCCTTATCTAGACACATAATAAGGAAATAACTGAGATTTCTAAGGTGACCTACGTGTTGCATATGGACTAATTAAGAGTGCGACCTTTAACCTTTTAATAATGGAATATTTACAAGAATTATTTACAAATTGAGGGTTCTAAAACCACAAAACTGGTCAATGGTGTTTGGAGCGAGCGCTAAGGCGACGAAGGCACAATGCCACTAATCAAACCACGTGACAATTTGGGGAGACCATGTGACTGTTGCAGATTCGGGGGTCGGCACTCCCCTTATCAAGGTGGGGGTGGGGGAAAGGAAAGAGAGAGACAGAAAGACAGAGACAGAGAGACAGAGAGAGAGAGAACAAGTGATGGATTGCGAAAGATGATGGGAATAGAGCCTGTGATTGATGCTGTGAAGAGGAATAGGTTGAGATGGTTTGGTCATGTGTTGAGGAAGGATGACAGTAACTGGTTGAAAAGAGTGATGGAAATGAATGTCGAAGGAAGTAGAGGACGGGGAAGACCGAGAAAGACTTGGCTAAAGATGGTCGAAGAAGAAATGCGGGCAAGGGGGTTAACAAGGGGAGATGCAGAAAAAGGGGCAAAATGGAGAACATTGTTACGGGGACCGTAAGGCTAACCCCCGCTCTTGCAGGGAAAATGG
The DNA here is from genome assembly GCF_964187855.1 of Myxine glutinosa. Classification (NCBI taxonomy): domain Eukaryota; kingdom Metazoa; phylum Chordata; class Myxini; order Myxiniformes; family Myxinidae; genus Myxine; species Myxine glutinosa. The sequence goes on along the minus strand of NC_136265.1, from coordinate 66,654,175 downwards.
CCTGAAAATGCCTGTTGTTGTTAATAATAATAATAATACATTTATTTTATATAGCGCTTTTCAAGAAGCCCAAAGGTGCTTTGACAGAGTACAAAAAACAAGTGCAAAAAGACAAAAATCAATAGGTAAATAATCAAAGCAAAAGGAAGGAGAAGGAGAAGAGATAGTCAGGGGTTAAATGCTGTGGGTTAAATGTTGAATGCAGTGTTGAACAGGTGGGTCTTGAGTGATGTTTTGAATGTGGTGAGTGAGGAGGAGTCTCTGATGATGTGATGTGAGGTAGTGAGTTCCAGAGGGTGGGAGCAGCGATGGAGAAAGCCCTGTCCCCCCAGGATCTGAATTTCGTCTGGATGGGGGGGGGGGGGAGGGGGGGGTCAGGAAGTTGGTACCAGCAGAGCGGAGGTTGAGGGTGGGAGTGTGTCTGGAGAGGAGGTCAGTCAGGTAGGATGGGGCCAGGTTATGGAGGGCTTTGCAGGTCAAGAGGCGGATTTTGTGCTGGATTCTCTGGGGGATGGGGAGCCAGTGAATCTTGTAAAGGACGGGGGTGATGTGGTCATGGGTCCGGGAATGGGTAAGTAGACGGGCAGTGGAGTTCTGAATGTATTGGAGTTTATTGGTGATTATTGAGGGTGAACCAGAGAGGAGGCTGTTGCAGTAGTCCAGACGGGAGGTGATGAAGGCGTGGATGAGGGTTTCAGCAGCCGTGGAGGAGAGGGATGGACGGTGATAATGACATTCTGTTCCCGTGATGACATTCTGGGGTTCTTAGAGACTTCTTTCAGCATCTTGCGGTATGCTCTCGGGCTGAACTTGCTGGGGCGGCCTGGCCTGAACAAGTTGGCAGTTGTTTGGAATCTTCTCCACTTGGAGATGATCTTCCAGACAGTTGAATGATTGATTTCAAATTGTTTGGAGATCTTTTTAAATTCCTTCCCAGACTCGTAGGCATCTTTCACCTTCTTTCTGAAGGCCTCAGAGAGCGCTTTTGATCTCGGCAAAGTGACGCTGCACACTTCAACAACAAAGAGCAAACCAAACTAAATGTCTGAGGTTTAAAGAAGTCAGGTTCCTCCAAGATCCTCTCTAATGATGTTCGAATCATTTGCACCTGAGCTGGTGCACCTGATTCTAATTTTAGGTATTTGAAGTAGTGATAAATGTAGGGGTGTACTTACTTTTTCCACATGCGAAATTTGCATTTATGTTTATTTAAATTATACAATGGACGACAAAATGTAAATGTTTCATGAACATCCTCATCCTGAACGAATACATCCTGGATAACAAACTGGACTTTCTCTGTCTCACCGAAACCTGGCAACAACCTCTGGACTACTACACACTAAACCTCACCACACCCAATGGATATTCCTACGTCAATAAACCACGCTCGGAGGGCCGAGGTGGTGGAATTGCCGTTATCCACCCTCAAGACATCAAGACCAACCTCATCTCCATCTCATCTGCTCCATCATTTGAACACCTGGCTTTAAAACTCTATGGTCGCACGCAGTCAGTCATGGCTGTCGTCTACCGCCCTCCCAAACCACACCCATCATTCCTGTCTGACTTCTCCTACTTTCTGACCCAGCTATGTTCCCTCTCCCCCTCAATCCTCCTCCTTGGTGATTTCAATATCCACATGGACTCCACTGACTCCACAATAACCACTGACTTCACTGATTTACTCACCTACTTTAACCTCACTCAACATGTCGACTTTCCTACCCATATCCGTGGTCACATTTTGGACCTTGTCTGCTCCACTGGATTAAATTTGCACCATCTCTATGGCTCCGACCTCACCCACTCTGACCACTTAGCCATCACTCTGACCATCAACATCCCCTCCCCAACACCAAGGCATTATCGCACAATCAACTTCCGTAAGCTAAACGCTCTTTCACCGACCTCATTCTCATCCACCCTCTCTGAAAAAATGTCCACTTCTCCCTTCATTGACCTCCACACCCCTTCCGACCTCACTGACTACTACAACCACACTCTCTCCTCCTGCCTTGACCAGCTTGCGCCTGTAAAAACCAAAACAGTTTCTTTCACCCATTCTGCTCCCTGGTTTACCCCTGAACTCCACCTGATGAAAACTCGTGCTCGCCAACTTGAAAGACTCCGCAATAAAACGGGTCTCACAGTTCACTCCCAAACCTACAAGGACCACCTACAACACTACAAAGATGCCCTCTCCCGCGCCCGCTCTGCCTACTACTCTCAAATTATCCACTCTGGCTCCGGAAACCCAAAAGCACTCTTCTCGACAATAAACAAACTCCTCCGCCCCCTGAACACCACCACCCAGTCATTCACAGTAGACAACTGCATCTCCTTCCTCTCTTTCTTCCAACGCAAAATTGACAACATCTACAACAGCTTGACCACCGCCGCACCTGCTCCCCCTCCAACCACCTGGCCCCCCTTGTCCTGCCATCCCCTGTCTCGGTTCTCCCCAATCTCCCCTACTGACCTCTCTGAACTCCTCATAGGAATGAAAACTGCCACCTGCACTCTTGACCCCATCCCCTCCAGCTTTGTCAAAGCCTCCCTCCCTGCTCTCTCTCCACTTATCATTGCAACAATAAACTCCTCCCTGTCTACAGGCATCGTCCCACCTTCCCTCAAAATTGCTGCTGTTACCCCCATTCTAAAAAAACCTGGTCTAAACCCTGACACCCTAAACAACTTCAGACCCATCTCCAACCTACCCTTTCTGTCAAAAGTTTTGGAACGCGCTGTAGCCACTCAACTCAAACATCATCTCTCTGCCAATAACCTGTATGAAACATTCCAATCCGGATTCCGGTCCAACCACAGTACTGAAACTGCTCTCCTCAAAATCACCAATGACCTTCTCCTCTCCTCTGACGCTGGCAACCTCAACATTCTCGTCCTCCTCGACCTCAGCGCTGCCTTTGACACCATCGATCACACTATCCTCCTCACCCGACTTGAATCCACCTTTAACGTTACCGGCACTGCCCTCTCTTGGATTAAATCATACCTCTCTGACAGATGCCAGTTCATCTCCATCAATAACTGCAAATCCCCCACTGCTCCCCTCCCCCAAGGTGTCCCCCAAGGTTCAGTTCTTGGCCCCCTCCTCTTCATCCTTTACCTGTCCCCGCTCGGTCACTTAATCCGCCGTCATGGTCTCCAATTCCACTGCTTCGCCGATGACATCCAGCTTTTCATCTCCACCAAGTCCGTTTCCACCGACACCCACTCTATCCTGACAAACTGCATCACTGAAATAAAATCCTGGCTTCAAATCAACTTCCTCAAGCTTAACTGTGATAAATCTGAAATAATCATCATTGGCCCAAAAACGCTCACAAAATCCACCCATAACTTTGCCCTCAACATCGACGGTATCCCAGTATCCACCTCCCCTCACATCCGGAATCTTGGCGTCATCTTTGACCAAACCCTTTCCTTCGACAAATACACTAAACAGATCACAAAGTCAGCCTTCTTTCACCTGAAAAACATTGCCCGTCTCCGCTCATCCCTCTCCTCCACGGCTGCAGAAACCCTCATCCACGCCTTCATCACCTCCCGTCTGGACTACTGCAATAGCCTCCTCTATGGTTCACCCTCAAAAATCACCAATAAACTCCAATACATTCAGAACTCCGCTGCCCGTCTACTCACCCATTCCCAGACCCGTGACCACATCACCCCCGTCCTTTACAAGCTTCACTGGCTCCCCATCCCCCAGAGAATCTAGTACAAAATCCTCCTCTTGACATACAAAGCCCTCCATAACCTGGCCCCATCCTACCTGGCTGACCTACTCTCCAGACACACTCCCACCCGCAACCTCCGCTCTGCTGGTACCAACCTCCTGACCCCCTCCATCCGGACCAAATTCAGATCCTGGGGGGACAGGGCCTTCTCCATCGCTGCTCCCACCCTCTGGAACTCACTACCTCACACCATCAGAGACTCCTCCTCACTCACCACATTCAAAACATCACTAAAGACCCACCTGTTCAACACTGCATTCAACATTCAACCCACAGCATTTAACCCCTGACTATCTCTTCTCCTTCTCCCTCCTTTTGCTTTAAATATTTCCCTATTGATTCTTGTCTTTTTGCAATTGTTGTTTTCATGTATTGTTATGCATTATGTTTGCCACTCTGTCAAAGCGCCTTTGGGCTTCTGGAAAAGCGCTATACAAAATAAATGAATTATTATTATTATTATAATATTGTTGAAATGAAGATCAAATAGCTGTATGTTGAAATATGTTTTGAAAGTCAAAACTTTACATGGGGTGTACTTACTTTTTCACGTGACTATGTTCAGGATGATGTCATAGGTGCCTCCATTATGACGTTATAACTTAACAAGTACAAAACCTCATCCGATCAAGATGAAATGCCTTGAGCGTCATCTAGGGATACATTGGTGGAGAAAAATAATGATGACGTCATTGGTCACGTGGTTGGGCCGCCATATTTGTTTTCACACAAAAGCCTTAAATTCACTAAAGACACGTGCTGGCGAGGGTCTGCAATCTCTTCTTGCTGTTTCTTGTTGGGAGTTGCAATGCTTACCTCTCGGAGGACAATGGACGAGTTCAGGATCAACCATCAGCTTCCTATCAACATTTGTAATAACAAAGTCATGCCGTTGTGTTTTGATGTTATCTCCATCAATGGGATTGCAAGTTTGTAACCGAATCATTTCGTCACAGCCGTCAATAAGTGCATATTCCACAGAAATATCTCGACAAATATTGTGATGTTTCATCGTGTTGAACGAATTTGGTTTAATATTGAGCTGGGTATTCAAGTTGTTAGACACCCTTAAGGCAGGTAGATAGAGGGGGGGGGGGAGGTGGGGGTGGGGGAAAGGAAAGAGAGAGACAGAAAGACAGAGACAGAGAGAGAGAGAGAGAGAGAGAGAGAGAGAGAGAGAGAGAGAGAGAGAGAGAGAGAGAGAGAGAGGGAGAGAGAGAGAGAGAGAGAGAGAGAGAGAGAGAGAGAGAGAGAGAACAAGCTCCCATACAATGTGCACTCATCAATGTCTGCCAATGGGACAAGCAGAATGTTGTTGTGGTTCAGACCTGTGTCTTGAAAAGTTGATTCATCTCCAGACTCAGACTTCACCTTCACTTTCACAATAAAACCTGAAACAAAAAAATCTCTTTAAAACCAAACAACGGTTCGACTGAAACAAAATATTTTTTTTATAAAAATGTTGAAAATAAATGAGAAATTATTTCAAACTCGAGAGATTCTCATTGCAGCACAAGCAGTGCTGGATATTACTATATCAAGTCATTTTCAGGATTTTGATGAAAGCATTAACATAATTAAAGAGACTGGTCGACACACGAAAGGCTTACAGTATACCTCTAGATAGCCAATCATTATGTCACGACGCTCTTACAGATCAATTTTAAAGGTCTGGTAAAACCATGTCATCACAACTGAGTATATTGTAGTAAATCATCTCCATATTAATAGGCTAATGCCGTCTATCTGTCTGTCCCACCCTGAAACATGGAAACGTTCTTCGGAGAGAAAAAAATGATAAAGCAAAGGTGACTTCAAATTAATCCAAAATCCTTTTTCAAATTAATCCAAATTTTTTGAAAATTCAATTTTTTTTTCAAAGAGACAAAACATTGAAGCCAGGTGGTGAGGAGGCAACAGGGTGGGTGCTGCAAGGCCGGTGGGAACCCCGGTGGTATCCTCACCTAACCGGAAGGTATTGCAGAATACGTTGAATAAAGATTATAGGGGAACATGAACTTTATAACATGAACATAAACACAAATCTTTAAAAGAATAAAGATTGTCAACCAAAATAAAAGGCTCAGAAAACAATATTCTAATAAAATGTTGGAAACTTTATTTTGAAATTCGTTTTCAGCTCACCTGGACTTTAGTCCACTTTAGTTTGTGAGAAACTGCAGTGATCTGAAAAGTATTGGGAGCGACCGGAAGCGAAAGAGAACTGGTCGATCTCATGCTGTCGAAATGGCCATGATGAAGTGGATCAAAGACGTCACAGAGAAGGACGCTCCATTGTCTGGACCTCTTATCTGACAGAAGGCAAAGGAGTTCGCAGAGAAGCTGAACAACAAGTTCAAGCCAATGAACAGGGGGTTCTGTCGGCTTGTTAGAGGAAGACAGCGATGAAGAAGAGGTGCATATTCCAACTGGGATGGAGATTATTGTGGCAGCGCACATTCTGAGGAATGGGATGATGTTCTGAGGCTGCAGTGACACAGCATTTCTGCATCGTATCGACTCGCAGGTGCAGAGAGTTGCTGCTGATTCACTGAAATAATCTACGATCGACTCATTTTTCAAAGTGTACATGTAATACCTTTTTTTTTTTTTTCTGTCAATGACCAAACTATGCTCGTTTTGTTCCTTGACCAATAAAATGCTTCATTGTTTGGTTTCCTGATGTGAAAATGACTTTTTTTCCAGGGATGGGTGATCCTGTGTATAAGAATCACCCGCTTATTCGTGGGTGCCACTTTATTACCATAGTAAACCCTCTTGAAGACGATCAATCAGTCACGAACACTCTTGGGTCTCACTCTCAGCCATGTTCTCTCAGAAAAGCCACATTTCAAAGTTGGCCCCAAAAACCCAACCATGGACTGGCCATCTTCCATCATGCAAAGTCCTTCCTTGGCACACCTGAGCTCCTATCCACCTACAAGTCTTTCATCCGCAGCTTGATGGAGTACTGCCCTCTCCCCTCTGGGCTGGCTCCCCTGCCTCACATCTTGCTCAGCTTGACGCCATGGAAACAAAGGCTTTCAAGATCATTGGAATCTCACGCGATGAAGTCTATGGGCCTCTCACTTCGCTATTGCCGACAGGTCGAAGTCTTCCTCTGCGTCATTTCTGGTCTTGCACCCTCTGTCCTCTCCATGCTCTGGCCACCCCATACAGAACCACTAAAATACAGAACCACTGCTCACCTCCACTCTTTTATTCCTCTTTTTTTCACACCTGTGGAACCACCTTCCACACTCTTTTCAATCTCATTTTTCCAACCAGGTCTTCAAGACAGCCGTTCTCCACAATCTCAACTCATCCCCCATCCAAAATCATGATCTTCTCTACCCTAGTTAACCACCTCCGCCACCTCACCCCAATCCTTCCTCCATCCAAATTTCCAGTTTCCCTCCTTAGATTTCCCTTCTGTATCCATCTTGTCCACCTCATGCATCCACTCCTGCTCCCCCCACCCCCTCTTTCACCATTCCACCCCACACCTAATGCTTGTCCAAGTCTCCCTCTATCTTGGTCTTCTATTCTGCTGTTTGTGTTTCACCCCTCTTTCTACAGTTCCTTTTGCATCCTGTTATGTACTGATGGGTGTCAGCTAACCCTGGTGTTGGGCTAGCGGCTAGGGTGTCAGCTTAGGATCCTAGGATCCTGGGTTCGAAACCTGGTCGATCGCTGAATTAACGCCAGGGGGGTTGACTCAGCCTGTCATCCTTCCGAGGTCGGCTAATTGAGTACCAGTTCACTGGTAATTCCCTGCTTGTCGTTAAAGGCGGCAAAAAGGGTTGGCGTCAGGAAGGGCATCCGGCCGTAAAACATTGCTTCAAAAAGGGGACCGAAAAACAACAACTACCACGGTTCCCGAAAAAGGCCAACCCCAGCTTGCGGGGAAAAATGGCCTCTAAAGGTGTTTTTTTTTTTGTTTTGTTTTTATGTACTGAGTACCAGTGTGTATTGAGTACCAGTTCACTGGTAATTCCCTGCTTGTCGTAAAAGGCGACAAACAGGGTTGGCGGCAGGAAGGGCATCCGGCCGTAAAACATTGCTTCAAAAAGGGGACCGAAAAACAACAACAACCACGGTCCCCGAAAAAGGCCAACCCCCGCATGTGGGGAAAAATGGCCTCTAAAGGTGTTTTTTTTTTTTATGTCCACTCCTGATCCATTCAGTGTATTAGCTCTTCCACGAGCCCCGACCATGTACAGTCACGTGAAAAAGTAAGGACACCCCATGTAAAGTTTTGACTTTTTCAACATATTTCAACATACAGCTATTTGATCTTCATTTCAACAATATTGATAGATAAAGGTGATATAATATAACAAATATCATGAAACATTCACATTTCGTAGTCCATTGTATAATTTAAATAAACATAAATGCAAATTTCGCATGTGGAAAAAGTAAGTACACCCTTGGCTCTAATAGGTGGTATTGCCCCCTTTGACAGAAGCAACCTCAAGTAGGCGTTTCTTAAAACTGTCTACCAGTCTCTGACATCAACTGGGATAAATCTTTGCCCACTCCTCCATTCAGAATTCTTTCAGCTGTGCGATGTTTGAGGGGTTTCTTGCATGCACAGCTCGTTTCAAATCCCCCCACAACATCTCGATGAGATTTAGATCTGGGCTTTGACTTGGCCATTCCAGAATCCTCCATTTCTTTCTTTTCAGCCATTCCTTGGTGGATTTACTGGAATGCTTAGGGTCATTGTCATGGTGCAAGGTCCACTTTCGGTTGAGCTTCAACTTTCCGACAGATGGCTTCACATTATCCTCAAGCACCCTCTGGTACAATGACGAATTCATAGTGGATTATATGGTGGTGAGCTGCCCAGGCCCTGATGCAGCAAAGCTGCCCCAAACCATAATATTTCCACCACCATGCTTTACAGTTGGTATCAGGTTCTTGTGGTCAAATGCTGTCTTTGGTTTTCGCCAAACATGTCTTCTGGTACTGCGGCCAAATAGCTCTCCCTTTAACTCATCTGTCCAGAGCACATTGTTCCAGAAGTGCTGGTCTTTGCTTGGGTATTGAATGGCAAACTTTAGTCTTGCCCTGATGTTCTTTCTGGACAGCAAAGGTATCCTCCTGGCACACCTCCCATGTAGATCAAATTTGTGCAGCCTCTTTCTAATGGTAGACTCGTGCACTTTGACATCAACAGTGGCAAGAGCTACCTGTTGGTCCCGTGATGATTTTCTGGGGTTCTTAGAGACTTATTTCAGCATCTTGCTGACTCCTCTCGGGCTGAACTTGCTGGGGCGGCCTGGCCTGAACAAGTTGGCAGTTGTTTGGAATCTTCTCCACTTGTCCATGATCTTCCGGACAGTTGAATGATTGATTTCAAATTGTTTGCAGATCTTTTTAAATCCCTTCCCAGACTTGTAGGCATATATAACCTTCTTTCTGAAGGCCTCAGAGAGCTATTTTGATCTTGGCATGGTGACGCCACACACTTCAACAACAAACAACAAACCAAACGAAATGTCTGAGGTTTAAATAAGACAGGTTCCTCCAAGATCCTCTCTAACGATGTTCTAATCATTTGCAACTGAGCTGGTGCACCTCATTCTAATTTTAGGTATTTGAAGTCGTGATAAATGTATGAGTGTATTTACTTTTTCCACATGCGAAATTTGCATTTATGTTTATTTAAATTAGACAATGGTCTACAAAATGTAAATGTTTCATGATATTTGTTATATTATATCACCTTTATCCATCAATATTGTTGAAATGAAGATCAGATAGCTGTATGTTGAAATATGTTGAAAAAGTCGAAACTTTACATGGGGTGTACTTACTTTTTCACCTGACTGTATCCCCCCCCAAAAAAAGGATGATGCCATTTAGCAACAACTTTGACGCGTTGCAGGTCTGTAAGAGCTTCACGTAGTTGTTGTTATTGCTCTTGTTGTTCTTCTTGACGGGGGTCGATTTTTGAAACGTGTACCCATTGGTCAGCCAGCTGCCGGACCCACGCACCTTTGTCACTCGACTCCACCCATCATGGCACCCAGACAAAATAATATGGCCGCGATCTTGGTTTTCTGGTGGGCCGAAGACATCAGGCCTAAAGGTCTCTGTTGATTATACACTGCTCAGGTTTGTTGTGGGAAATTTCCATTGTCTTTGTTGGGGTTGAGTGTCAGTCACGATAAGGGGGCCCCCAAAAATCGAATCAATGTCGAATATAAAATATTCGTAAGATTTATGCAAGTCCGTCAGCACGCAAGGTATGCGGCTCCCTAAAAAAATTGCGTTGTGTAATTTTTGAACAGCGCCATGTTTGGGTTAAGCGGTCCGTGTCCATGCGACAAATCAGCTCGTTCTGATATAAACCTGGGGGGGCTGACATGGATGAGATGTGTCAAGTTAATCTTTTGTAGCGCTTTAAATGTGTGTTTCCCAATTGCGTTGTTCATCTTTTCAGAGTGCACTATTTTATCAAGTACTGTACAATAAAAAACAATAAAATTTTAATCAACAATTTTTGACTTGCTAAAGGGGCCAGATTGGGAACCTTTTTTGGCCGTTCAACGATTACCATATTAATCCCCCATATACATTTTGTAAAGTGTATCCAAAAGTGATTTTAAAAGAAACGTTCAGGAAAAGCTGTTTGTCACATCTGAGCCACGCTTCAATCTACGTTATTGCACTGCATTGACAGTCCTCCATGAGCCTTGACAAAAATAAGTGACTCCACCAAAACCAAAACACAACCAAATACAACCATTAAAATACAACCAAAAAAAGATTCAGGACATTTTAAAAACAATCAAACTTGAGAAGTGGAAGTGGGCAGGACACATCAGCAGAAGAGCAGATAACAGATGGACAACAGCTGTGACTGCAGTTACACCAATCAAGGGGAGCAGTCGTCAAGGAAGAGAATTGCCCAAACAGTGCAGACATCAGCCAAACACTGTGGGACAGTAAATTGGAATGAGAAGACTGGGGACCGGAACATTTGGCGTGCCGAGGTTTTCGTCCACCATTGGGCTGACAACGGCTGCTCTGATAAGCCTTGACGTCGAAATAATCTCCTTTAATTTTTCCTTTCCATCCTCAATTATTGCCACAAGTGAATTCAAAATTCACAATCGATTGATATCTGTAGCATGTCACCTCTGCAAGATTTATTTTACTTCCACCTCATTTAGAAAAAAAACAAGTCATTCTAAAATTTTAACACCAAAGCAAACCGAGCATTCATGATTTTTTTTTCCTGAACATTTAGCTGAAGGTTTCTGAACATTTTAGAAGGAAAGGGTTGCAGCCAGAAGAGGATAAACCATAGAAAAATGATTCGCTTTCTTTCCATCAAATGCTTTGTCCGAAAATGTTAATATATAGTAAATCTCATCGCAACACTAATCCCTTGGTAGTGACTGTAAAGTTACTGGAGGTTAAAATATATCATCTTCTATATATTAAAGTCGTGGCAGTTTTGTGTCCGTCCATCACACTACGTCATTATGTCTATGATGTCATTACAGCGTACGACATTTTCATTTACTCGTTCACCCGCTCACTACCAGAGCAACAATAGATCATTCCTCCTTGGTGTATATATATTACAGTCGATCTATGGTCAGGTCTCAATAACATTGGGTGTGTGTTCATTTCCCAAGTTTCTAGTGGAGAGATTGCAAAGTGGTTTAAACATTCGAGCAAGCACTCCATTCAAAACCATGAAGAAAAGGCTGGCTTGGCAAGTGCTAGCTCGCAGCTTGGTAAATGAGCATTGAGCACACCCCCATCTTCCTCCCTTTCAGTTTTGTGTTAAACAGCAGGAAAAGTGGGTTTTATTGGTCGTTTTCAAAACAAAACCTGAATTGGTGGGTTTCAAAAGGCCACTACGAAAAACGCCACTTTAGCAGCAAGGTCATGTTTTATACCCCATTGTGGGGTATATAGATTACAGTAGATCTTCGCTCATCATGTTCCCCCTTTCTCCCTCTGACCTGCTGTTCATGTTCCCCCATTCTATCTCTTCCCTGCTGTTCATCTTCCCTTTTTCTCCCTCTTCTCTGCTGTTTGTGTTCCCCCTTTCTCCATCTTCCCTCCTGTTCATGTTCCCCCTTTCTCCATCTTCCCTCCTGTTGTTGTTCCCCCTTTCTCCATATTCCCTCCTGTTCATGTTCCCCCTTTCCCCCTCTTCCCTGCTGTTCATGTTCCCCCTTCCCCCCTCTTCTCTGCTGTTCGTGTTCCCCCTTTCTCCCTCTGACCTGCTGTTCATGTTCCCCCTTTCCGCTTTCTCCCTCTGACCTGCTGTTCGTGTTCCCCCTTTCTCCCTCTTCCCTGCTGTTCGTGTTCCCCCTTTCTCCGTCTGACCTGCTGTTCGTGTTCCTCCTTTCTCCTGATGTTCCCTTTGTTACGTTGTGTTCTGAACTGTTCTGTGCCCGAGGTCTTCCATGAGCCTCGACAATGCATGACAATGTAAAGTACAACTACAACAACAGCAATGTGCGTTTGTGGTTCAAACCTTCATGTTGAGGGGACGAATCATCGACGAACTCGGACTTCACCTTCACCTTCACAATAACACCTGAAACAAAAACAATCCGTTTAATCTAAACTTTCAGGAACCAGCAGAAGGTGCCGGTGTGGAGAGAAAGCCACGTACCGGGTCCCGGGTCTTCATCCTCGGGTGGACCGACCCTGGACCCGCGATCTGAGGAAGAATCTTCCGGAACTGAGAGATCTCGGTTCATGGCGCATCGGAGGGGACTGGAGAGTGTAAACACTGTAAAGTGTAGGAAAGTACCGGGATTTAAGGTGGTGTGTTGTCGTGTGTTGCACTCTGACACACGAGTACAAACCACGTGTTCCGGTAAAAATGAACCACGACCACGTGACGTGTTCCTTCCACAAGTGAGACGATCTTATTCGCGATTTCCACACCACAGATTCTCCACGTTAATCAGGTGATCGATACCGGGTACCCACGATGTCTTGTTTCCCCTTGTAAACATTTTTACATTACCTTTTATCATATCAACTAACTCCATATGTTTTATCCATTTGTGTTCAATCATTGTCATTCCACAGAATAATTTTTCTCCATGTTCTGTGGTCCGTGTGTTCCGGAGCATTTGTGGGTGATACTGTGGCGGACACGAAAGCACTGACGTGGTGACATCACCCCGCACACCAAGTGGGGGTGGGCCACGCCAGGGAGAGAGGCGTGGCCTCACGATATACACGGGGCGCGCAGGCCTGAGCAGCTCAGTGTTACAGTGAGCTCTTGAAATAAAGACTCTTACAAATTGCCGCGTTGTCCGCTTCCTCCTTGCTTACAAGTAGCGCGCGTAACCGCGCTTTATTGGTGACCTCGACGTTGGATCTGCCGTAGCGATCCTTCCAAACATGACGCCATTGCCATGGCCAACAACGCGATGTCGGTTAAACTTCCCGAATTTTGGGAGGCCCAGGCCGAAGTTTGGTTCGTCCAAGCCGAAGCCCATTTTCAGCTTCGGCGCCTCACCGGCGACGACACGCGCTACTGCCACGTCGTCGCCTCCCTCGGGCCCGGCACGGCCGCTCGAGTTGTGTCCGTCCTTCGCCACCCACCGGACGGCCACAAGTACGAGGCACTCAAGCGGCTGCTCCTAGCCACGTTCGGTCTCACGGAGGACGCACAGGCCGGCCACCTCCTGGATCTCCCCGAGCTCGGCGACATGCGCTCGTCGGTCCGAATGGACCATATGCTGTCGCTGTTGGGCGACGAAGCCCCTGGTTCTCTATTCCGGGCGCTTTTCCGTCGCCAACTTCCAGCACAGGTACGCCTCGCGTTGGCCGGGACCGTGCTAATGGAACCCCGAGCATTGGCCGCCGAGGCGGACAGGTACTTCGCGGCTTCGGACACGCGGGCGAGAGTCGGTGCGGCCGTCGCGGATCTCGAGGCTGATGCTGCTGCCCACCTCGTGGATCCCGAGGCCGATGCTGATTCACAGCATCAGCTTACACAGCATACACAGCATGCTGATACGCACCTCGTGGCTGCCGCCACGCCCCGCCCACCGCCGCGGCGAAAACCGCCACCGTGGGGAAAACCGCCGGCTCCACTGGCCTGGCGGAGCCAGCCGCGCTCCTCCAGCTCCACCACCTGGTGCTGGTTCCACGCCAAGTTCGGCCACGAGGCTCGACAGTGTCATCCGCCATGTCCCTTCGACAGGTCGGGAAACGCCCGGGCCGGCGCTCGATAGTGGCAATGAGCGCCGGCCGTTCGAACAGCCTGCTGTTCATCACGGACACCTTATCCGGGCGCCGTTACCTGTGCGACACAGGAGCGCAGGTGAGTGTCGTTCCTGCCGGTACGTCGGACAAGCAGCCGCGGGCGGGGGCACCGCGCTGCTTGCCGCGAACGGGACGCCCATCCGTATGTACGGAAAACGCTGCCTCTCTCTGCGGTTCAGAGGGCAGGTTTTCCGATGGTCGTTCGTCACCGTCGACGTGCCCATGGCATTGCTTGGCGCGGACTTCCTGTGCGCAAATGGGCTCCTGGTTGACGTAAAGCACAGACGTCTTGTCCAGGCCGAGACGTTCAGCTCGCTCGCTTGTGCGCTGCCCAGCTTGTCGAGCAGCCCACTGAGCGGCTCACCGAGCGGCTTGCCGAACGGTTCGGTTCCGGCCACGTTGATCTGTACGCTTCCGGCAGCGGACGAATTCACCCGCCTCCTCGCCGGCTTCCCGGCCCTCACGCGGCCCACATTCTCGGCGGGGGCCGTCAAGCACGGGGTGGCCCATCACATCCCCACCGTCGGGCCACCGGTCTATGCCCGGGCACGCCACCTCGAGCCGACGAAGCTGGCGGTAGCAAAAGCGGAGTTCGCTACCCTGGAGGGACTCGGCATCGTTCGGTGCTCGGAGAGTGCTTGGGCTTCGCCGCTGCACATCGTGCCGAAGCCCGGCGGTGGATGGTGGACCGTGCGGACCGTGCGGCATGGTCCACCCGGCGGTGGACCGTGCAGGGACTATCGCCGTCTCAATGACGCTACCACCCCCGACCGCTACCCCGTCCCCCACATTCAGGACTTTTCCGCCCGTAGGGCGGGCATGTCCTTCTTCTCGAAGGTGGACCTCATATGCGGCTACCATCAGGTCCCCGTCAGGCCGGAGGATGTCCCGAAGACGGTGGTCATCACGCCGTTCGGACTCTTCGAATTCCTGCGGATGCCCTTCGGTCTGAAGAATGCAGCTCAGGCGTTCCAGCGGCTGATGGACAGCGTCCTGTGCGACTTGGATTTTGTATACGTCTACCTGGACGATATCCTCGTCGCCAGCGCGTCCCGCGAAGAGCACCTACACCACCTCCGCCCGCTCTTCGAACGCCTGGACCAGCATGGCCTGATTGTGAACCCCGCAAAGTGCCGGTTCAGCGTCGCCGAACTCGATTTTCTGGGGCACCGCGTCACCAGGCACAGAGCCGTCCCCCTGCCGGCCAAGGTGGAGGCAGTGAAGGGGTTTCCGCGCCCCCGCACGATCAGGGGGCTGCAGGAGTTCCTGGGCATGGTGAACGTTTACCATCGGTTCCTGCCCCGTATCGCCCAGCTCCTGCGCCCCCTGCACGAAGCTCTCCGATGTAAGCCGGGCAAAGGCGACGTTACCTGGACCGAGCAGATGGACGCGGCGTTCACGGGTGCGAAGCTCACCTTGGCTAACGTCACCATGCTCGCGCACCTGGCGCCCGATGCACCGATCGCCCTCACCACCGACGCCTCGGACTACGCGGTGGGCGCGGTGCACGAGCAATGGGTGCGTGGAGCTTGGCAACCGCTGGCGTTCTTTAGCCGGCAGCTTCGCCCGCCCGAACGCCGTTACAGTACCTTCGACCGCGAGTTGCTCGGGCTTCACTTGGCGGTCAGGCACTTCCGCCATCTGCTCAAGGGCCGTGCGTTCACGGCCTTCGTCGACCACAAGCCGCTGGTCTTCGCGATGGGCAAGGTCACCGAGCCGTGGTCGGCCTGGCAGCAGCGTCACCTCTCGGCCATGTCCGAGTACACGACGGACATCCGGCACGTCGCGGGGAAGGACAACCCGGTGGCGGATTGCCTTTCCCGGGCCGTCGCCCACGCAGTCCACCTCGGCATTGACTATGCCTGGATGGCAGCGGACCAGGCCGCTGACCCCGACGTCCAGGTCTTGCGGACCGCCGTCACGGGCCTCCGCGTCACCGAGGTGCCGTTCGACGGGGCGGGCACGGCCATCTTGTGCGACGTCTCCCTCGGGCGGCCTCGCCCCATCGTGCCCGTGGGCTGGCAGCGCCAGGTGTTTGACGCCATCCACTGCCTGTCCCACCCGGGCACGAGGGCCTCCCAGAGGTTGATCGCCGACAAATTCGTCTGGCATGGCCTCCGGAAGGCCGTCCGCGGCTGGGCCAGGACGTGCCTGGCGTGCCAGCGCGCCAAGGTGCACCGGCACACCCAGGCCCCATTGGCCCCGTTTATGGTGCCGGAACGCCGGTTTGACCACGTCCACGTGGACCTGGTGGGACCTCTGCCCCCCTCGCGGGGTTTCACCCACGTCCTCACCATGGTGGACCGCACCACCCGGTGGCCGGAGGCCATGCCCTTGGCGTTGACGACGGCGGCGGATGTCGCGCAGGCGTTCATCGCCACCTGGGTCACCCGGTTCGGTGCCCCCTCAGACATCTCGTCCGACTGCGGCCCCCAGTTCACCTCGGAGCTCTGGGGGGCAGTCGCGCGGGGGCTCGGGGTCTGGCTGCACCGAACCACGGCCTACCACCCCCAGGCTAACGGCCTGTGCGAGCGATTTCACCGCTCATTGAATGCTGCGCTCCGGGCCACCCTCCGCGATGGCGGCTGGGTCGACAGGCTCCCCTGGGTCCTGCTGGGCCTCCGGACGGCGCCCACGGAGGACCTGCGCGCATCCGCGGCGGAGTTGGTCTTCGGGCAACCGCTGTGGCTGCCGGGCGAGTTCCTCCCCGACTCCACGGCACCATGGTCCGCGGCACAGCAGCGCTCCGCTCTGCAGGAGACCGCCCAGAGGTTCGCCCCGGTGCCAACGGCACACCACGGGCACCCACCGACGCACGTCGCCCCGGAGCTTTGCACGGCGGAGTACATCTTCGTCCACCACGATCCCCACCAGACACCACTGTGGCCCCCGTACGACGGGCCTTTCCGCGTGCTGGAGACCGGGGTGAAGCACTTCACCCTGGACATCGGCGGTACTCCTGACCGCGTTTCTGTGGACTGCCTCAAGCCAGCCCACCTCGACGTGGACCATCCACCGCCAGTGGCCCGACCCCCACGTCGGGGCCGCCCCCCTGCGGGCGGACCCCCGGCACCGCCTAGCCCCACCGCCACGCCGCCCCCCGGTCCTGCAGCTGGAGGCATCCCAGATGGCATCCCTGCATCCCAGACGCCGCCAGTCGCCAGGGGGCGCTTCGGCCGGGTCATCTGTTTGCCCCGCAAACTGACCCTTCAGGTGCGCGGGGATTCTGGGGGGGCGCGTGTGGCGGACACGAAAGCACTGACGTGGTGACATCACCCCGCACACCAAGTGGGGGTGGGCCACGCCAGGGAGAGAGGCGTGGCCTCACGATATACACGGGGCGCGCAGCCCTGAGCAGCTCACTGTTACAGTGAGCTCTTGAAATAAAGACTCTTACAAATTGCCGCGTTGTCCGCTTCCTCCTTGCTTACAAGTAGCGCGCGTAACACTGCGCTTTAATACAATAAAAATGATGTCTCACTCTTTGTCTCAATCTCACGTCGGAATCGTCATTTCCTGCATTCTTGGAAGTTTATTCAGTTCCTTGTGTTCTTCCCTGGCCCAACAATTCAGCAGATTCGCGATGACGAATGGGTCAAAATGGCGAACTGGTGATGCACTTCCACATGGAATCCTTAGTTAAAACAAGCATTCTGAGTATTGCGCTGCAATACATGTCCCCTACCGGCAGTCTGTCGTCTGGAAAACTGTTGGGGAAATTAAAAAGGGTTATTCACCCACAGGTTCTGAATCGTTCCCAATTGCTAATTACCTCAGGACGGGCTCACCTGTGATTCGCACTCAGGACTTCGATTTATACACCTTGCAGACAGGTAAGCAGAAGCACAAGAAAATAAGTTGTTGATAAAGAACCTTTCAAGTCGATAAGTAACAGTAATTTATTATATTTTCCGGTTCACGATCAATGATCGATGTGTGTATATATGTTGCTCGGCTTGGCTCCGCCCTTCCTGAAAGCACGCGCTGTGTCACGCTGTTGACGTTCGCGAGCCGAGGCTGAGGGCGCGCGGTGCGGCTTGAGGAGAACTCTAGAATAAACAAGAGATATCCATTTTAAAAATATTTTCGTTTAATTAACGATATCTGCCAAACCACGTGACCTATCGCAAATTCCAAAAGGAAATTTTAGTAGACTGACATGCTGAACAGATCTGTGAAGTTTCCCCTCGATTGGATCAAAAATGAGGGAGGAGCTCGGTTTTAAAGGTTCATGCTTAAAAACGTCATAACTCTGAAACCATGTGACGCATGACGTCATGCTCGCTGACTTTTTTGTTCATCATGGGTATGCGATTCTGCCTGCAAAGTTTGGCCTCGATCTGTTCAGCCGTTGCAGAGAAAAAGGGGTTTTCGCGTTTTCACGAAAACAATATGGCGGCCGAACCACGTGACCTGTGACGTCATAATTACCATTAAAATATTCTCCAGACCGAGTCCCCCCTAAGAGTGCAAATTTGATCTCAATCGGTCCTATTATTGCAGAGAAAATCTTTTTTAAAGGAAATTAAAACTTAAAATGGCACTGAGTTAAGGATCATCAGAATTCCCAAAGTTCAAAGTGCCATAACTTTGTCAAAGATGATCGAAACGTCGTGAAGTTCGAACTCGATCTGTAACTTATCATGAGGAAACCATGTGCCAAGTTTGAAATCATTAGCATTCAGCGTTTAGAAAAAAAGTACGGAAAACTGTTCTTTGCGTGACGGACTGACGGACTGACAGACTGACGGACTGACAGACGGAGGGACGGCGTGCAAACCTATAGTCCCCTCCGGTGCACACCGGTAGGGGACTAATAAGAATGACTGCACTGTGGTCACAACCTGCGACAAAATCTGGTAACAGGCCGATTGGGAAATAAACATTTTTATTTTTGTATTTTTTTGGTATACATAATCGAGGCTCGTGAAAGAGCTAACATTTATCACACAAACAAATCAAACAGACAAAAAGCAAAGTATATAAAAAGGGGAGCGGTAGACAAGAGGGGAGGAAAGGGGAAGCACATTTAAAATACTCTTAAAATATGAACAGCGTAAATGGGAAACACACCTTTAATGCGCCGTTAATAGATTTACTCGTCACCAGTCACTGCGTCAGCCTCCACCACGGTTATTCCAGGACGAGCCGATTCGTCACACAGTTATATCAGGACGAGCCGATTCGTCACACAGTTAAGCATTGTTTAACCCAATATGGGCCTTCAAAAATTATGTAACGCTATATATTTTTTAGTAATGCAAGCTCAATAGTTAATTATTTGAATTCCCGGATCTTCTTGAAGGGACGTCCGGTGGTTATTTTAGGCGCGAAGATGGGACGGAATTGTGTCCTCAAGGTGTTTGAACTCTCTGTGTGTGCTCCGCTCGCTTGTAGTATTTGGTTCGCTGTGCGGTTCTGATTTAATATGCTGTGTTGTGATTGGTAGGACATTCTGCGTAGTGATGTCTGGGCGCGTGGCTTCGGTGGTTGCTGGCGGCTCGCCATGATGGCCGTGTGTTCTGAGAGCTTGGCGTCTTTAATAAACAACTTGATTGAAGGAGAGTCCTGAACTTACTGCAGTATGTGCTCCACCGAGTTTCATTCTAGTTTTTACTTCATTTATGCACAACTAACTATTCTTCCACAATTCTTCCACAATTACACCATGTGATACAATAAACCTACTAGGTATTACCCTAACTTCAAATCTATCCTGGAATCCACACATTACACAACGGATTATCCAGTTGATTGTTGCGAGCACCCCCACAGGATGATTTTCAAAAGCATCTGCTCGACCAGGAGGTCGGGAACGACATGGACCTGGTTTGAAGTGAGGGTCGCAAGTACAAAGCAATGGTAATCGGAAAGCAGGCCATCCAGAAGATGGAAGGACCTTAATCGTCTGTGAATGCCATGACACATCGACAAAAGTGCAAAAAGTGTGGACTATCACATCCACCACGGAACTGCCCAGCATACAATGATTATTGTAAGTAATGTGGTGAACTGGGATACTGGGCCCGTTGTTGTGAAAATCCCAAACGCTGATGGACACGAGTGGAGCCAGTAAATATGTCTCCAACTCGTCAATATTTTGCACAATGCTACTTCCTCTATTTCAAAGAATGTTTACTTTTATACTCCAAATCAATTTGTTTCACCTTTCAATAAAAAAAAAATGCACCAATCCAACTGGTATTTACTCCTCCAATCGTTTGTTAGTTTTCTGAGCCCAAACCCCCATTGTGATGCTAGATAGCACCAGGCGAACAAAAACTTTATACTTTTACATTGGCCAGGGTGAGTCTAGGATTTTCAGAACTGCATCCAAGATTGAAGTACATTGCTGGGTCTTTTCCCTCAGTAAACCCTTAAATGCGTGCATCAGTTTTTTTTAATTCGTCCACAAATTACGTATGCAATTTCAGTTTCAACCTTTAATTTTTGGAGGAAATAGTTAATTTATTTAGTTTCCAATCAGTTTAACTGTATAATTTCAACTTATCCAGTATGTCTTTGCTATAACTAGACCTTGCGTTTACAACCAATACAACCTGCAGACAACGTAGAACCGACGTTATTTTGTTCCGTTGGGTCAATGTTGGAAGGTAGCGTTGGCCCAACGTTGGAAAGATATATTTTCCCTGGTGTTGGTTTAACGGGTGGCTGGTTTAACATTACAAGGTGCCACGTTAGAGCCCCTGTCATGCCGTTGTATTAACACCTGGTGGGTTGACTCAGCCTGTCATCCTTTCAAGGTTGGCAACATGAGTACCAACTTACTGTGACACACAACTCCTCAAAAAAACAAACTCTACCAAGATACAACCTTGTAAACCCATGAAAGTACAACAAGGGTTTTGCCGGCGAGGTCGTGTGTTTTTCCAAGCTCTCCACGCTACCAAAGTTAAGAATTTTTGCCATTTGTATTTTTGTCAAAACTGTATTTTTTATTTTATGGTGTGTGTGCATACTGTGTGTTTCTAGTTAGATATCGGTGTAAATCATGCATACCATATATATATCGTCGGATGGTTCCTGCCGCGTTTTTCAGGCCTGGTTTTCCCAGGCCTCGAGGCTTTGCGTCTCCTCTCGAAGGTCGTTTGTGGTTCATTTACTTTCATTCTCTCACTGTTTTTTCCAGTATTGTTTTCACCCCATACTTCCCGAACATCTACCCTTTGTTTAAAGTCTTAATATTAAAATATAAACTAAAAAAAAATCTAATTTCCTTCTCTGCCCGTGTTCGTTCGTTCTTCGACCACGTGTTTTGTCCCACCCGTTTTATTTCTCTCCTTCCTTCATAACTCAATTCTCTCCAGTCGACACCTTTTCAATTCCAGTTCTCACCATACTTCTTCAATTTTATCCTTCTTCCTCTGATCTACTTTCATCGAACCTTCAAAAAAACATATTAACGAAGAATTTAAAAAGTAGGCCTCTCCTCCTGTACAAACACATTTGCTTATACACCTCCCTGTTCCTTCGCTCTCTGCTCTCCTGGCTGTCAATCTCCTATTCTTCTGTTCCTGCTTCTGAACCTGTGCTGGAATCCTTAAATCCCCCTTCGGAATCCTTCATGCCCTCATTTAAGGAATTTCCCCTTATAGTTTTCACGGTTTAGTTTAAAAATGTTCAAACTTTCCCCTGAACTGTTGTATTCTGTCATATATTATAACACATTTTTCTTCTTCTTCTTATTCTTCTTCAAAAGGTTGCTTTCGACTTGCTCACCAAACTCTTCATTTCAAATAAAAATTCCATATCTTACAATTCTTCCTTCCTTCATTCCTGAAACTCACCTGCATTCCACCCCTCCTCCAACGTTTTCAAATGGATCTCTGACTTGAAAATCACAAGAAACTCATTTTGCAATAAATGTTCGTTTTCCATTAATCGTCCAACACTTTCTTCTTCTTTCGTGTATCATCAGATGGCCAGCTCAGTGTCGTGCAGCCATGCCCTCGTCTCTGGTCCTACGTCGAAGAGGCCCGCTTCTGAAGGTGGTCTGTATAGGGGGCAGGTGGTAATTATGTGTTTGGCAGTCTGCTCAGGCTCGCCACACTCGCAGGCGGCGCTGTCTGCCAGGCCCCACATCTTCAGCGATGATTTGAAACGGCCGACCCCCGTACGTAGACGGTTCAGCAAGGTCCATTGCAGGCGTGGTAGATCTTCTCCTAGGACGCCACCTCCTGGGTCCCAGAGGTAGCGGTGGATGCGGGTGGGCCCGGCCATTTCCCACACCTGCGTCCAAGATGCCGCCAGCCATGCACTTCTAAACAGGTCCTCAGGGATAGAACTGAGCATCTCTTGTGCCGCCTTATTGTAGGGATGGTGACACTTTCTAAAATCCAAACTCTTCCTTCCCCTTCTCAACTCCTCCCTCACCCATCCCTTTCAAATCTCCCCCCTTGTCCCTTCCCTCCTAAACTCCCCCCTCCACTCCCAAACTCCCCCCTCATCCCTCCCATCCTAAACTCCCCCCTCAACACTCCCCTCCTAAATTCCCCCCTCACCCCTCCATTTCAAAACTCCCCCTTCCCTCCTCCCCTTCAAATCGTCCCACCCTCCTTTTTTCTCCAATTCTCCCCTCTCACCGCTCCCCCTCAAAACGTCCTCCCCGCATCCTCTCCCTTCCAAACTCTAACCTCCATCTCCTCCAACCTTCTTCCTCGCTCTGCGCCACCCACCCCCCCTTCAAACACCTCACTGTGCCTCATCCAATCACCATCAAACCTTTTGTCCTCCATATCCTTCCCTTTCTCCAAGCTTTTCTGAAATCTCTGAAACACTATCAACAGCTCTCCCTACATCCTCCTCTTCCTCATCTTACCCTACCCCTCCCCTGTCCTGTATCCGATGCTCACCCTTCCTCTTCCTTAACGGTATGGACCTCAAACATCCGGGGCCTTCGCTCAAACCTGATTGACCTCTCCATGCAGGTTGCTTCTGACAAACCAGACTTGATATGCTTAACAGAAACTTTCCTCCTTCAAGATGTCTCTGATTCCTTAATATCTCTCCCTGGTTACTCCCTCCTTCGGTATGATAGACTTGAGCCTCGTCCTGGAGGTGGCGTTGCTATCTTCATCAAAAACTTTCTTCCTCACTCTCCCTGCACTGCCCTCTCTCCACCTCACCCCCAGGGGTACCTCTGGCTACGGCTTCCCCTTCGCTCCCACCTTTTGTTCATGTGTGTGTTGTACCGTCCACCAAACAGTTAACACTCCATATACATCTCGCTGTCTGATAACATGGTACAACTTCTACCTACTCCCTCCCAACTCTCTCTCTTCCTCATATGTGGTGATTTCAACTGTCATCATGCCATTTTGTTAAAATGCTGTTAGTGTTCCCCCTTTCTTATACTTCGTGTTCACCCTGCTGGGTGTGGGTTCCTCGCTCACCAGCCATGGCACGGCAGCAAAGGACTTCTGCGACTCACTGGGACTGACACAATCTGTCAATTTCCTGACCCGTATATCAGTCAATGGAGCAACTTCTCTTCCAGACTTGGTTATGACAAACTTCCCTGCAAATGTCTGCTGCTCTTCTTCTGCTCCAATCGGTTCATCTGATCATGTGCTTGTTAAAGTGGACATCTCTCTGGCCATTCTCAGAGAGCATCCTCAGTGTCGCCGATTCTGGCATTTCAGTCAGGCCAACTGGCACGGTCTTCAAGCAGCCATCAATCATCTGGACTGGTCTCCCATCTCTACTGCCTCTGACATCAACTCATCCTGGGAATTCTTCCAAAGTAAACTGCTCTCTCTCATGCACAGATTTATCCCATCTCGTCTTCAGTTGTCATACCCTTCCTCCCATCCATTGTACACGGCATCTTGTGGTGAGGCTGTTGCGCAGAAACGACTTGCCTTCACCTCTTGGAAAGCAAATCCAACGGAAGGCAATCTCAGTTCCTCTCACATAGCTCGGAACAAGTATGTGTCTACCCTCAGGAGAGCCAGGAAACAATATCTCTCCACTCTCAAGAGTGAACTCTCAAACCTGTCTCCCTCTTCCAAATGCTGGTGGCATCTGGTCAAATCTGTTTCTGGTATTTGTTCCCCCTCTATCCCCTCCCTCACCTCAAACGGCTACACAGCTGACTCCGCACATGAAAAAGCTGAATGCCTCAACTCTGTGTTTGCCTCAAAATCTTGTGTTCCAAACCTGGCTCTCTCTGTACCCACCATTCCCAGTCGTAACCAGCTGCTCCTGGACTCTGGGTCCTTCTCTCCTGACAAGGTGGAGAAGTTTCTGTCAATCCTCGACTCTGATTCTGCAACTGGACCAGGCGGCATCAGCCCACGGTTCCTAAAATCCTGCGCTGCTGCTCTTTCACACCCTCTCTCTGTTCGCTTTGTGATGGAATTGAATCACAAACTCTTCAACATATTGAGCTTTATTGTAATCAATTCTCCACATCATCTACAAAAAGAATAATCACATATTTAGAATGCGTTCATATAATATGCTCCATGTAAAGCAAGCCATAAAAGATGCATAATTTTAACTTACCAGCTCAAATTCAGTCACAAGTAAAAGGCAATCCCCTCACTCTCAAGCCAACCTTCTTATAGGCACGTCTTACGCTAGAGAGGGAATTACAACGGATCTTCACCTTTATTTCACCACATTCTCCCTCCAATTAAATTTCCAGCAAGCTCGCATTGGTATAATACAAAACTACAGAGTATAAAAAAGCACAAAGAATCAAACGTTCACAAGCTGAGGATAAAGCAACCTACCATCCCAAACGAACCGGCTTTCGACTCTAAAATTGTTGTTTGCCTGACCTTGGCAAACATCTCCTGCAATTTCATTTCCTATTGTTCTTATCTTGTTATTGCATTCTCATCTTTCCCGGTCTAAAAATGTGTGGGTGAGACATAGTTTTCTTCTGAGCTGAAAGGCAGATGCCTTGTCTAGTTCCGTTCAAATAACCCTTGACCATACTCTATAAACTATGGCAGGTCGTGTGTAGATCAAGGAAGAGCTGTCATGGACGGAGGGTTGCTGGCCGAGACCCACGCAACTTTCCTTCCATGTGCATGTTATTGTCCTCTCTTTAATAATAAATTCTCCTGTCCGAGTCTGGTCAAATGATCATTCTTGAGGGGTTAAATCTCCGACATACGCATATAGGTACAGTAAAAAGAAATAACCGATAATGGCACCAAAAATAAATACCAGGGTTCACACAACAATGGGGAAAGAGCGAGCGCTTGAGCAAGGCACCAGCTGCTTTTGGGTCCGAAATGGCTCGTGCGCGCTGGTGTTTCACAAGGCACGGAATTGGTATTGCACGGGGCTGGTGCTGCATGGGGATGGTGCGGCACAGGGCTGTAGAGCATGTATGGGATGAAATGGAATGCTGACATCAATACCCACAGCACCTGCCCCAGAACAGCCATGATTTGGCCACATACAGACGTTGTTGATGAATAAGTTTAAAAGGATGGCGTTTCTTTAAAAGACCACGATCACCAGTCTCATCAAACCTTCCCAATGGGTCCCATGCCCAAAGTCTTCTTGCCATACACGAAAAAGCACGAGCCGGTACCATGCCGATGATTATGTAACTAATCTTAACTAGTTGCCCTAGCAGATCCACTTGTTACGGAACCACTTCAAGCGCTTACCAACCAAGATTGAACCTCATTTATCCTATGCCGCAATCAGAACTGCCCGAATAAATCAGCACACAGTTTCTTAAGAAAAGGGCTTTTAGTACACACAAATTAGGCAAATTTTACAATGGGAGAAATAATGGCAGGTATATTCACAAATATGTACGGCACATATAAATCCCAATTTCCCCAATATGACAGACCCACCCTCAGAACCTTAACAGTGACTTCGCAACTCTCCATTGGCTGGTGCCGCATGCATCCAGGAAAAGAGAAAGAGGTCGAAGAGGTCAAGGGAGTGGAAGAGAAAGGGGAAGCTGGTGTGTTCTGGTCCCTCACACCTTGTGCCAGCTCAGATGAGCGTGTGCCACCAATAATTCTGATGATTGTCTGGTGTCCGGACCCGCCACACTCCACTCAGGCTCCCTCCTCACTGTCGCCCACATGCTGCCTTCTCCATGCGCTTAGGTGGTTCATTTGCAGGAAGAAATGGATGCGTTTTTCAGCAGGAAAGTGCAGGAGGCAATCCATTTTGTCAGGGACACTTACCCAACCATCAGTATCAAAAGGCGAAGCGGGAGTTGGTCCATTCAGGTGGCCCAGCTTAACGAGCTGGGTTCGACGCAAAGATCCAAGAGGTGTTGGAAGTGTAAGAGGTATAAAGCGTGAGAATGAGAGAAAGTGAACAAAGAAATGAACGGAGATGGAAAGCAGACTGTGAACAAGAAAGGAAGGCAGAGTTGTAGAGAGAAAGCAGCAATAAAAGCCGGTTGTACTAGAATATGCACAAGGGGAATTCACAAAAGGTTTGAGATGGGCTGGTGCCTCGTAACGTTCACTCCACTCAATGTCCCGTCATCTGTTCGATAGCATGGCCTTCACTTGCTTTTTAATAGAATATGTCCCCACCTGCCCGAATCCACCCCCTTCAGTCCGAAGGAGGAGTTCGCCCACCAATAGATCCTCCCCCTCATACCTGATTGGTGTTTCAGTCCCCAAACCCCTGGTGATTGGCCTTTACAGTTCTGGCATACTATCTCCCTTGAGATGATCGATTTGTCTCAGGTGTTCACCAAAACAGGTTGGTGCAGCTGTATGAAGGCACTGTACTTTCTGAAGTCTCTGCAGTCTGCATGTTATCCAATTTTGTTGGTCTCCCTCTTCTGAATTTAGCAGCATTTTACACGTTGTCTGAATACCATTTTACCAGTTTTAATGGTTCTGACAATTTTCTGTCATTTGGTGTGAAGAGCTTTAAATCATCGATATACAGCAGATGGGTCACTTTTCCTGACCCATTGGACATTATACTGTTCGATGTTAGGTGTATCCCTGTCCTTGATCATCAATGAGTTTGCTCAGTAGGTCCAGAACTGGGCAAAACAAGAGGGGCAGAGACAGTCACCCTGGAAGAACATATGTTGTATCTTCACTTCTGGGATTTCGATCTTTCCGTCTGAATGCTGTAATATCAATGTGGCATTCCAGAGCTCCGTTGCTTTATCAATGAATTGAGTTTGATTAATTCGGGGATTTATCTTGGCAGGGACACTAACATTGGCAGGGCATTTTACCATCCAAAAATGAGGCCACCAGCAAAAGCTTCTTTGCTTTATCTATACTTCGATGCATTTTATATCATGATAAATGGGTAAATCCTTATTACAAGCAGAACACAAGAACGGCTTCTCTCGTTTGTTGGAATATCCATGTGCAGCTTTCAGAAGGTGGAACAGAGTCCCCTCAGGACTCAAAGTAGCCACCTCCAGTTCGATAAAATATCATGTTTCACAATCCAAGTTGTGAAAAGGTCTTATCAATGTTTTCTTCTGAGGATTATTTCCAGGATTGTTATTGGACCACAGACAGCCTCCAATTGTTGTTAGTTTGTCCGACTATTCCTGGGGCTGTTTTGAAGATCAAAGAGAGGTTCTTTATCAATCCCATTTTGTCAGAACCCTTCAGCTTCCAGGTTCTCTTGGCCTCATTTTTCAGATGCCGATTACTTGGTCATTTTCCTGATTTCCACATTATTTCGACCAAAGTCGCTGGTTACTGCTGCTGACACCTCGATGAGCAATGCCATCTTTTCCTTTTTGTGCAAAAGCACAATGTCCTTGTGCAATGCTTTGTTTTCTCTGTTCACGATTGATGGGATGATTTGATCAGAAGTGAGGACTGCATCCTCACGTTCTACAATCGCTTTTGGTTCATGCTTCCTTGATTTTTCTGAGACTGAGATATTGAATTTTTTGCAGATGTGCCATGGTGTTTGCTGCACACATTGTTGAGCTTTTGTGTATGCAGTTATTCAGACAGTTGTTTTTCATACACGAAAGAAGGTGACCGTTTCTACCTTGCAGAACCTATGCTTTTTTGAATAAACGTCAAGATTTGTGAAAAAACTGGAATACTGAATGGATCAGGAAGCAACAGAACAAGAGGAGCTGTAGGAAGAGAGGGGTGGGAGGGAAACATCAACAGCAGTGGTGAAGGACAAACTTAAGGAAGAGTTGGGCAAATAAGACGAGTATGAAGGAAAGAGAGGTCGTGGTGGATGCATTGGGTAGACAAGATGGATACAGAAACAAACTCTCAGGAAATTTGGAAGGAGGTGGGTTTGTAGTGGGTTGTTAACAGGGGTACAAAATCACGGATTGGATGAGGGGAGAAGCGGAGTGGAGTGACTTGAGATGGTGGTGAATTGGTTCATTCGTGCTATCTTCTAAAGACTTGTAGCGTTTAACCTGTAGGTCTTCTCTCCTTTATATCTTGTGCGTGGATCCATTGATGCCGCTTCACCTTTGATTGATGAAAAAATGCCTTGGTGCAAACAGAACACTTGTGGGGCTTCCCTCCTGTATGTATTTTTGATGATGAGATAAAGTTGATGAAAGAGCAAAACTCTTGTCCAGATGCCATGTTTTCTCCCGCCTCTGGAACAAACTCCCACACTCCATTCAGTCCCTTTCCTCCGTTTATGCGTCCGTTTGTTTTTTTGTCATTAATGTAAGCTCTTACAAGAGCCTCGATCTTGTATACAAAAAAAAAAAAAAATACAAAAAACTCTTGTTGCATTCAGAACATGTGCATGGCTTCTCTCGTTGGTTGATGTCCCCATATGCGGGTTTCAGGAGGAGGGAGGAAGTTCTCCCAGAACTCAAAATCTTCACCTC
This sequence comes from Myxine glutinosa, assembly GCF_964187855.1. Classification (NCBI taxonomy): domain Eukaryota; kingdom Metazoa; phylum Chordata; class Myxini; order Myxiniformes; family Myxinidae; genus Myxine; species Myxine glutinosa. Next base: position 66,625,333 of record NC_136265.1, on the reverse strand, counting down.
CTTTTTCGGTAAAAGATCATTATTCGTGAACCAGATTGGGAAACTTCATTCTCATAGTTTTGTTCCAAGGGCTCTTTTAAGAATGCTCACTGAACCTCTGACAGCCTGCACCTGCAGCTTGTTTGTAGAGATATTCCCTGCTTTTTAAGTGCTCAGTAAGGGTTTTCTTGATCATCCCTGTTGCTCCGAGTATTACGGGTACAATTTCAGCTTTCTTCAATTTCCAAGTCCTCTTGACCTCATTTTTCAGCTCCTGGAATTTGAGCATTTTTTCTGATTTCTGTAGCATTTAGTCCCAGGTCATTGGGAACTGAAAACTCAATCAACAATGCTGAATTTTCCTTTTTGTGTTTGAGCAATATGTCCAGATGCCATGCTTTGTTTGCAATGTCGACAATTGATGGGATCATCTTGTCATGTGTGAGCACGATATGCTCATTTTCAAGGATAGGATTTGCTTTCTGTTTCCGTGATTGTTCTAGAACCGGAAATTGAAATGCTTGCAGATGTGCCAGTGGATTACTGTACAGACGCTGTCATGTCATTCTGTGTTCAACTGTTCTGACATGAGTTTTTTGCATCCCGAAAGGAGGTGACTGGTACTTTCTGTTTCTCCCACACAAAACCTGCCTTTGGAAGACGTAAGAAACTTTTTGTAGTTTTCCTTTTTCTTCTTTGCGATCGTTGGGGCTGTATTTGTTTGTTTCGTTTTCCAGTGTAATATCGTGCACTTGAACTTGTTTTTGGAAGTTTGTTGCTGAATGATTAAAGATACCTTTTCCGATCGGTTGTTTTCTTGCTCATGTACAAATCTCATGCAATAGTCTGTTGAGATTTTTTATATACTCTTTGATGCATTTGTAAAGTTGATGAACAAGCAAAATCCTTGCTGCACACAGGACATTTATAAATCTTCTCTCATGTGTGTTTTTACTTTGTGATGATTCAAGGATTCTAACCAAGAAAATTCATTGTTGCACACAGTACACTTGAAAGGTTTCTCTCCTGTGTGTATCCGTTGATGCGCTTTCAAACGTGAAGCAAAAGGAAACGCTTTGTTGCACACAGAACACAAGAGGCACTTCTCTCCTTTATGTATTTTTTCATGTGTTTTTAAATGTGATGAATGAGCAAAATCTTCGCTGCACACAGGACATTTATAAGGCTTCTCTCCAGTATGTATTTTTTCATGTCTTTGTCGTGTTTGATGAACTAGGGCATGCCCGTACTAAAAATATATCTAAAATTATATCCCCCCCCCTAATTACAAGGAAAGGTTTGGTCCAAAGCGAACGGCTTGCGAGTGGTGACAATCCCCCCCCTCTATTTACATGCAATGGTTCGGTCCAAAGCGAACGGCTTCCGGAGTTTGGTAAAGAAATCGCCATCGCGTACACAAACGCGCAGGAAAGCGAATGAATCGCAAATTCGTTTTTATTAGTTGTAAAACATAATGCCCAATTATTCAATTAGCGCCAACGTATTTTGGCTGTTTGCAATTTAATCGCAAGGCAAAGTAGAAAGAGAAGAGGGAAAAAAATAAAAGCCTTGCCTTGCTGCAAACAGCTGCTGCAAACAACAACAACATGGAAGGCTGCACTGTCCTGAAGTTGGCATATCGCAGTTACGATTATTTTAGTGTTAATGGCCAATTATTCAATTAGCGCCAACGTATTTTGGCTGTTTGCAATTTAATCGCAAGGAAAAGTAGAAAGAGAAGAGGGAAAAAAAGAAAAGCCTTGCATTAACGCATTAACGCTTGCATTGCATTAACGGTTCGGCACACGTGATAGCTCGCTGCTCTCTGATTGGTTGAAGCGTTTTTTGGACATAGCTCGGTAGGTACTTGTCCGATTAATTACAAACCTTGAAAAGGCACATCCTCGGGTCCCCAGCAATATACCTGGCAAGTTTCAAGTATATCGGACCCGTGGTTGTCGAGAAACAGCGGTCACAGACAAACACACAGACACACAGACACACAGACACACAGACACACAGACACACAGACACACAGACACACAGACACACAGACACACAGACACACAGAGATTGCTGGAATTATAGATAGATAAGCGAAATCCTTGCTGCACACAGGACATTTATAAGGCTTCTCTCCTGTATGTATTTTTTCATGTCTTTGTAAGTTTGATGAATAAGCGAAATCCTTGCTGCACACAGGACATTTATAAGGCTTCTCTCCTGTGTGTTTTACTTGATGATATTTTAAAGATTCTAACCAAGAAAATTCCCTGCTGCAGAGCGCGCACTTGCATGGCATCCCACGTCTGGGTATTCCTTCACATCTGTTTGAAGATTTTAATGAGCTAATTGTTTTCTTGCAAGTGGAAGACTCATGTGGCTTCTCATTCCTTTCAATTTTCTTGAATGGCATAATACAATTGTTCTTGGTCAATACAATGCCATATTTGTTGACTTCCTGACAAGTCTGTATCATGTTCTGATTGAAGGAAACTTCACTCTCAAAAAACTGGGAACTTGACTTAGAATAAGAAACCTCTGCAAAGACAATTCATAAAAGCATTAATAAACACCATTGCTGTGAAACATGCATCATATTAAACTAGAACGGCACTCTTCAGCATCACGACGTCGATCGATATGCCTCTGCCCACATCATTACGTCATGATACAAACTTGAACCAAGTTTGGTTTAAATCCATTCAGCTGTTCTCAAGTATCACATTTGGACCTGACATGACCTCTGAAAAATCTTTGACAGCAAAATCGAATACGTTTATCTTTACATCATTTTACAAACTTGAACCAAGTTTGACTTCGTTCCCTTCAGTTATTCTTAGGTTATCATGGTTATGAAAACCTATTGTAGACTCTGACCTTTGACCTGTTGATGCCAAAATGTAATCAGTTCATCTTGGCATCATAATATATTGTTGCAGATCTCACCGTCGGCCCCTTTTCCCCTTACCCAAGGGGAATTAATCCCCTTGTCTGCGACTGACCGACGTGAGTCCTGAAGCTGCCCAGCTCCCTCCAGAGAGGCAGGTGAGCAACCTCGTTCGAGACCGCGGACAAGATGTTAATTTGCCGAGCGGATTAGCAGCCGCGGCTCGAACCATTAACAGAAACTAGACCCGATTCTGAACGTTGGCCAAATCGTGCCACAGGTATTCAATGTGGAAAAGACAAGGACGAACGGATGTGAAGGAAAGAAGGCAAGGTAGGAAGAACAGGATTTATTATTATTTACACCAGACTAAAAGAAGAAAAGCACTCAAAGTAATATACAGGAAAATGGAAGGATCAGAAGGACACAGAGCAATACTAGCTTATCTTCTCAGGCTTAACTTATACCCAGGACAATACAGACAGAACTAACTCACTCACACGAATGGGGAATTGCAGATTGGATTGGCTGGAGGGAGAGGAAGGTGGGACCACAAGGCTGGAAGGTTTGGCAGGGCGCACAGCAAGCAGGTCCTCTCCGGGCTGGAAGCGAGCAGGGCGGCGGCGGCACACGTATCTCGTTCGTTGCACGCGGCAGGGCTGGTTCTTGCCTCGACCTCTCTCGGTCATCTGCTCGGTCAATCCCTTGCGCGATTGTCGCACGCATATATCAAGTGGGGTCGTGACACGCCCTCGGCCGTTTGGGTACCGCCCCCGTGCTCTGTGTTGGTGGCCTTATATGGCATTGCCACGGTCTTGTTACCTTATTTGGGTATGGAGCTGAACAGCCCCGCCCCCCCCCAACCCCCCCCCCCCCCCGTGGCGAGCCACGGGCTTGTAGCCTTACTTGGGCATGGAGGTGAACAGCCCCGCCCTTCTTGTCCAAACAGAGCACGGAGCACATATTCACTATGACGGCGAAAGCTGCTTCCAAACCAGGGCCAGTTGAGAGGGCGCGCACCCCACGCTTGTCCAGCGGTTTTGCACAGAGAGGGAGAGTTTGGCTGGGAAATGCAATCCTTGAAGGGGACCTATCTTATGTCATTTGGTGCAATGCAGTCAATTAATGGGAAACACAGCCTTAAACTAACACACATAACAAGGAAATAACTATTTAGAAGGGTATATGGTGGCCTACGTGCTTGTACATGGACAAGCTACGGTGCACTCATTTCAATTAACAGCCAATTAAAAGGGGAAATGTACACAGGAATTTTAATACTAAATTTACAAAGTGAAGGTTCTAAAAACCGTAACAATATACTTATACCAAGTTTGGTCAAACTCCCATCACCAGTTCACAAGTTAGCATGGTAACATAATTTTTACCTCACATATCCTTTGACCTCTTGACCCAAAAATGTAATCAGTTCATCCTGACATCATTATACATATCTGACATTTCATCCTTACATGATATCTCCACCAGGTTTGGCTTGGATAACTTCAGCCATTATTTAGTTATTGCGATAACAAAATATTTTTACTTATCATGACCTCTGACCTTGAACCTCTTGACCCCAAAAGTCAATCAGTTCATCTTTACATCATTCTACATACTTGCACCAAGTTTGACTTTGATCCCTTCAGCAATTCTTAAGTTATCGCGGTAACGAAAATCTATCACGGACGGACGGACAACCCAAACACATAATGCCTCAGCGACTTCATTGGCAGAGGCATAATAATGCTCGTCACATTTGGCTCGGCGGCCGTAGGGTCTAAAAAATCTACGGCCACTAGCAATTATAGGGCGGCCGCAGTATTTCCACGGTCACACAATGTAGCAGTCACATATGTTTTTATTTTTCGGGTAGCCGCACGGGGTATTTAGAAATTGTGGAGACCGAAAACGTGGGGGTGCCGTACGGTCTTTGATTTTATGTCGCACGGTGACCTTAGGGCGTCCCTGCGGCGGCCATAGAATTTTCAAGGCAGACGCAAGGTAGCCTCAAGGTGTCCGCAAGGCGACCGCAGGGGGGCCTTAAGGCGAACGTGCGGCCAGACGGACGGTAACGAGTGGGTATATATACCAGTTCTTTTTCATCTGTATATCATATCTCATATCTGTCATATAGATTGTGGACCAGGTAATATACAGATGGCGCTGGTTGTTCCTCAACGGCAGAGGCTGGGCTACCTGCACATGCAGCTGAGGCGGGTGCATCGAGAGCGAGATTACCTGATTGCAGCCCTTTTCCTGGAGGAGCAGCGGCTGGCCCGACGGCAGCGAAAAAGGAGGACGATGTGGGTGAAGCCCTGGCTGTTGCGGCGTGTCACCCTGGGCCACTACGACAACCTGATGCAGGAGCTGATGCGTGAATCCAGGGGTGACTCCAAGGCATTCCTGCGTATGGAACCTGCAATGTTCCAGGAGATGCTGGTCCGTGTCGCTCCCAGAATCACAAAAAGCGACGGTGCAAGGCCCCCCCTTGCGCCAGGCCTGAAGCTGGCCATAACACTCCGGTTCCTGGCAACGGGTGACTCCTACCACTCGCTTGCATTCAGCTTCAGGGTGGCACATAACACAATATCACTGTTTGTGCCCGAGGTGTGCGATGCCATCTCTGAAGAGTACCGGGACGAGGTGTTCGTGACCCCCTCAACTCCTGATGGATGGAATGAAGTTGCCCAGGTCTTCGGGAGGAGGTGGAACTTCCCTCACGCTTGCGGGGCCATTGACGGCAAACATATAAAGATAAAGAAGCCATCGAAGTCAGGCAGCGTCTACTTCAACTACAAGGGCTTCTTCTCAATAGTGCTGATGGGGATTGTGGACGCAGACTATCGCTTCCTTTGGGTGCATGTGGGTGCGGAAGGAGCTGCCTCTGATGCAGGGATTTACAACCGGTCTTCCATTGAGCCTGACCTCCGTGAAGGAAGACTTGGTTTCCCTCCCCCTGAGCCCCTCCCCAACGACGACCACGACGTGCCATACTTTTTCATCGGGGATGACGCGTTCCCCCTGCGAACATACCTGGTGAAGCCCTTCTCCCACAGGAACCTCACGCACGACGAACGCATCTTCAATTACAGGTGTTCCCGTGCCAGGAGGGTGGTTGAGAATGCTTTCGGCATCCTTGCCAACCGTTTCCGGTGCCTCCTCACCACCCTCATGACCACCCCCGAGACATCCACCAAGATCACCAAGGCGTGTGTGATACTTCACAACCTGATGCGGGGCCGCTTTCCCAACCTGCAGAATGCCGACCTTGACGGGGAGCAGGCGGACGGTGTGATTGTCCCAGGGGCATGGAGGGATGCAGGCTACCTCGCCGACATGCAGGGTGCATTACGTGCCCCCAGGGAGAACCGTGCCGGCAAAGAGCTCCGGATACACCTCAAACACTATTATAACAGTGCTGCCGGCAGCGTGCCATGGCAGGAGGCAGCTCTCAACTGGTGAATTATTATAATTGGACCATCAAATGAACTTTATAGCCATAACATCTGACCTTATAATAACCTGTGAACTAAATGTACCATGTGATCCCACTTGTCAAATAAAGTATTTAAAAGTTGAATATAACCCAGTTTGTTTGCTTTATCGTTTTATCCCACAATAAACAAAGAAACAGACAGCAATAATTGAACGATAAAATAAAAATATAAAACCCATAAATTAGACACTTAAATCAATTTTAGCAATGAAAATTTCCATTTATAAATGAAGGGAAAATTTCCCTTGAAAGTTTTAAGTGCCCAATTGCTGGTTTTTATTTTCTATTTCTTTATTAATTATGATGCTTCCCTGTGTCTTTAAAGTGATCAGATTAAAGTAATAGCGTAAATATTCACTCTATTGTGGTATTAATTTTTAACTTTCTTTCCTATTTTCAAAGGTATATAAATAATTATATTATGGAAGAATTAAAGACCAACACATAAATCAAGTTTCAAAGCCCATAAATGGTACCATTTTATTATCTATAACAAAAATAACTAACATATCATATATATAGTAACAGCAACATATTTATATTAGTCTCCATCAGACTCGGACTCAGCGCACGCCTTGTCTGCCAGAGATGAAGTCTGGGGCCTCATTAGACCGCTGAGCAAGGACTGGTCCGCGCTGGTGCCATGGAGGCCGAAGCTGCTACCACCACTGAATCCCGAGAGGCTCAGTCTGTCCCCCAATGCAGGGGTGCGGAGGGCCGGGAGCAAGTCTTGGTCCCCGAATATGTTGCTGGTGCTGGGGATAGTAGGAGCAGAGGTGGGGCGGGTGGGCTGCTGATGCTGCTGCGGCTGCTGCTGCTGCTGTTGAGGCGACTGGGTCTGTAGACACAAGAAAAATGCACATTAAATAAAGGTTCTATATAAATAGTACGTTTCTGAAATAAAATCTTGTATGTTTTACATAGAATCATAATTTACTGAGTTAATATCTTTATAAATTTCTGCAATAAAATCTTTTATGTTTTACATAGAATCCTGATTTGATGAGTTTATTTCTTTATAATAACTTACCAGCATTTGGGTGAAGGTCTGCTGCCGCAAATACCCTGGCGGTTGCTGCTGCTGTTGTTGGTATTGGAACTGCGGCTGGGGCTGGAACTGCTGGGAAGGGTGCTGGAACTGGCCCTGGAATGAGAACTGGGAGGCCGCGGGCTGGGGCGGGTACAAAGGGGGACATGGCAGGTGGAGCTGGGGTTGGAGCCGGACACTGCTGACTCGTACTTTGCCCCTCATCTGTTGGCTGGTATCGCTGGGAGAGGGCCAGGGTTTCAGTCTGGAATTGTCGGAACCTCTCCTTCGGGCAGTTGTGCACCACCGTCTGGAGCCAGCTGCCCCACGCCTCTCGCTCATCTGGTTCTCTGCTTGCGGACTCTTCCAACTGGGGGGAAAGAGAAAACAAAAAGGAAAATTATCATAACTGTTTCAATCCAAATTTCAAAAAACATAAGACTTATGACACATGACATTTAAAAGTACAGTTTAGGTTATCATTAAATCGGTTATAATTTACCTTTTTCTCTGTTTCCCGGTCCCGTCTCCGGTTCTCCATCAGCATCTCGTGGAGGAGCTCCCCTACGTCGGGGGTGGTCTTTGCGGCCTTCTTCCTGCTCATCCTGGTGCTGCTGCTGGTGCTGGTGCTGGTGCCCACCCTGTTCCTGCTACTGTGGTGACTGTCGGCACTGCTCCCCCTCGTCCGACTTTCAGACCCTCTGTCATGGTCATCAGTGTCGTGTGCCGCAGAGTCGTGTGCCTCAGAGTCGGGTGCCGCAGAGTCGTCCCCCACATCTTCATCTTCCTCGTCCTCCACAGCAACCTGAAGCATAGGCAGAGAAAAGTGAATATTAGGTACATGCAACACTCAGGATGTTCTGTCAGGGACTGAAAAGAATAGGATCATTTGCACACAAACAAATTCAATGCCAATGCTTACCCTTCCCAACTCCTGTCCCTGGGTCCGCGGCTGAATCACCTCATCGAGAAAGGCCAAGTTCCGCAGCTTCCACTGCTGTAGGCTGGTTAACTTGGAGGATGCTTGGCCCGACTTCCCCGAGGAACCGGCCCGGTTCTTGAGTTTGCCATAGGCAGAACGTAGGTTTTTGAACCTCCTCTTGATCTTCTCCACTGCAAACAAAAAATAATCACATTAGAATGTGTCAGAGGAAAGTGAATATTATGTATTTACACAATGGAGGATTTTTTTCATGATACTTGGACAATTGACAATGAAACTACAATCCAAATCAGTAATTTAAGAATTACAAAAATGAGGAAATGGGGAAAGTACTGATAGTGGCAACTATGTACCAGGATTAATTTCACTACTCACCGGTCCACTTAATCTCCTTGGCAAGCTCAGCCAGTTCCGCCTCCTTCAGCTTGGTGTTGCGGTACTTCTCATGTCTGAGGTTGTAAAAGTAGGGATGGGCCTCGTAAAATTTGACAATGCGCTAGAGCGCGGGAGACTCATCCTCATCCTCATCCTCTCCATCAGGGTCATGGTCCTGCTCAGGCTGGGTGTCTGGCACCTGTTCTGGCTCCATGGATGGCTGGTCCTCTTGCTCATCCTCATGGACTGGGTTGGTCTTTTTCTTGGCACCTTTCCCCTTGTCCTTGGTTGATCGCTTCTTTGGCGGCATGGTGATGTGTCTGGTCTGAGCTGCTGGTGAAATGTGATGATGTGTGTGGTAAACACCTATACTCCGATCTCTAGCGGTAGCGCACGGTGGACGCACGGTCGACGCAGACTGCCACGGAGGCCATACGTAGGACGCACGGCAGGCGTAGGGGAACCGTGCGTCGACCCTGCGTTGCCCGCAGGTAGTCACACAGACCGCAAGGCCACCGTACAGTGAACACAGGGACGCCTTAGGACTACCCTACGGCGACCGTGGAAATAGTGCGGCCGCCGTAATTTTTTGGGGGTTGGCCAAATTCATTTTTCATTGATAAGAGCCTATGGCAGCCGCACGAATAACGCAAACCCACCGTACGCCCTACGTGCGGTCGACATGGAACACATCTACGTCATGGCTACGGCTTGTCGAATTGCTACGGCCAACCTAGAAATGAAAAAAGTTATAACTCCGCGCTATAATTCCACGGAGACCCCTACGGCCTGTAAAAGATAGCCATACGCCCTAGGGCCACCCTGAGGCCACCTCAGAAACTCTGCGGGCGCCGCACGTTTCTGTCAATTTAGGGGGGGTATGGCCGCCGTATCCTAGCCGTAGAGCAAATGTGACTGAGGAGTAAGCACAATGTACAGTACTCCATTTTCATCGAAAACCTCTCTCTCCAGCCATGGCACCTCAGCAAAGGACTTCTGCGACTCATTGGGACTGACAATCTGTCAATTTCCCGACCGGATTTCAGTAAACTGCACATTGTCTCTTCAAGACTTGGTTATGACTTACTTACCTGCAGCCATCAAACTTCTGGACCGGTTTCCCATCTCTACTGCCTCTGACATCAACTCATCCTGGGAATTCTTCCAAAGTAAATTGCTCTCTCTCATGCACAGATTTATCCCATCTCATGTTCAGTTGTCATACCCTTCTTCCCGTCCATGGTACATTGAATCTTGTGGTGAGGCAGTTGCCCTGAAACAACTTGCGTTTGCCACATGGAAGGCTAATTCAACTGAAAGCAATCTCCGTTCCTTTCAAAATGCTTGGAACAAGTGTGTGTCCACCCTCAGGAGAGCCAGGAAACAATATCTCTCTGCTCTTAAGCCTGAACTCTCAAACCTGTCTCCCTCCTCCAAGTCCCGGTGGCATCTGGTCAAATCTTTTTCTGGTGTTTGTTCCCCTTCCATTCCCACCCCCCCCCCCCCTTACGTCAAACACCTACACAGTTGACACTCCACTTGAAAAGCTGAATGCCTCAACTCTGTGTTTACCTCCAAATCTTGTGTCCCATGATCTTTCCTGGGAAAACCACATTTCCAAGCTGGCCTCCAAAGCCAGTGGCCGACTGGACATCCTCGGTCATGCGAAGTCCTTCCTTGGCACACCTGAGCTCCTCACCACAAACAAATCTTTCATCCGCAGCTCAATGGAATACTACTCTCCCCTCTGGGCTGGTGCTCCTGCCTCACACCGAGCTCGGATTCACGGGGTTGAAACCAAAACATTCAGAATCATTGATATCTCGTGCGATGAAGCTGATTCTGAAGGCCTTTGACCCTCTCATCGCAGGCAGGTGAGGTTGATGGTCTTCTTATGAATTTTGGGGTAGGGGCATATATAGATTTAGGTAGATCTGCAGAGGTAGGTGTCCGGCTGTCATGACAGGGAACCTCACCTGTAACAAGCGTTACGCCTTGGTCCCCCGTCGGTGAAGTGATGAGTTGACAAAGTGGAAGGCGCAAGGCGGCCATCTTGGATTTTGACGTGGCGACCCAATTTTCAATGGAGTTCTTCCTTATGCCAAGATACACCCACACACCAAATTAGAAGTTGGTACGTCGCTTATTTTTCAGATATTCCGCTCACAAAGTTCAGACATACATGGCGGCGGCCATCTTGGATTTTGACGTGGGTTGCACCCACACACCAAATTAGAATTCGGTCCTTCGCTTACGCACGCATGCACACGTGCACTGACGGATGGACGGACAGACGGACAGACACACGGACGGAGGGGAAAACCATAGTCCCCCTTTCGCTCCGCGGTGCGACGGGGGACAATAAGTTCTGTCTCGCCCGAATGTCGGAGTAAGCTGCGTATCTGTGTCCCCGCCATGAGGGGGCGTGGCTTGGTAACTAGAATTAGGGAATAAGAATAAGATTCCATTGTGTGTCGTTCCATCTGTGATCATACCGGTGACCCATATGGCAACGCACAATAGACATAAGATAGGCCCAATAGTAACACCACACAAACACTAATTAAATCCCCCCTCCGCCACAATAACCATAAAACCCACAGGAAGCCAGTTCGGGGCACCGCCGATGAGGCTGCAGCGAGCCACATCACCAGCTTACATCGTAACACTCATTGCTCAGGTAGGCTGAGGCCATGCTCACCTTGCGAAGGATTGGCAGAAGGAAGACACCACAGGACGAGGGCCGCCGATTGGCGGAGTGGGAGAGGACTGGTGATTGGTCAGGGCAAAAGCAAGAAGCAGCTCACTGGGCTTGGTGAAGCAAGAGCAAAGAGAGCGGCATACTGATTGGCCACCGATGAATGGGATGAGAGAGACGTGACGTGGCCATTGGTGGAGAATTGAGCCTGTGATGTTGGCCGGCAGGGATTGGCAGAGAGAGGGAGGTGACGTAACGAGGGATTGACAAAAAGAAGAAGAGACTGACATTTTCTCTCTCTCGTCCCTGCTCGTTGAGGTGGACGTTGGTGTCTGGACATCGCTCGTTCTTGCCCTCACGCCTTCCTTCACCTCGACTCTCTCCTTTGCGACCCGAACGTTGGGTGAATCGCAGCTTCGTGCCGAATTCGGGAGGACATTGCACGGCTGGTGACGCGGGTTGCACACTTGGCGTGAGAGGTTTTATCGAGGCCTTGTGAACGGGGGCGCAGCAAGGCCTTTCTTCCCGCCGACCGGAGCTATCCATCCAACCCAGAACCACCATCTCAGAAGATCCCCGAGACACGAGCTAGTTGCGATAAGTAGGCCTACAATAACCATACGCATTTTATTTTACAGTTTCTTTCATCCTTTTGTCTGTGTTGTTGAAGTCTGCTGTGGGGACGTCCCAATTTTGGATTATAATTATTTACCGGCGCGTTTCTTTGTATCGGGTTCCGTAAAATAAACGTGTTTCTTTTTGTACATTTAATTCGGTGTTCGCTTGATTTAATCTCCACAGGGGTGAAGATTGCATCGGAACCGTGAGGTAAGGCACTTCAGCATCCTCCCCACCCTCCTTATCCTCGTCCTCCCCGCATGTATGAACTCTGCCAGATTTGAACTGAACGCCTTCGGAGTAAAAGCTTGCTCGGTTAATCCGTTTCCTTTGTCGGTTTTTAAATCGCAAGGAACACGACAGTCTTTATGTCTTCCACTGATTCCTCTCCGGCCGAGCTCACTCTGCTCTGTCTGTGCTCTGTCCCCCAAATATTCCTTCGGGATGCACAAGATCTGCCAGCAACCATCTTCTCGTGAAACTGCCAAAATCTAGACTCCCTGCTCACCTTCACTCTTTCATTCCTCTTTTCTCCCGCCTTTGGAACAAACTCCCTCACCCTCTTCAATCCCACTCCTCCCTCCAGGTCTTTTAAACAGCTGTTCACCACTATCACTTGTCTTCGCCCATCGAATACTTTGATTTTTTTTCTACCCCTGTTCATACAACCCAAATTTCAAATTCCCAATTCTTTCCTAAAAGTCCTTGTGGTGTCCATTTGTTTTATACCTCTTAATCCCCCCCCCCCCCCTCTGCCCCTAGTCCTCTCCTTTCCACAGATCTACCGATGTCCCTGTTCTCTACTGTTGTGGTGGTTGTGTGCAGCCCTCTCTTTCTCCATCTTGTCTCCCTCTCCCTATTTTTAAATGTTTCATGCTTTTCTGTATTTGTGTTTATGTGTTACCTCCTACACGAACCTTGGCTTTGTGCACAAAAATAAATAAATAAAACACGAGCCCAATGTCTGTGCTCATCTGTCACGAGGCGGCACCGAAAGTAGAGGATCAATGTGTCGGTCCCATGACAAGAATGCGGGGACAAAGCTTTGAAGGTGGTTTCTATATAATTGAAGGGTGCTGAACAAAATTGGTGGGAGTTATCCTCTCAAGAATGCTGGCATTTTTGGGTCCGTGCCAAATCCAACATGGCTGAGGCCAGAATATAAATTGGCCCTCCCATACCATACGTGGCCCTTATGTTTTTTCATCTATTTTATCGTTAATGGATGTCACGGAATACATTTTTATCACAAAATAACATTCACATTTAAAGTACTAGTGAGGTACCCGTGCTAGGCACGGGTGGGGGGCCAGAAACAAACAGACAATGCAGAAACTCTGAATGCTAAAGTATGAAACCAATAAATTCCACATTCCTGCAGCACCTTCAGTCGCCCATCAGACATGGACAGCAAGTTCGTGAAGGACTTCCATGAAAAACGTAACCGTTCGCAAACAAACGGGTACGTTTGTTCCATACCCAGTCAATGACGAATCGGCATATGGCGATCCGTAAATTCACGTTTCGAAAGTAGAAACCGTCACGGCATTTCGTCATTCACTTGAACTCGATATCTCTTTTTTCATTCCAAACAGCATAACTCCAATCACAAATGAAATAACATTAATATAAAAAATAAGCTTTTAACAACATTCGTGACAAAAACAAATATTTAAATCCTGATGTGAAGTTCTGTACGGTTGGGTGAATACAATTACGAATTCAAAATCGTAATTGTATTCACTCAATTCCAATCAATTGATACTTCAACAAAACGATTAACACGATTAACGTTTCACGATTTAACATTACGATTGAATGACGGTTGTATTTGGATATTATCAAACCCGTGCATTGCCGTCATCTGTCCACTTCCGCATTTGCGGCAGGTTCATAATTGTCATCAAAATCTAAACAGTATTTGTAGAATTTTAATAAAAGCCACATCACTGTTCATGTCGGTAAATATTATTCCATCGTGTTTGGAAAAACTGGAAAATTTGGAAAAATAATATGGCCTATTTTACTCCCAGGGGTCCCAGGAATACGCACCCAAAACATCGTCGATCGGTTGAGCCGTTTTTGCGGTACCTTCGAATGGACAGACGGACATTTGGTGAATTATAGTAAGATGTGTCCAAATCCAAAGAAGGCTGCCAAAGTTCAAGATGGCCACTAAAATCTGAGGTGGCTGCCATAAAAACTCTGAATAGATTCCAATACAGATGTTCTTGGCAGTGTTGTAGGTCTCGAGACCACATTTTGTCTGTCTTGGTCTCGATCTCGGACATGGTAGCTTCGACTTCAACAGTGGTTCTTGGTGTCAAAATATAGGTTTCTGGGTCAGATAATTCAGTTTGGTATGAAAAATATTCCTCAGGGGAAGGGAAAATACAAAATGGTGACCAAAATAATCTAACATGGCCGCTATTAATCTCGAAGTTAACATTTATTAAGTCATTATGCCTCAACAGACTGGTCGGTTTCTGTTCTAGGTAATCAGGGGTTTGTTGGGACGAGGAATTATTTTTACACGTTTGTCAGTTCAATCTCATCAACAAGATGACAACAAAGAAACGGCTGCAAAATAAATCCAAGAAGCAAGTATCCGACTCTATTTGTGTCACATCACTAAAGCATAAAATGGAGTGGACACCAAATAAAAACTTTCAGTTTGTATTTTATACTCAACATGAAATAATGAAACTTACATTTGGCATACAAGCTGAGTCTTATTGGGGATTAGTTGTTGAATCCAGCCTGTTTAGTTATCCCCTTCGTCCTCAGTTTCATTTTCTCCATCTGAGTCTGTATCTGCATCTGTGTGTGGTGCTTGTACTTTTTGTTTGTGCAGCAAAATCTGTGAGATTCTTTGGAAGAGCGGCTCAGTGAAACGAAATGGTACACATGCCCCATCCTTGGTGGTCCATCCATGGTTAAGTGATGGTGGAGCATGAGGGTTGTTGTAATTCGGAAGGACAAAGAATTGGGAGTGAACCCGATATACTTTCGGATTGTACGAGTCTTCATCCGGGGTGATCCTTCGGGTCGACCACCGTTTCATCTTGCCCCATGAGGCCATGAGCAGGTCTGAGCTTTCGTTCAGCTTCATTTCATCAAAAGGGTGCAACTTATCTTCGCTTGAATACATTTCAGAAACACATTTTCTCATTAATATAAAAAGTTCGCATCATGAATTTTGTCCAACACTAAGTATTTGCCATTAATAATTAGCACTGTATTCTGATAGCGTATCCGCTCGCGGGGCAGTGAGTTGGTCACGCGGCGTAGTACTATTGACACCCAGCCAATCATCAGTCAGTATTCTCACAACAAGCACTATATTTATCCAGCATTGGCGTCTTCCATAGAAGGGGTGAACTGCGATGATGTCGACAGAAAAGGTGTCAACAATCGCCACAACTGTGTCATGCACATATCATCTGTTAAGAAACAAGATATTCGTAGCTTGACACAGATTCGGTGGGATAAGTTCCGTGAATATCTAATATAAATCGGTTGGATGACACGTGTGTGTGTACATATACATATATATATATATATATATATATATATATATATATATATATATATATATATATCGATATATAATAATAATAATAATAATAATAACAATTCATTTATTTTGTATAGCGCTTTTCCAGAAGCCCAAAGGCGCTTTGACAGAGTGGAAAACATAATGCATAACAATACATGAAAACAACAATTGCAAAAAGACAAGAATCAATAGGGAAATATTTAAAGCAAAAGGAGGGAGAAGGAGAAGAAATAGTCAGGGGTTAAATGCTGTGGGTTGAATGTTGAATGCAGTGTTGAACAGCCGGGTCTTTAGTGATGTTTTGAATGTGGTGAGTGAGGAGGAGTCTCTGATGGTGTGAGGTAGTGAGTTCCAGAGGGTGGGAGCAGCGATGGAGAAGGCCCTGTCCCCCCAGGATCTGAATTTGGTCCGGATGGAGGGGGTCAGGAGGTTGGTACCAGCAGAGCGGAGGTTGCGGGTGGGAGTGTGTCTGGAGAGGAGGTCAGCCAGGTCGGATGGGGCCAGGTTATGGAGGGCTTTGTATGTCAAGAGGAGGATTTTGTACTGGATTCTCTGGGGGATGGGGAGCCAGTGAAGCTTGTAAAGGACGGGGGTGATGTGGTCACGGGTCCGGGAATGGGTGAGTAGACGGGCAGCGGAGTTCTGAATATATTGGAGTTTATTGGTGATTTTTGAGGGTGAACCATAGAGGAGGCTATTGCAGTAGTCCAGACTGGAGGTGATGAAGGCGTGGATGAGGGTTTCTGCAGCCGTGGAGGAGAGGGATGAGCGGAGATGGGCAATGTTTTTCAGGTGAAAGAAGGCTGACTTTGTGATCTGTTTAGTGTATTTGTCGAAGGAAAGGGTTTGGTCAAAGATGACGCCAAGATTCCGGATGTGAGGGGAGGTGGATACTGGGATACCGTCGATGTTGAGGGCAAAGTTATGGGTGGATTTTGTGAGCGTTTTTGGGCCAATGATGATTATTTCAGATTTATCACAGTTAAGCTTGAGGAAGTTGATTTGAAGCCAGGATTTTATTTCAGTGATGCAGTTTGTCAGGATAGAGTGGGTGTCGGTGGAGACGGACTTGGTGGAGATGAAAAGCTGGATGTCATCGGCAAAGCAGTGGAATTGGAGACCATGACGGCGGATTAAGTGACCGAGGGGGGACAGGTAAAGGATGAAGAGGAGGGGGCCAATAACTGAACCTTGGGGGACACCTTGGGGGAGGGGAGCAGTGGGGGATTTGCAGTTATTGATGGAGATGAACTGGCGTCTGTCAGAGAGGTATGATTTAATCCAAGAGAGGGCAGTGCCGGTAACGTTAAAGGTGGATTCAAGTCGGGTGAGGAGGATGGTGTGATCGATGGTGTCAAAGGCAGCGCTGAGGTCGAGGAGGACGAGAATGTTGAGGTTGCCAGCGTCAGAGGAGAGGAGAAGGTCGTTGGTGATTTTGAGGAGAGCAGTTTCAGTACTGTGGTTGGAGCGGAATCCGGATTGGAATGTTTCATACAGGTTATTGGCAGAGAGATGATGTTTGAGTTGAGTGGCTACAGCGCGTTCCAAAACTTTTGACAGAAAGGGTAGGTTGGAGATGGGTCTGAAGTTGTTTAGGGTGTCAGGGTTTAGACCAGGTTTTTTTAGAATGGGGGTAACAGCAGCAATTTTGAGGGAAGGTGGGACGATGCCTGTAGACAGGAAGGAGTTTATTGTTGCAATGATAAGTGGAGAGAGAGCAGGGAGGGAGGCCTTGACAAAGCTGGAGGGGATGGGGTCAAGAGTGCAGGTGGCAGTTTTCATTCCTATGAGGAGTTCAGAGAGGTCAGTAGGGGAGATTGGGGAGAATCGAGACAGGGGATGGCAGGACAAGGGGGGGCAGGTGGTTGGAGGGGGAGCGGGTGCGGCGGTGGTCAAGCTGTTGCAGATGTTGTCAATTTTGCGTTGGAAGAAAGAGAGGAAAGAGATGCAGTTGTCTACTGTGAATGACGGTGGTGGTGTTCAGGGGGCGGAGGAGTTTGTTTATTGTCGAGAAGAGTGCTTTTGGGTTTCCGGAGCCAGAGTGGATAATTTGAGAGTAGTAGGCGGAGCGGGCGCGGGAGAGGGCATCTTTGTAGTGTTGTAGGTGGTCCTTGTAGGCTTGGGAGTGAACTGTGAGACCCGTTTTATTGCGGAGTTGTTCAAGTTGGCGAGCACGAGTTTTCATCAGGCGGAGTTCAGGGGTAAACCAGGGAGCAGAATGGGTGAAAGAAACTGTTTTGGTTTTTGCAGGCGCAAGCTGGTCAAGGCAGGAGGAGAGAGTGTGGTTGTAGTAGTCAGTGAGGTCGGAATGGGTGTGGAGGTCAATGAAGGGAGAAGTGGACATTTTTTCAGAGAGGGTGGATGAGAATGAGGTAGGTGAAAGAGCGTTTAGCTTACGGAAGTTGAAAGTGCGATAATGCCTTGGTGTTGGGGCGGGGATGTTGATGGTCAGAGTGATGGCTAAGTGGTCAGAGAGGGTGAGGTCGGAGCCAGAGAGATGGTGCAAATTTAATCCAGTGGAGCAGACAAGGTCCAAAATGTGACCACGGATATGGGTAGGAAAGTCGACATGTTGAGTGAGGTTAAAGCAGGTGAGTAAATCAGTGAAGTCAGTGGTTATTGTGGAGTCAGTGGAGTCCATGTGGATATTGAAATCACCAAGGAGGAGGATTGAGGGGGAGAGGGAACATAGCTGGGTCAGAAAGTAGGAGAAGTCAGACAGGAATGATGGGTGTGGTTTGGGAGGGCGGTAGACGACAGCCATGACTGACTGCGTGCGACCAGAGAGTTTAAAAGCCAGGTGTTCAAATGATGGAGCAGATGAGATGGAGATGAGGTTGGTCTTGATGTCTTGACGGTGGATAACGGCAATTCCACCACCTCGGCCCTCCGAGCGTGGTTTATTGACGTAGGAATATCCATTGGGTGTGATGAGGTTGAGTGTGTAGTAGTCCAGAGGTTGTTGCCAGGTTTCGGTGAGACAGAGAAAGTCCAGTTTGTTATCCAGGATGTATTCGTTCAGGATGAGGCATTTGTTGTTGAGGGACCGGGTGTTGAACAGGGTGAGCTTGATGTTGTTTTGAACAGCAGGGATGAATTCAGGTGATTTAGCCAGGGTTCGTAGGCAGGAGGTGCGATCGTGTGCGTTGCTGTGACCAGGTGCGCTGGGACAAAGAGTGAGAGTGCGCTGAGCCGACCAGAGGACGGGGATGGAGTGACCTGATTGCAAATAAACAAACTTACGACCGGAGCCACGGTGAATGTACCTGGGTCTTCGGAGGAGTCCATTTGATTTGATGGCAGAGATGCATGATGGGGTGGAGCGGGTATTGAGCAGAAGGAGCCTTGCGGCGGAGTACCGCAGAGCCATGCCAGGCAGGGAGACGAGACGGGGCCAAGGTTGAGGAGGTGAAACAATGGTCCCAACCCACGAGAGCGGGCCCGAGGAAACGAAGGAGCCAGGTAGGTGAAGCCAGGAGCAGAGCCGGGACCAAGCAGAGGGCAGGCAGGAGCAAAGAGACGATCACGAGGCCAAGGTTGATCACGGCAAAGCGGCAAATGCAGCGGAAATCGACCGCCGCCGCTACAAATCTAGATCACGGTGGGAAACCGCCACCAAACTGCTGCGATGGTCACAACCCACGAGAGCGCGCCCGAGGAAACAGCGAGCAGGCGAAGGAGCCGGGCAGGCGAAGCAGGGAGCAGAGCCGGGGCTATGCAGAGGGCAGACTCAATGGCCAAAAAATCCGCACGACCACCAAAAAAGAAAGCAACTGACAGTGGCCCGGTCGAAGAAGCGGCGAGCATGTGACGCCTGCATCCTCTTCATACCGGACCGGAAGCGGAGGCCTCCGTTATATATATATAGTTAAGTGAATATATATATATATATATATATATATATATATATATATATATATATATATATATATATATACATATATATATATATATATATATATATATATATATATATATTGTTACGGGTCGCGGACAGATGTTATATTGACCGAGCGGTGGTGTATTACCGCGACCTAACAGGATCCCCAATTGGCCCGATTCCACCCGAACGTTGACCAGATCGCACCACAGATATTCAATCGGGAAACCTCTAAAACGACCGAAAGAGAATGAAAAAGAAGAAGAAGACAGAGTACGGAGGAAGAACAGATTTATTATACACACACAAGCAAAAAGAAAGAGCGACCAAAATTATTTACAGCAATGGATGGAAGAAGCAGTCACACAGTGCATCGTTAGCTTAAACTATTCATTTTACTTAACCCCAAGACAACGAGTAGGACAGACGACGTTCACACTTACACGGGGGATATTGCAGGCAGGTAGGGCTTGAGGTGGATTGCTGGAGAGGGAGGCAGGGGCGGAGGCAGCAGCTCTCAATTCCTCGTGGTTTTGGCGGGAAAACCCTCCGTCGCGTACCCGCTGCCGATGCTCTAGACGTCACACGCTGGCTCGGTCACACCTGCTCCTCTCCTTCTGGTGGAGCCGTCTCCCTCCTTTCAGCGCGTCTCTCCTTAGCTGGTTCCCTTTCCTCTTTGGCTTGGAGCGTCTCGCCTCTCACAGCTCAGCTCACAGGTCATCTGATCTCTCATCTGATGAAGCAGTCCCTTCCAGTCCCTTTTATTACCCCGGGCGGAATCAAGCCGCCGGCTGCGAGGGCACGCCTACCGGGTGGCTAACCGCGGTGCTGGTTGGCCAAGTGGGGTTGGCTCACTCCTCCCCTCTATGACGAGGTGGAGACACGCCTTTCTTCTCCGAGATGAGCACATGGGCAATGGCGGCTTGCGGGATTGAACGCCACTCGCACCCCTTTTTAAAGGAACTTTGGAGAGCGGAGATGTTTGGGGAAATTGAAAGGGCCTACGCTTATTTTGTTTGATACAATGCAAAGTCAATCTAGTGGGAAACACATATTTAGCCTACATAGAATAAGGAAATACACTATTTAAAAAGATATATCATGGCCTACGTGTAAGTTTCATGGAATTAACTAGGAGGACGGCTGCGACCATTATTTACATTACGAGGGCGTTACACACAACAAAACCATACTTTTCACATTCGTTACACTTCCTCCAAAATTGGTACACTTCTCAAAAACCGTTACACTTCTCAAATTCGTTACACTTCTCAAAACCGTTACACTGCACCCTCCTTTCTTCAGGCCCGTGTTCGGGCCTACAAAACTTTAACTTAGTGTGACACGTAGGTGTAATTCCCTCTACTTTTAACCTGACCCTGAGTGTGACAATCTTAAAACACAAATAAGTATGTCCCCCTATTGCATTGCACCCTGCCTAACAGACTCAAGCCCACAGCTAACCGAATTACGGAATTATTCTCAAACTATACATTTACGGTGGGGAGCATCTATCTATAATTCCAGTAATCTCTGTACGTTTGTACGTCTGTACGTTTGTTTGTCTGTGACCGCTGTTTCTCGACAACCACGGGTCCGATATACTTTTAACTTGCCAGGTATATTGCTGGGGACCCGAGGATGTGCCTTTTCAAGGTTTCATATTAATCGGACAATTACTTACCGAGCTATGTCCAAAAAACGATTCAACCAATCAGAGAGCAGCGAACGATCGCGTGTGCCGAACGTGGAGGACACACTCTGCCTCGGATGGCACATTTGAGAGCGTATTCATTTATTTCACGTTTGCAAACTATGTTGGCGTTAAACTATGTTTTAAAACTAATAAAACCGAATTTGCGATTCATTCGCTTTCCTGCGCGTTTGTGCACGCGATGGCGATTTCTTTACCAAACTCCGGAAGCCGTTCGCTTTGGACCAAACCATTGCATGTAAATAGAGGGGGGGGATTGTCACCGTACTCGCAAGCCGTTCGCTTTGGACCAAACCATTTCATGTAAATAGAGGGGGGGGATATAATTTTAGATATAGATATAGTACGGGCAATGCCCTAGTTATTTACAATGACGTTATTTCTTATTTACAACGCAACCCAGGACCTGTGGTTTTTTTTTTTCTTTTTAGGGAACAAGAAAAAAGAAATTCCTGTTGGGAGGGAGGAGACAGCACGCATTGCATCGATGCACCCGTACCAATACCACCAAAGCACCCAAAAGCACCAAAAGGCACCACAAAGCACCAAAATCACCACTCGGTGCGCAGTCACCATGGTTCATAATAAACACAACAAAACAACTGGTGGTGGTCTTCTCTTTCTCTGCTGGGCCGATGTTCTTCCCGACGTCTTCTGGCTTCATGCGGCCTAGTTGGAAATAATAAAAAGCACAACTTGTGTCCATTTTTATTTAGGGCAACAGGGGCCAACTAAGGGTGGTCCACCTGTTTGGCATAGGTGCCACCTTACCGAGGTCCGCAAGCAAGATTCCCTGGCCACTATGGCCGGTCTCCAACAGAGGTGCCCTGCCCCAGAACCTGGGGTCCATCAAGTGGTACTTGGCCGCAGAACAGCGGTCCATAAAGTGGTACATCAACGCAATGCATGCTGGTTCTGGGAATCTCGTGCGCACAATGGCCTCCTCACGCACGCTCCCCTTGGCCCCCAATGGCGCACAGGTCATGTGGGAGACAAAAGAGACAATTGAGCGAGGGGTAAGGTCACAAGGGTACACATCAATAAGGCAATGCAAGGCGAAATGCGTACGGAGGGCGAAGTGAGAAAGCTCGTCCCTACCGTACGTCACCCCCCTGTCACCTACACTACCCTTGCCCTTACCCCATATGTACAAAAATCTACCCATTTACAAATTCGTCACTACTGTCACGTCTCCCCATATTTCCTCTATACCAAATTCGTCACCACAATCCCTCTAACCAAAATTTGCCATCACCCAATTCGTCATCAATCCTCATAAGGAGGAAGAGATGGAACAACAAAGCACAATGTCACACCCACGTCATGATGCGTCTCACAATCCAAACATTTGCATCATAAAAATAATCAAACCATGGCATGGTGTGGAGTACCTGTCACCTCAGGTGAGTGGATGCAGATGGTGCGAGGAGATCCTTCATCCTAACTATCCTCTAAATGATTTTAACACACTTTACACTACCCGGGGTCTCTCCCTGCCAATCCATTGGCCAACTTACACTATGGGTTCTAAAAACCAATTCCCATTGACCAAACTGTGGTGCTTCTCAATTTGGGGTCTCACTCCCCCGATTCATCTCCCGGTGCCCTCGCACAATTTCTGGGCTGCGACATGTAGCTCTCCCAGCAGGTCTACCCACCTGCACACCTCCACCACTGTAGTTGCCACCCGAGCTTACCTAGCTCCTCACCCTAACCTATCTAACTGGGGCAGGCCCCTCCTGGCTCTGTCACCCCTCTCGGTGCCCTCTGGCACTGGGCTACCCGGGTCCGTCCTCCGGATCCTCGGGCCCCATCCACAACAACTACTACCGGCTCCCAGAGCCCACCTGCGGCCTCACCTGGCCGACATCCTCACAGTGGTGGAGCGCCCAACCAACTACACACACTAACAGG
The DNA here is from genome assembly GCF_964187855.1 of Myxine glutinosa. Taxonomy (NCBI): domain Eukaryota; kingdom Metazoa; phylum Chordata; class Myxini; order Myxiniformes; family Myxinidae; genus Myxine; species Myxine glutinosa. The sequence continues at coordinate 66,602,237 of NC_136265.1, read as the reverse complement.
CTACACGCCCAGCCATTTCCACAACACTACTGCACCCATTCAAAGACCATTCTTTCACCCGCACCACAGATGCCAATATCCAACCACAATTTACCTGTACCCTCTACCTAACACTTACACTACCCGCCCCGGGTATCCGTGATGGGGGTCCACTCTTCCCCCATTCACACCTTCGCACCATCCACTCCACTCCACAATTTCCACCATACTCACTCCACGACCATCCATTCCAATACTCCATTTATTCCACACTACCATTCTCCATACCTGCTGTTGCACACCTGTGCCCTCACACCTGGTGCCACCTGCACCCTCCTTTCTTCCTGGACCATTTGGTCATCACAATACACATCATCATCACTCACTCATACACTGCTCCATACACCTGTTCAGTTGCACACCTGTGCAATCACACCTGTTCAATCCTCACACACACGGCATCATCTCATCTAACTACTCCCCTCTGAAACTTGCGCTTCCCAGTCGTCCCTTTAAACTATTGCGCTCCCACGTCATTATCATCCACACTAAACTACCTGCGTCCCCACTACAGGTATCAGTCACTAACTAAACTTAACGTTACCTAATGTCATCTTCGCTAGATCCCTACACACGATATATCCTAACCCACCCGGGCTAGTTTTCACCGCCATCACCCCATAATCTATAGCGCATTTGCCCCACCCTTCTGTGAGGGATGACAGCGTTGCCATCCCACCACAGCGGGGCATCTCTCACTACCATCCCCCCAGTGCTCTGACGCTACGAGCCCCCGTCGCAAGAGGTACTGGGTCCTGCCTCGGCATCTAGAGCCGAGGCGATCCATGAGGGCGCCTGCTCGCCGGCATAAGGTCTTATCCGGTCGGCATGGACGATCCGAGGGGGGGTCCGTGGCCCCATTTTGATCTTAATGACCACGTCACAGATTTGCGACAGGACGACTCCTGGGCCTTGCCAGGGGGAGGTGAGTTTTGGGCACCTTCCCTTCCGCCTCCGGGGATTAAAGAACCAAATCTTCATCCCCGGAGCGTATTGACTCCCCTGGCTCCGGTCGTCGTACCTGCGCTTCATCTTGGCCCCCGCCAGATGGAGCTGGAGGCGGGCGAAGGCATGGACCCGCTCCATGCCTTCCTCCAGGTGACGTGCGTAACCCTCCCTCGGCGGTGTATCCGTGGTGTCTGGCACGGGACCGCATAGCAAGTCGGCGGGAGCCCGTAACTCCCGCCCATACATAAGCAACGCTGGACTGCATGCGGTGGCCCCGTGCTGGCTAGTTCGGTAGGCCATCAACAGGTACGGGAGATGTTCGTCCCAGTCATCCTGACGGGTGGTGGTGAACAATGCCAGTTGTTGTATCAATGTTCTGTTGAACCGTTCCACCATCCCGTCAGATTGTGGCCGCAAGGGCGTGGGTCTTGTTTTCCGAATTGACAGGAGTCTGCACACATCTTTTAGTAATTGGCTCTCAAAATTTCGACCCTGATCGGTGTGCAGCTCCTGTGGAATCCCGTGCCGACATACAAATCCTTCTACGAAGGCCTGTGCTACCACCCCTGCTTCTTGGTTGGGGAGGGCATAGGCCTCCGGCCACTTGGTGAAATAGTCCATTACAACGAGGATATACTTATTACCTTGGCGGGTGCGGGGCAGCGGTCCTAGAATATCCATAGCCACCCGCTCAAGGGGGGCCCCCACCTGATGTAATTGAAGGGGGGCCCTCATCCTCCGTGCTGGTCCCTTTTTGGCAGAACAGGCGTCGCATCTCCGACACCAGTCCTGTATGTCGCGCCCCATATTCACCCAATAGAACCTCCGGCGGACCCGAGATATTGTCTTTGTCCTGCCCAAATGGCCGCCGGAGCGGGTACCATGCACCTGTTGCAATATGACGTTCTTGAATTTGTCAGGGACTATCACCAGCCAGGAAGTTCTATCAGAGGGAACCCCCACCCAATTGCGATACAAGATGTTGCCTTTCAATTCCAGGGTCTGCCACTGAGCCCAATACGCCTTTGTTTGCGCCCCGAGGGGGGTGACCTCTTCCCCCTTTGGTCTTTGCCCCAATTTGACCCATTGGAACACCGGCCCCAGAACAGGATCCTCCTGCTGGGCCGTGCTCCAAGCCAACTCTCCAAATTCCTCGTCCGCGGTTAGTGGCAAAATTGGCCCTCTCACCTGGGTTGCCCGGACGACGAGAATCGGGGCGGAATCGCCCAATTGCTCCCTCTCCTCGTGTCTCGCACAAAATTTACAGTTTTCCCCCAGACAAGGACGCCGAGAGAGTGCGTCCGCATTACCATGGGCCTTCCCGGCCCTATGGGCCACATCAAAATCGTACTGCTGCAACTTTTCCAACCACCTTGCAATTTGGCCCTCCGGTTCCTTGAACCGAAGGAGCCATTGCAAGGAGGAATGGTCAGTTCTAACCAAAAATTTCCGCCCGTACAGGTACGGGTGGAAATGGTTCATGGCAGCCAGCATAGCCAATAACTCTTTGCGAGTGACGCAATAATTTCGCTCGGGCCTACTTAAGGCCCGACTATAGTAACCAATCACTCTCTCCACGCCCTCCTGTGTCTGAGACAAAACTGCGCCCAACCCTTCCTGGCTTGCATCCGTGTCCAGGGTAAATGCCCCGTCACTAGTGAGGTAAGCTAGAAGGGGTGCGGATGTTAGACACCCCTTCAATTTTTGGAAGGCCTCGTGGCACTCCCGTGTCCAATTAAATCGCGTCCCCTTCTCCGTAAGCCGGTGGAGGGGACGGGCCAACTCCGCAAATTTCGCCACAAAGCGCCGGTAGTAGGAGCAGAGTCCCAAAAATCCCCGCACCTCCTTGATGGTACGTGGTGCGGGCCACTCCTCTACCGCTTTAATTTTGTCTGGGTCCGTTTTTACCCCCTCGCGGCCGATCACGTGACCTAGATAGGCCACCTCTCTTGCAAACAAAGTGCACTTACTCGGGTTCAGCTTCAACCCTGCCTGTCTGAGGCACCCGAACACCTGGTCCAAATTAGCTACTGCCTGGGGGAACGTTTTGGCATGTACTAGGACGTCATCCAAGTACACCAGGCATGATTGCCATGGCATGCCGCCTAGTACATGCTCCATCAATCTTTCAAAGGTGGCGGGGGCGTTACACAAACCAAACGGCATCTCAGTAAACTGATACAGTCCCTTACCTGTGGAAAATGCCGTTTTCTCCTTCCCTGCCCTATCCATCTCCACCTGCCAATACCCACTCTTGAGGTCCAAAGTCGAGAACCAATTTGAGCCCGCAACGGCATCGAGGGTGTCATCAATTCTTGGCAGGGGATATGAGTCCTTGAGTGTCACGTTGTTTAGCTGGTGATAGTCCACGCAGAACCGCGTGGTCCCATCCTTCTTTTTGACCAGCACAACAGGTGACATCCAAGGACTTCCCGAGGGCTCGATCACACCTGCGTCGAGCATTTTTTCAACCTGCTCGTCAGCTTCCGCCCTCTTGCTCCAAGGGAGCCGTCGGGCGGCCTGACGAATAGGCCGGGCCTCACCGGTGTGGATCTGATGTTTCACCAGGCCCGTACGTCCAATATCCTCGGTGGACAAGGAGAAGAGGTCCAAATGGGACCCAACCAGTTTGTGTAAGGCCTCCCTCTGGGTACCTCCCAACTCTACACTACTACGAGTTACCATCTCGCAAATGGGATCGGGCCAATTCCTAGAACTTATTGAAGGCTCCCCCTGGGGCTGGCTCGGCTGGACGTTCTCGCCCCTCACTGACGCGACTTCTCTAACTGGGGTGCAGCCAGCTACCTTCGTGCCCCTCACTATAGTGCGTGGTTCTGTGCTAATATTAATTACTCGGACGGCCACCACCGGCCCGTCCGTTTTTACAAGGGTACGGCCCACGATTAAACCAGGTATGGATAGCGCTGCCACCGGTTCGACCAGGCCGCAGGATTCCTGCCATGTCGGGCGAGCTGACCATCGGGCCGGCACGATGGCCTCGGCCCCTGGAGGGATGGTCACGGCCTCAGGAGCCTCCAGCTCCACCCTCTCAGCCGTGCTCACCCCCTCCAATGGTAGCTCCTCCACTCCCCATCGCAGGATCCCCCGACTCAAGTCGATTTTACAACCGCTGGCAGTCAACAAATGCAACCCTATTAAGCATGGGTCGCACACCTCCGCCACCCAAACCTCTATCTCTTGCTTTATCGATCCCAACTTGAGGGTCACAAAACCACGCCCTATGATCGGAGCCGTTGCCCCGGTAGCCAACTGCAAACTATGATTTTCCAGACGCTGCATTTTACCCCAGCCGTCTGCACTCAAATTAAGGACCACGGGGCTGATGATCGTGGCGCTGGCTCCCGTGTCCACCACGGCGTCTACCCCCACGCCGGCAATTTTGCACCGAATTGTCAAACTACCCATCCCAATTCGGCCACAATGAATGACCTGTCGCGTCAACGAGGGCTTCTCCCCATCCCCTACTGCCGAACACCGCCCTGCATGCCCGGCACGTTCTAGTTTCCCGGGCCCTGGCGGGGGGGGGTGTCTGAGGTCGGCTAGGCCGATCTATACGGGGCGGAGTTGAGGGCATCGGTTGGCGGGAAACGTCCCGGCGCGGAGCTCGACACTCCCATGCACGGTGACCCATCCGAGCACAATTATAGCACCTCACCTGGTAAGGTGCTTGCCTCCGGTATTCCAAATTCCCCCCCCTGTATGTCCGAATTGGGGTACTCTGTCGGGGACTACCGGGTGCCACCGCTGGGGCCGCCTGCCATGGTCCAGGTCCCGCCAGGCGCCGATCCACTAACCTCTGGACCATGCTCTCCAGGTCAGGGCCCCCATTGGGGGCGGGCCCCCTGGCACTCCTGACACCAATTGTTACGGGTCGCGGACAGATGTTATATTGACCGAGCGGTGGTGTATTACCGCGACCTAACAGGATCCCCAATTGGCCCGATTCCACCCGAACGTTGACCAGATCGCACCACAGATATTCAATCGGGAAACCTCTAAAACGACCGAAAGAGAATGAAAAAGAAGAAGAAGACAGAGTACAGAGAAAGAACAGATTTATTATACACACACAAGCAAAAAGAAAGAGCGACCAAAATTATTTACAGCAATGGATGGAAGAAGCAGTCACACAGTGCATCGTTAGCTTAAACTATTCATTTTACTTAACCCCAAGACAACGAGTAGGACAGACGATGTTCACACTTACACGGGGGATATTGCAGGCAGGTAGGGCTTGAGGTGGATTGCTGGAGAGGGAGGCAGGGGCGGAGGCAGCAGCTCTCAATTCCTCGCGGTTTTGGCGGGAAAACCCTCCGTCGCGTACCCGCTGCCGATGCTCTAGACGTCACACGCTGGCTCGGTCACACCTGCTCCTCTCCTTCTGGTGGAGCCGTCTCCCTCCTTTCAGCGCGTCTCTCCTTAGCTGGTTCCCTTTCCTCTTTGGCTTGGAGCGTCTCGCCTCTCACCGCTCACAGCTCAGCTCACAGGTCATCTGATCTCTCATCTGATGAAGCAGTCCCCTCCAGTCCCTTTTATTACCCCGGGCGGAATCAAGCCGCCGGCTGCGAGGGCATGCCTACCGGGTGGCTAACCGCGGTGCTGGTTGGCCAAGTGGGGTTGGCTCACTCCTCCCCTCTATGACGAGGTGGAGACACGCCTTTCTTCTCCGAGATGAGCACATGGGCAATGGCGGCTTGCGGGATTGAACGCCACTCGCACCCCTTTTTAAAGGAACTTTGGAGAGCGGAGATGCTTGGGGAAATTGAAAGGGCCTACGCTTATTTTGTTTGATACAATGCAAAGTCAATCTAGTGGGAAACACATATTTAGCCTACATAGAATAAGGAAATACACTATTTAAAAAGATATATCATGGCCTACGTGTAAGTTTCATGGAATTAACTAGGAGGATGGCTGCGACCATTATTTACATTACGAGGGCGTTACACACAACAAAACCATACTTTTCACATTCGTTACACTTCCTCCAAAATTGGTACACTTCTCAAAAACCGTTACACTTCTCAAATTCGTTACACTTCTCAAAACCGTTACAATATATATATATATATATATATATATATATATATATATATATATATATATATATATATATATATATACTGTATATATATATATATATATAGTTGCGGTTTTGAGTTTTGGTAACAGTCAGTATAATAAAGGTTAAATTACCCCCTCATAGTTAGTCACACAAGCAACATGTAGCCTCGCGATAGTGTAGTTATCTCTTCGTATTTGTGAGCTTAGTCCTTTTCCTATGTTAGTTCTGCGTTGAGTAGAGTAAGGAGAATAGGTCCTACTCCTACTTTCATTGACTATCCCACCTCCCTAGCCTCATGCCTCTTTGTACTGCATTTGGTCCATTTTGGCGCGAATTAACACGAGGCAGGCCTAGGAGGGTCGGGGCGGGACCGAATGAGGGCGGCAGGGGAGCAGACGGTAAGCGCGAGCCGCCAATCAGGGCTCAGAGGGTGTGGCGGCAGGACTGCGTCACAGGGCGTGGTTGGAAGTTTTGAGAGGGTTCAAGAAGGTTCAGGGTGTATCAATATAAGCCGTTGCACAAAGCCCCCAGGAGGACTCGCGAGCAGTAAGAGGAGAGCGCGTAAAGAGTTGGCACCAAGGACTCGCGAGCAGTAAGAGGAGCGCGCCTGAGTTGTTGGCACCCAGGACTCGCGAGCAGCGGGATTGAAGAGAGCAGTACGAGGACTGAGTTGGCATTGAGTGGAGAAAGACGCGCATGAACCAGGATACGCGCTCGTATAAAGTAACGCTCGGTTGAGCTTGAAGCCGAGCCGCATACAGTGCATTAAGTTACGCGAGTGATAACGCGCGGTGTAACCGCCAGCCGCGCTGAGAGGCGCGTATTTTCCTTCCGACCTTATCTGCTGCCTTTTGTTCGGGAGACGCGCTACGAGGATCCTTCCACCGCCTGCGTGTCTTCTTCGCGGGACGTGCTGGGACCGTGGAGAGCCGGACGGGGCCGTTCCTGGACGACCACCTTGAAGCGGTTGGCCTGAACATCAACCTGCCTGCAATTCACTGTGTGAGTGTGACGGGCCCGAGTCTGGGGGTTAAGGATAAGACTGATTAAGTGCTGCTCTGTGTCTCTGCGTCTACCGATCATTGTACATACGTGTGGGAATAATAATAAAACCAGTGTTCTTCCTTTCCATTCGATCGTTCTCGTGATTTCCTCATTGGCTAAGCGTGGTACGAGTAGAATCGCTCGAATCGGGTTCCACTACTAAAAACTGTACGGACCACGTGGTACTCAATCCGCTCGGTGTACCCAAATCACATGTGGCTCGTGCGAGGCTTGCTTCCCCGCTTCTGTGGCGGCGCAGGGATTTAGGTACGAGCGAGACTTGGCCCCGAAACCCTACCTTGCGTTTGCCCGGAAGACACGTTTCAAGTCTCTCGGTTCCGCCAAGCCCAGCAAGAACAAGGGGCTTAATCCCCCCCTTGGTAAGGGTAAGTAGGGCGGCGGAGAAACGTAACAATATATATATATATATATATATATATATATATATATATATATATATATATATATATATATATATATATATATATATATATATATTAGGGTGGTCCTCAAATGTACACCAAAAAATAAAATTGGACTTTTTTCAGGTGCTTGTTGCTAAAATTGTTCCTTATTGTGAAAAAATGAAATGTGCCAAAGATGGTTTCTATACGACTTTATTTACGACTGTCACACATGGGTTGAAAATTACAATGTTTCAGTATCGACACACAAAATTGTTTTTAATAAACTAACACTCGGATGTAATCCCAAATCAGTAAGAATGTATGACAATCATCATAAACACACAGAGTAAGAGTCCTCCAGACCATTGATTCCTTATTAATAAGTTCTGTGGTAAATTATTTCCTCCTTAACTTCTTTGCGTCGGGGAACTGATGGCGATGCCACTCAACAACTTGCAACAGGTACTGGCGCTGCTGTTCATCCTTTGTCAAGACTTGATTGTAGTCCTGTATTAATGCTACACCACGTCCTGCAAAGTCGTTGACAGTGGCAATACCGCGCAAGACTTGCTGTGATGACTGAAATGATGGGTCATCGGCCCACTCACCAGGGTCCTTTTCTAGGAAGTCAGTATTGACTTTGAATGCAGTAATAATTCGCAGTGAGGCAGAAGTAACAAAATCTGCAACAGTCTTGGCAGCGATGGCTTCTTTTGCTGTAAGATCCACATGTACCCGTGGTTGAGGATTCTCTTGGCATTCTTCTTTAAGAGCAGCTACTATCATTCGCTTGACATCAAGCTCAACACTATCATCAAACAGAGCAAGCCCTGCCAGTTCTTCGCTGAGGTACCACAAGTGATTGGAAAGCTTTTTGCTGGTGGCTTCGGCAATCACTGAATCAGGATAGAAAATGAGTGCTTTTAAGAGAGCTAGGTCTCCAGCGGGAGCACCAATGGCAGATGGAGCGCTGAACCAGGCTTTGGTATACACTGCTCCAACAAATGCTGTAAAACGCTTTATGCCAGTGAGTTCCTTTGGGGTCAGTCGAAACTGATCACGGAACAAGTAGATCCTGATTCCATAAATCACACGGGCCATCCATCTTGCCCGATGCATGGCTCCTGGCTGCATGAACCTGAATCCTCTCGGAGGATGCTCACCAAACAGAATCATAGTCAACTCAAGAAGTTCACGGTAGTCATCTCGTAGTTGGCCCGATTCCAGTTTCTGGATGCAGAATGAAACGACATCTTCTTTGCAACTTAAAAATACACCTGAAACTACAGAGTCCAGGTCATCAGGCATCATTGGCTTAAACTTGCTTTGGTCAATGGAATTCCAGTTTGACTGGAAACGCTTGAAGACGGCTATCTCAGGTCCTTTTGATGGACCAAGAAATGGTTTGAATGCTGCCATTGCTGCCTCTACCACTAGTTCCAGAATGTGATGCCGGCATGCAAAATGTAATAGTGGTCGTCCAAGCTTTTGCTGCAAAATAGTGCACGCACCAAGTGCTGAACCAGTGTTGCTGGCTGTCGTGTCAAAGCTCATACCTGCCACCATGTCTTAAAAATGCCATTCTTCGAGGCATTGCATAACAGCAGCAGCTGTTGCTAGTCCAGTTCATGCTGGCAGCTTTGGCACACCCAGAAGCTTTCCAGTTCCTTGTGGGTCACTGACAATGACAGGAAGGCGATCAACTTTTTTAGTCCCATCGTCTGGAAGGAGCTTGCCATCCCAATGAACCACCAGACTTGTGTTTGGAGCATAGGATGCCTGGATGTCACCTGCAATTGTCTTCCGTTGGATCCGCCTGGATTTCCTGATCGATGTGCGGTTGATGGCTAACTCTGAAGGGTCGTGTCCCAGAGCAGAGGCTGCTGCTGACAAGATGTGAACAGCTGATCGATCGCTAACCTTGGTGCGGTTGAGAGCTGCTGTTAGGTCCGGTGTAACAATGCTACTTGCATGCTTTCGGCTCTGCCTCTTTGAAGCAGATAGAACAGCAGAGTCGTCATGATCACTGGCTTCAGCACTGCTGTCTGTTGATGATGCTAGCTCAAGAGTCTCCTCTCAGGCTGCTTGCTTCTCTTTTTCAGTCAACACCTTGTCGCGTTGATGTGTCCGCTCCTCTTTTCCTGCTAGCACCTTGTCAACACCAACCATAAAGCCCCGTCGACCTGGCTCCCGTTGTGCCTTAAGGAATTCACGGTCCTCTGGTATTTTGATCAGATCAAGGACATCAACATGAGCAATGTCAAATAAGTCACGTAGACCGGTTTGAAACTGCTCTTCTTTCTTTATCTGAGGGACAGATCGCCGGCTCTTTCCTTTCAGGATGGATCTGTATTGTTCTACTTTTCTCTCTAGTTTTGCAATGATATTCTGCTCATCTGCAGTGGGGATCCGTGCTTTCTCCCAGATGCATAATGTCTCACGAACAACAGTTGTTGCGGCACTGCTTATGTCCAATTTCTCAGCATGATGTAGCTTAAAGTATCGCTGCAGAATCTCTTGCCAAGATGGGAGCCGAGTTTCTGGTAGTTTTTCAATATGGCAGCCTATCAGCCACACATGGTTCTTTTTTCTGGTTGCTCTTCTTGAAGTACTTGCACTCGCCATCATAACTGAAACAAACCGAAATAATTTCTGTATAGTGCTGATTAGCAGATTAGCAGGGGCCATGTGACAGTGGTAAAAGTTTTCAAAATGAAATGAAATTTTACCCAATTTGTTCTCTCTACAGGTGTAATAAAAAAATGAAAAAGCACTTTAGAAAAGTTAATGTTTACATTTGAGGACCACCCTAATATATATATATATATAGAGTTACGGTCCGCGGTTAAGGATGTTATGTTTGCCAAGTGGAGGCACCGTGACCTAACAGTTTCCCCGATTCACCCAAACGTTGGCCAGATCGCGCCACAGCTATTCAATGAAGAAAAGACAAAAACGACGGATGTGAAGAAAAGGAATAAGAAGACGAAAAAAAGGTTGAAAATACTACTAAATTTATTTACTATTTACAGGGTCAAAATAACCAAGGAGAAGGAAAGATAAGAAAATAATTTACAGAAGCTTTTAGAGACACAGTGAAAATACTAGCTTATCTAACAGGCTTAACCTATTCCCAGGGACAAAACAAAAGACAGACTACGAACACACTTACACGGGGAATGATGATAGGAATGGCAGGTGGGTAGCTGGAGGGAGAGGGAGGTCCAATGGGTCCTGCAGCACGATCGGCGCATTGGGCAGCCGCCGTTCCTTCGCGGCCCTGCTCCAAACTGCCATCCAGGCTGCACGCTGCTGTGGCTGCAGTTTCGGTGGCTCAAGCTGCTGGGGATACAGTTTCGGTGGCTCAAGCTGCTGTGGATGCAACCGCCACTCTTGTCATGGACCTCTCTTTGTCATGGACCTCTTTGTCATGGACCTCTCTTTGTCATGGACCTCTCTTTGTCATGGACCTCTCTTTGTCATGGACCTCTCTTGTCATGGACCTCTCTTGTCATGGACCTCTCTTGTCATGGACCTCTCTACGCAGCTCTCTTCACTCTTGCGCCCGCGCTTTTATAACGCCTCCGGCGATTAAGCCGCCGGCCTTCAGGACACGCCCATCGGTGTGCTCACCTCGGCCATGGTTGGTCGCGCGACCCTCTGGCTCCGCCCTTGATGACGATGGGCGGGCACGCCTTTCTTCCCCGACCTGAGCACATGTTCAATGGCGGCTTTGGAGGGGATGTAATTTCCAAATTGAGGCTTGGCCATGACGAAAGGGGAAATGGAGGTTTTTGGGAATGGGAATGAAGAATGAAGGGAATCTATGTTTTTCACTTGGTGCAATGGAGTGTCATTTTAATGGAAGACAAGGCCTTACCCTAAAACACATAATAAGGATATAAGCTACTGAACAAGGGTATTATAGTGTCCTTCAATGTATGCTTTATGGAATTAACTACCGGAACGCCCTTTGACCTTTACACAACACTGGAGGCAGGAGGGGCCAGAATCAAGCAATGATAATAATACACACAATAAAAAAAAATACAATCCTTACAGCCGCAACACTGCACCCTCCTCCTCTTAGGCACGTCCCGGGCCTATAACTTTAACTTAGTGTGACACGTAGGTGTAGTGCCCTCTACTTTTAACCTGACCCTGAGTGTGACAGTTTTAAAACATAAATACAGATGTCCCGCTGCTCCATTGCACCCTACCTAACAGACTCACGCCCACAGCTAACCGAATTGCGGAATGGTCTTCAAACTATACATTGACGGTGGGGAGCATTATTTACAATGACGCTATTATATTTACAAAATGTAACCCAGGACCTGTGATTGTTCTTTCTGGGGAGGAGGCAGTCTGCTCTGCATCAATGCACCATGAAAGCACCCAAAACGCACTAATACACCCTCAAGCACCAATCGGTGCAGTCACCACAGTTCATCAATAAAAATAAATCAACAACCCCTAACCCTGCAGGTGGTCTCTTGCTCTTCGTCTCCCTCTGCTGGCTATCATTATTTCTTCCAGTTGTTGTCATTTTCTTTTGCTGGCGGCCTATTTGTGATAATAAAAGTGCACCCAACGTGTCCATTTTATTTATTTATGGCCCACCATGCCGAATAGTGTATGGTTCACCTGTGGGGCATCGGTGCCCTGTGGCCAAGGTCCGCCAGCAAGATTTCGGGCCTTCATGGCCGGTTCCAGCAGAGGGGCCATGCCCCAACCCATGGGGTCCATAAGTGGTGCTCGGCCACAGACATGTGGTCCATAATGTGGTGCATCGATGCAGACAGCTGGTTCTGGGAGTTCCGGGCGCACAATGGCGGACTCACGCACGCTCCCCTCGGCGCCCAGTGGCGCACAGGTCATGTGGGAGACAAAAGGGGGGAAGACAGATGAGCGATGGGTAAGGTCACAAGGGTACACATCAATAAGGCAATGCAAGGTGAAGTGCGTACGGAGAGCGAAGTGAGAAAAGCTCGTCCCTACCGTACGTCACCCCCCCTGTCACCTACACTACCCTTGCCCTTACCCCATATTTACAAAATCTACACATTCACAAATTCGTCGCTACTGTCACGTCTTCCCCATATTACTTCCATTCCAAATTCATCACCACAATCCGTCTACTTCAAAATTTGCCATCACCCAATTCATCATCAAACCTCATAAGGAGGAAGAGATGGAACATCAAGCACAATGTCACACCCACGTCATGATGCGTCTCACATTCCAAACATTTGCACATTAAAATAATAAAAACAACCTGGCATGGTGTGGAGGTACGTGTCACCTCAGGTGAGTGGATGCAGATGGTGCAAGGAGATTTCAATCCTAACTATCCTCTAAATGACATTAACACACTTTACACTACCCGGGGTCTTTCCCTGCCAATCCATTGGCCAACTTACACTATGGGTTCTAAAAACCAATTCCCATTGACCAAACTGTGGTGCTTCTCAATTTGGGGTCTCACTCCCCCGATTCATCTCCCGGTGCCCTTGCACAATTTCTGGGCTGGGGCGTGTAGCTCTCCCAGCAGGTCTACCCACCTGCACACCTCCACCACTGCAGTTGCCACCCAAGCTTACCTGCTCCTTACCTAACCTATCTAACTGGGGAAGGCCCCTCCAGGCTCTGTCACCCCTCGGTGCCCTCTGGCACTGGGCTACCCGGGTCCGTCCTCCGGATCCTCGGGCCCCATCCACAACAACTCTACCGGCTCCCAGAGCCCACCTGCAGCCTCACCTGGCCGACATCCTCACAGTGGTGGAGTGCCCAAACCAACTACACACACTAACAGGCTACACGCCCAGCCATTTCCACAACACTAATGCACCCATCCAAATACCATTCTGTCACCCGCACCACAGATCCAACCACAATTTACCTATACCCTCTACCTAACACTTACACTACCCGCCCCGGGTATTCGTGATGGTGGTCCATCCTTCCCCCATTCACACCTTCGCACCATCCACTCCACTCCACAGTTTCCATCCTACTCACTCCATGACCATCCATTCCAATACTCCATATACTCCAGACCATTTATTCCATACAACCATTCTCCATTCACCTGTTGTTGCACACCTGTGCAATGTTACATGGTGCCACCTGCACCCTCCTTCCTTCCTGGACCATTTGGTCAACACAACACACATCACCATCACTCCCTCACACACTGCTCCATCCACCTGTCCAGTTGCACACCTGTGCAATCACACCTGTTCCTCACACACTTTTCACAATACACTTCTGAATACACTTCCAACACTCACACGGCATCATCTGAACTACCTGGTGCCCTGCTAACTTAGTGCTCCCCGTCTTCCCTTTAAACTAAGCACATACCACGTCATTATCATCCACACTACCCTCTCTGCATCCCCACTGCAGGTGTCATTGTCACTACCTAATCTTAACGTCACCTAAGGTCATCTTCTAGGTCCCTACACATTATCCAAACCCTCCCGGGCTAGTTTACACTGCCATAAACCCCATAACTCTAATGCTCCTTTGCCCCCTGCTGTGAGGGATGACAGAGTTGCCATCCCACCACATCGGGCATCTCCCACTACCAGTTTTGCACACCAAATTCCAACCAATCAAAAATTTGTCAATTACTGCCAATTCTATTCACTTTTCTAAATTTCGGATCAAAACACTATCAGTATCATCATCATCATCATCACAGTCCGCTATATCCTAGCCTCGGTGCGTCATGACATCATTAAACTCGGCTTCGCACAGCCGAGCAATGAAGTCGGGTGGTTTGGTCGCCTGCAGGTTGAATCCGTCCGGCTTTCGGTTCAAGGGAGGTGGTTTGGTCGGGCCGAGATTCCACGCACCATCTCGGCGCGGTACCTTGCGGTCCCGGGCCCGATGGCTCAATCTCCCCCGGTCGGAACCCCGTCCCCACAAGGGGGCACCGTTCCGCTTCCTCCCACTCGCCCTTGAACCGGACCGGTCGCCTCGCCCGACAAGGCCCGGACTCGACCGTGCGGGGCGGGGCCAAGCCCGAATCGGCAACGACGCTTCGAAGAGAAGCGACGCAGCTTCGATCCGCGCCTGGCCTGGCATCCAACAAAGCACACCGCGCCCCAAGTGCTCACATCGGCTATCCGTCGCCCTAACCGCTAACCTGGTTACCGTCGATGCTTCACCTGCATGCTCACACGCATAAGCTACCCCTTTCACCCTCACAAAACCCGGCGTTCCAACGCCGTCCGTACATTCCACCAACGCACTCCCTGTTACACACCACACGTCTCGCGCACACTCACCTTTCGCACACTCTTTTAACACACCTCGCGCACCGTCTTGCGCACTCTCACTTGGTACGTACTCCGTACCACTCACCATGGGCGTGCACTCTGGCATCCACCTACTAACGCGCTCACATGGGCTCTCCCACACCCGTGCCATGACCAACTCAGGTATGCTTCCTCGCACACCCTCAACCATTCCAAGCGTGCATTCTCGCACCCGCTCCACCACCAACTCACTCTCCGGGTCACTCTCACCCTCGCACGTACACTCCGTATCGCTCTCACTCCCTGTGTCACACTCCGTACACCCCGACGTGCATTCTCGCTCGTACTCGGTATCACACTCGCGCTTCGTAACACGCTCACCCCTTGACGCACACTTTTTTTTCACACGCGTGCCATTTCCACTCACACGGGACCCTTTACCAACGCCCGGGTGCCATATCGATCCCAATCGCGTGACTATTCTCTTCGCGCCAAACCCCCTTCTACAAAATCTACCTGCACAATATACAGCACGACTCACCTGGGGGATCCTTTTCTCCACGCGCACCTGCAAACTCTTTATTTGGTGAGTGAGCACATCATGATGATTTGAGCAGGGACTTTGTACATATTCCATCTTTTCCTCCCGCCGCGAGTGGTTTTCTAAGTCCTCGGTCTCTTCAATTTCAATGCCCACTTCCACTTTTTCTTTACTCACCTCGACGACCGTTGGCTTTAATAAAATTCCCTCTACCTCATCGGTCGCCGGCTTTTCCAAACCCCGTGTCGCGATTTCTACCCCCGTCATTGTACCCGCGCTTTTCTCCGCTTCGTTCAACCAGTGCTTCTCGACCCGCGTTACCTCGTCGTGCACCCCTGGGACCCTTTCGCCCGACTCGCGGTCTCTGTCCCTCTGCTCCCTTTCCTCCCTATCGGCCCTCATTTCGCCCGATATTGCTTCCATTTTATCACTCAATTTTTTAAGACCGTCATTCTCCCGTTTCATTCCCGACATGATTTGGGTCATAACAAATCGCATGTACTCCGGCATCTCTGGCTCGGCTGCCGCGACCACGGGCGCCGCTAAATTTGGTGCCGCAATAACCATGTGCGCGAGGACGCCATTTTGTGCGCCTGAAACCTCCTCAACCACATTGCCAATGTTCTCCTCCTCTCTTTCATCCACATACATTTCCCCGAGGTCCTGGGTCGATTCCACCCCGTCTATCTCTCCCACCGGCATCCCGTCGCCTTGACCAGCCATGGCGTGATTTCAAAATTCGGGTTTTGTAAAACAAAAGCAATTTCGGTAGTTTGTAATTTTGAGCGCGTTAAGCGCTTCAGGTCCGAATCCCACTCCTGACACCAATTGTTACGGTCCGCGGTTAAGGATGTTATGTTTGGCGAGCGGAGGCACCGCGAC
Organism: Myxine glutinosa; assembly: GCF_964187855.1. Classification (NCBI taxonomy): domain Eukaryota; kingdom Metazoa; phylum Chordata; class Myxini; order Myxiniformes; family Myxinidae; genus Myxine; species Myxine glutinosa. Next base: position 66,586,022 of record NC_136265.1, on the reverse strand, counting down.
CTAACAGTTTCCCCGATTCACCCGATTCACCCAAACGTTGGCCAGATCGCGCCACAGCTATTCAATGAGGAAAAGACAAAAACGACGGATGTGAAGAAAAAGGAATAAGAAGACGAAAAAAAGGTTGAAAATACTACTAAATTTATTTACTATTTACAGGGTCAAAATAACCAAGGAGAAGGAAAGATAAGAAAATAATTTACAGAAGCTTTTAGAGACACAGTGAAAATACTAGCTTATCTAACAGGCTTAACTTATTCCAAGGGACAAGACAAAAGACAGACTACGAACACACTTACACGGGGAATGATGATAGGAATGGCAGGTGGGTAGCTGGAGGGAGAGGGAGGTCCAACGGGTCCTGCAGCACGATCGGCACGTTGGGCAGCCGCCGTTCCTTCGCGGCCCTGCTCCAAACTGCCGTCCAGGCCCCATGCTGCTGTGGCTGCAGTTTCGGTGGCTCAAGCTGCTGTGGATGCAACCGCCACTCTTGTCATGGACCTCTCTTTGTCATGGACCTCTCTTTGTCATGGACCTCTCTTTGTCATGGACCTCTCTTGTCATGGACCTCTCTACGCAGCTCTCTTCACTCTTGCGCCCGCGTTTTATAACGCCTCCGGCGATTAAGCCGCCGGCCTTCAGGACACGCCCATCGGTGTGCTCACCTCGGCCATGGTTGGTCGCGCGACCCTCTGGCTCGGCCTTTGATGAAGACGGGCGGGCACGCCTTTCTTCCCCGACCCGAGCACATGTTCAATGGCGGCTTTGGAGGGGATGTAATTGCCAAATTGAGGATTGGCCATGACGAAAGGGGAAATGGAGGTTTTTGGGAATGGGAATGAAGAATGAAGGGAATCTATCTTTTTCACTTGGTGCAATGGAGTGTCATTTTAATGGAAGACAAGGCCTTACCCTAAAACACATAATAAGGATATAAGCTACTGAACAAGGGTATTATAGTGTCCTTCAATGTATGCTTTATGGAATTAACTACCGGAACGCCCTTTGACCTTTACACAACACTGGAGGCAGGAGGGGCCAGAATCAAGCAATGATAATAATACACACAAAAAAAAAAAATACAATCCTTATATCCGCAACAATATTATATATATATATATATATATATATATATATATATATATATATATATATATATATATATATATATACATATATATATATATATATATATATATATATATATATAGTTGCGGATATGGGATTTGGCCTCCATCCATATCCGCTTGTAAATATTCCCCTATTTCCCCAATACTCCCCCCCCATTCCCTCGTCCCATTGTCTGTAAACAACACTCTGTAGCCCCGACCTTCCCCTTTTTCCCCCATTAAGTGTCGCACCCAGGTTCACCGCATCTCACGTAGACAACTATAGGACATCTTGCTAGTTATTCTTAGTCTATGTCAGTTAAGGACTCGTTTCCATTAATTCTGACTCTTCGTTGCACCAGAATGTGATTGTATGGCACCAGTAGTGAGTTTAGGACCTCCCAATACCTCCCCGCATCTCTTCCTCATGAAACAACAACACCAACAACAACAACAGCGGCGCGGGGAGTGCGCGTCCTCACTCCGGCTTGGTTAGCCGCCATTGACCACGTGCTCCGACGGGGTTACCACACAGGGGCTGACTGTCAGCTCCTCGTCAAGGGCGGAGCCCGGTAACCCCCCCCCCCGCACCCAATAAGAAGCGGCGGACCGATTCCATCTGGGGCGGAGCTAACGAGCCGAGGGCGTGTCACTCCCCGCTGGATATACGCAGCCACTTACCGGAGGTGACGTCAGATGCGGCTCAGCTACGACGACAAAAGGACGCCACCTCCTAGCGCTGAAAGATACCTCCCGCCTCTCTGGACCGGACCGGGTCGATTCTGCCCCTGAGCTCAAGGTGCACCTTGAGCTATCAACTGCCTGCCCTTCCTTGCCATCAATCCCTGTGTGAGTCAGTCTTGTCCCGTTTGTCTGTGGTCTGTCGGGGCTAAGATAAGACCGTGTATAAGTGCCCACCTTTCTGTGCTGTCCCTCTTGTGCCGTGTAATCTAAACGTTCCGCATACTCAATATTATATCCTCCTCCGGAGGTCTTGAGAACTGTACCCCTGGTGTCGTGTCATTTAACCCAGCCGTTGTGTCCTTTCCTTCATTGATTTAGCATAGCGCGATTCGGCCAACGTTCGAGTGGAATCGGGTAAACTGTGCAGACGCGGTCATACCAAACCGCTCGGTAAACTAACATCCAAAACCGCGTCTGTAACAATATATATATATATATATATATATATATATATATATATATATATATATATATATATATATATATATATGTGTGTGTGTGTGTTTGTGTGCATATATGTGTGCGTATGTGTGTGTTTTGTTTTTTTGTTTTTTGAATACAAGATCGAGGCTCGTGAAAGAGCTAACATGAATCACACAAAAAGTCAAACCGACACAGAAAACACAAAATAAAGGGAGCGGTAGACAAGATGGGGAGAGATGGGGCGCCTCCAATGCCCCAGGCCTGCATTAGTGTTATGAATGAAGAATGAAGCTTTTCCCAAAAAACCTGAATTAAAATTTTCATTTTTTTGTCACTGAATTATTTGTAACCAAGTTATCGGAGCATATAATGAGGCTCATATCAAGAAAATAATGATATAACATAGTAGTACAACAACATTTATGCGGGACCTCGAAGGCCCCAGGCCTGCATTCGTGTCGGATTTTCAGGTTGAAAGTGAAGAATGAAGATTTTCCCACTAACCTGAATGAAGATTTTCCCACTAACATGAATGAAATTTTCATATTTTTGTCACTTAATTATTTGTAACCAAGTTATAGGAGCATATGAGGCTCATATCAAGAAAATAATGATATAACATAGCAGTACAACAACATTTATGCGGGACCTCAAAGGCCCCAGGCCTGCATTTGTGTCGGATTTTCGGGTTAAAAGTGAAGAATGAAGATTTTCCCACGAGCCTGAATGAATTTTTTTTTTTTATTGTCACTGAATTTTGTGTAACAACATGAAAGTCGGTAAAAATGAGGCTCATTCCAAAAAACAATTGTACAACATATTTTTTGCAACAATAAAAAAAACTGTGGGCCTCCGAGGCCCAATCACTGCATCCAAGGATTAAATTTCTCGGGAAAGCGATGTTGCGCCTCGCACTTCAATCGACTATAAAATTTGGACACCCTGGTACTACGATTATCTCCCACTTGACAAGAGAAAGACAATCAGGAAAAAAGATTTGATTGCGAAAGCCGAGCGCAATTTGCACCCAGCGGGTGTCAAACTCACAACCTTCGGACACCGAGTGTCCACTAGGTTTGAATCCCACTCTCCTGACACCAGTTGTGACGTGACTACCCTTGGTGAACACCGCAGGGTAACACGAATGACCAAACGAGCTTAATGCATTCACTTCAATGGCGGAGTTAATACATTCATTCAGAACAACAGAACCTTCAGAACATTTATAAGGCTTCTCTCCTGTGTGTATTAGTTGATGCGTTAGTAAAGTTGATGAACGATTGAAATCCTTGCTGCACACAGGACATTTATAAGGCTTCTCTCATGTGTGTATCATTTTATGTGATTTTAAATTTGATGAACAAGCAAAATCCTTGCTGCACACAGGACATTTATAAGGCTTCTCTCCTGTTTGTGTTCTTTGATGTGTTTGTAAATTTGATGAACAAGCAAAATCCTTGCTACACACAGGACATTTATAAGGCTTCTCTCATGTGTGTATCATTTTATGTGATTTTAAATTTGATGAACAAGCAAAATCCTTGCTGCACACAGGACATTTATAAGGCTTCTCTCCTGTGTGGGTTCTTTGATGTGTTTGTAAATTTGATGAACAAGCAAAATCCTTGCTGCACACAGGACATTTATAAGGCTTCTCTCCTGTGTGAGTTCTTTGATGTGTTTGTAAATGTGATGAATGAGCAAAATCCTTGCCACACACAGGACATTTATAAGGCTTCTCTCCTGTGTGAGTTCTTTGATGTGTTTGTAAATATGATGAACAAGCAAAATCCTTGCTGCACACAGGACATTTATAAGGCTTCTCTCCTGTGTGTGTTCTTTGATGTGTTTGTAAATGTGATGAATGAGCAAAATCCTTGCCACACACAGGACATTTATAAGGCTTCTCTCCTGTGTGAGTTCTTTGATGTGTTTGTAAATCTGATGAACGAGCAAAATCCTTGCTGCACACAGGACATTTATAAGGCTTCTCTCCTGTGTGAGTTCTTTGATGTGTTTGTAAATGTGATGAATGAGCAAAATCCTTGCCACACACAGGACATTTATAAGGCTTCTCTCCTGTGTGAGTTCTTTGATGTGTGTGTAAATGTGATGAACGAGTGAAATCCTTGCAACACACAGGACATTTATAAGGCTTCTCTCCTGTGTGAGTTCTTTGATGTGTTTGTAAATGTGATGAATGAGCAAAATCCTTGCCACACACAGGACATTTATAAGGCTTCTCTCCTGTGTGAGTTCTTTGATGTGTTTGTAAATCTGATGAACGAGTGAAATCCTTGCTGCACACAGGACATTTATAAGGCTTCTCTCGGATGTGTAATACTTCATGTCTTTGTAAAGTTGATAACCAAGAAAATTCCTTGCTGCACACATTGCACTTGTATGGCGTCCCCCGTCTGTGTATTGCTTGACATCTCTTTGAAGACTTTAATGAGATAAATGTTTTCTTGCAAACAGAACACTTGTGCAGCTTCTCGTTCCTTTCAATTTTCTTGAATGTCGAACTACAATTGTTCTTAGTCAATACACTGCTATAGTTGTTGACTTCCTGAGAAGAAGTCTGTGTCATGTTCTGATTGAAAGAAACTTCACTGTCAAACAATTGCGAACTTGACTGAGAATAAAAAACCAATTTCAATTGATTCTCTGCAAAGACAATTCAAAAAACCATCAATACATCACAATTGCTGTGAAACATCATCATTTTAAAAAGCAGAATGAATCGTACTCCATTACCATTTAAAACTTGTCCTTTGTCTCTGCTCATCTGTCATGAGGCGGAACCGAAAGTAAAGGATCAATGTTTAAGGTCCCGTGACGAGAACGTTTTGAGATTTAGAGGTGGTTTCCATATAAATGAAGGGTGCTGAACAAAATGGGTGGTAGTTATCCTTTCAAGATTGCTAACTTTTCTGGCTCCGTGCCATAAACCAATATAGCTGCCGCCAGAATATAAATTGGCCCTAGCGTACCATACGTGGTTCATGTGTTTTTTCATCCATTTTATAATTAATGGATGTCAGGGAATACATTTTTACAAGAAAATAATATTTATATTTAAAGTAAATGTCGAAATCCCAAGAAGGCTGGCAAAATCCAAGATTAGCACTAAAATCTCTCTCACTCTCCTTTTCCCTCCTTCACCCTTCCTCTCCCTCTCTCCTCTGTGGTTGCCCTGAATTTGTGAAGGTGGGGGTACACCATCCCATATGTGGGGGATCTATGGGTCGCTCTTACGAGATCATCGGCTGTCTCCATGCCGCAGGCTTGTTCAACACAGAACTGAACTGTCTGGGGTATGCAACAACAACAAAAACAACAACGTGCTGGCTGATGTATGGCTTTGTTGATACAGCGACAGCAACAAGGTAAAAAAAAAACCCAACAACAAGCCATTGAATCAGAAGTTTACCGCCGTGGATGTACCCTCTTTTACACCACCTCATTTAACACGTCAAACTAGTTATTCATGCCCGTAGTTTGTGTCCTTCATGATGTCCTTAAAAACAGTATGTTTTGTGTTTGGAAGGATTTAAAATTTTGTTTGATTGGCAGACTAACACAGGCTAAAGTAATTCCTATATGGCAAGTGTGAATGCACGCTCAAGACAAGACTCCGTCAAATTTAGAGCCAACACGTCTTCACGATGTTGAAACCAAAGCATTCAGAATCATTGGAATCTCCCGCGATGAAGCTAACTCCAAGGGCCTCTCACTCACTCACCGCAGGCAGGTTGGTGGTCTTTCCGTCTTCTACCGACTCCTCTCTGGCCTTGCCCCCCCAGCTCTCTCTGGGCTCTGTCCCGCAAATATTCCTACAGGTCGCACAAGATCTGCCTGCAACCCTCTTATGGTTAAACTGCCAAAATCAAGACTCTCTGCTCACCTTCACTCCTTCATTCCTCTTTTCTCCCTCCTCGGGAACAAACTCCCTCACTCTCTTCAATCGCACTCCACCCTCCAGGTCTTTAAAACAGCTGTTCACCACCATCTCTTATCTTCCCCCATCCAAAACCTTGATCTTTTCTATCCCCGCTAATTTCACCCCAATTCCACTTTTTTGAAATACCAACTTCTGTCCTGGAAATCCTTGTGTTTTATACTTCTCCCACCTCCCCCCCCCCCCCTTTCCCACGCTTCCTGCCCCCAAGCCCTCTCCCTCCCACACATCTCCCTGCTCTTAAATGTTGTGTGCTCTCAAGTGTTGTGTGCTTCCCATTCTCTTGTCTTCCGCTCCCTCTTTTTATATATTTTGTTTGTCTGGTTGATTTGTTTGTGAAGTAAATGTCAGCTCTTTCACGAGCCTCGATTCAGCATACAAAAAACAAACAAACAAAAAAAACCAAAAAAAAACAACTGCTAAGCTGCACGTGTCGTGGCAATGATTAGGGGCACCCAAATATCCCCCACCTTCGACGTTAGAATACTGAGTATTGGCCTCTCGCAATACCCTCCCAATCCTCTGGGGGGGGGGGGGGCAGTGTAAGACCATACATGATAATTCCACTTCCCGCCAGAAGACCTCCCTCGGAGATCTATCGCAGCCAAGGTCGGCACATTGGATTCCTTGCACCCTAAAAATGAAATATTATGTCCTCCCTGTGGCCTCCCCCCCCCCCACCCCCGAGGCTCCTCACTGTCTGGACCACCTCTTTGATCCCCCAGTATGGGATGAGGGTAGGGGGACATGGGGGGAACCATGTATAATAACCGGCTTGACGGTGAGAACTGCAAGATTTTCGGTGGATGGCCTCGAGGCGCTCCCTTGTGCATTGTACGCATCACGACTTGCTTCTTGCTAATGTGGGTCGTGCTGCCGTGCGCTGCCGTCCTGGCGCATGGACCGGAAAATATTCTGTGCACGTTTATTAATAATTTCGATAATAAACCTCTTGTACCACAGTTCCAAATGCCTCCAGGGGTTCTTCTTGCGGTAAGGGGGACGGCTGATCGCTGCCCCCACACACGTTCATATTCCGATTCGTGTTGTACGATATTCAAAATATAAAATTAAAAGGAAAGTATGTAGTTCCTCAAACACAGACTGACAGTGACATTTCTCAGACAGATTGAGTGAACCAATATTGTGTCACCCCACTTTCCGCTACGCACGCAAGATAAAAGGAAACGTCCCAATAAGCCGAGGATGTCTTCGTTGAATGATCTTATGACAAGGGTCATGCTTAATTATTTTTTTTGAGGTCTTTTCGGGCCACCAAAAGAGATTTTATTTTTTGGGGCCCACCAGCATTTTTGGTGGCCCGACCATACATTATTTGCTGATGAATCAAACTTCGTAAAAATCAATATCCATGTTTAAATTACTATTTCTCACGACATCGAGAGATCAAATTTCAGTGCCTTTCATACCAGCAACCTCACAACTCACAATCACAGAACACTCCTGAAAGCTATTCAATCATGTCCCTACTAACTGACAGCAAAATAATACTGGGACAATTTTAATGTTTGCTGAAGAAAAACCTCTTCGCATATTAACCCATTTATTGCGTTTTCCAAAACAATTGTTAACTCTGCACAACCTTCAGCTATTGACGAGATAATAGTACTCATTACATCTTGAAAATAGTGCTACAATACATGCCAATGTAAAACTTGAGTATTTTTATTTGATGAACGTTCAGTTTCAAAAAATATTGGGTCAGGATTTGATGAAAAGAACAGTTAATTTACCACAGTGCGAATTTGCGTGACGAGCATGAGGCCAACAATGTGATGCATGCATATTGCAAGCTGACGGCCTTGCTGCTATTTCCCAAGGCAGTGTTCGAGGCATGCAAACCAAACTCTGTCTCACACATGTGCTGGGGTGTGTTCACCGAGCTGTACATATGACTGGAGCGCAGCTGCAGCACGTACTCGCAGGGCAAGCAGCCACCATATTGGAATACCCTTCCCTCGCGAGAACACGAGGGGTACAGGCATAGCTGAGAGTGAGATAAGCGTGAACGCATATGAATGCAAAGGTTCCTTGACAGATTAATTCACATTTGTTTTCCTATTTTGTTTGTTTTCCTTGTTAACCTTGTCATAGAGCCACAAAGGTGACTGACAAAACTGAAGCACCAAGTTGAGTTTGTTTTGGAGCCGACGCCATTGTGGTGAACATCGAGGAAAAAGCGGACATCAAGAGAAATACGAACGTGGTCCGTTGCCATACGAACTGCCGGCACCTCACACGATGCTGGAGCCTTTTCCCTGAAGGTGGACACCGAAAGGACAAATGAGGTACGCTGCCATGTGGATCGCATACGAACCGAACCCTTACGCGGGATATCTCGCAGACTCCAGAGGGGAGGGGCCCTCAAAGAAGAGGGGAAGGGATTTTGAGTCGAGTCAAAAAAATGAATGTACGGGAAGCACTGCTCACACCGGGTGTGATAGATCGAGACGGGGCTTTGTGAATAGACGTGACTCCGATGAACCGCGGGAATCTCCGGATGCCAGAGGCGAGGGTGTGGAGGTGGATGGGAGGGATTGTGAGAGGAAGGGGAAGGATGAGCATGAATGCTCACGAAAGGCTGCAAATAATCTCACTATAATTCATCAAATGTCCGTCCATCCGTCTGTTCCCAGGTACCGTAAAAATGGCTGAACCGATCGCAACGATATTTTGGGTGGGTAATCATGGGACCCCCTGGAGTAAAATAGGCTATATTGTTTTTCCAATTTTCCAAGTTTTCCAATTTTTCCAAACACGATGGAATAACATTTACCGATATGAACAGTGATGTGGATTTTATTGAAATTCTACAAATACTGTTTAGATTTTGATGAGAATTATGAACCTGCCGCGAATGCGGAAGTGGACAGATGATGGCAAATGCACGGGTTTGATAATATCCAAATACAACCGTCATTTAAAACAGTATTTTGTTAAAGTATCAATTGATGATTGGAATCGCCATTGACTGGGTATGGAACAAACGTACCCGTTTGTTTGTGAACGGGTACGTTTTTCATGGAAGTCCTTCATGAACTTGCTGTCCATGTCTGACGTGCGATTGAAGGTGCTACAGGAATGTGGAATATATTTGTTTCATGCTTCAGCATTCACCGTTTCTGCATTGTCTGTTTGCTTCTGGCCTCCCACCTGTGCACAGCACGGGTACCTCACGAGTGAGTATAAATCGAGATGGCAATGGGTGAATAGACGTGGCTCAGACGTCGGATGCCGGGGGTGGAGGTTTGGGGGAGGATGGGAGGGATTGTGAGTGGGGACGGAGGGGTGAATGCATGCGAGCCATTGCTGACGCTGGATCTGATGGATTGAGACAGGGCTTTGTGGGCAGGCGTGGCTCCGATGAACCGCGGGGCATTCCGGGTGCCGGGGGTGGGGATATGGAGGAGGATGGGAGTGGCAGGGCCGTGGCTGGGGTCCCCACGGGAGTATGGAGATGGGGAATGACGCGTGGTGTGCGCGTCTCTGTGATGGGCGGGTCGGGGCGGCACTATGGGGGAAACCGTGGTGATACATTCATCGAGGTGCCGATAAAGGTTGGGGTGCCGACGCTGACGGCAGACGTGGGTCCTGGCAATGGGGGTGGGAGTGAAGCAAAAGGAATGCAATGCTGTGTAACTCATGCATGGTCTAGACTCTTGGGTGGGCTGCGCTGTGGGTCACAAGGGGAGGGACCTTCAGTAGAATGGGAGGAGGTAATGAAGATGGGCACAGGGAAACAACAGAGCATGTTGTGTTGATATAAAGAAGAAAGGTATCTCAAGCAAAGAATCGCAGGCCTCCAACAGGGGAAACCCTATGCCTGTGCGGCCACTCTGAGCAGCAGGAAAGTGTGCTGTAAAAAATAATAACTGGACCTTCTCAAGCGAGGAAATACATCACCTTGCGAAGAGACATGATTGCGCACCAAAGCAAGAAGCTTGGAAAGTGCTGACTGTCTCACCAACATCAAAGACAATACTCCAGAGGAGAAAACTACAAACGGAAACCTGGAGTGTTGAGGTGAAGGAGATAATCCTCCAATGCAGGATGTATTCCAATTTCCATACATTAAGCATGGGGGAGTAAAGGTAAGGGTGAACGGTTCAGGAACCAGCTGAAAAAAACTGGCACAAGGACGGAGACAGTCCCCCTTGATAAATTTGAGAAGGTCTTTTCAACAATTAAAGATATCTAGATAAAGATAGAATAGAAGAGATTACATCTCGGGCAAGGCAACAAGTGGCAGAAGAGATTAGAGTGAGGGGAGCTATGTGCATGCTTGAAGGTGAAGACAGATAGCAGGAGGGATTGTAAGAGGAAGGGAAAGGCCGAGCATGAAATGCCTACTTTGAAAGCAAATACCTATTTTAGGGGGAAATCGACCCCCCCAAAGGGGCAGATTTTTTTCAATGCCGTGAACATACTTTGGTACATCACGGGTCGTGAAGGTTGTGGTCAAGTTTCATAGAAATTGTGTGTTTAATTTCACAGAAGAAAGCAAATACCTCTTTGGGGGGGGGAGGGGGGGGTCAAAGCTGGACCCACCTCGACCCCCGTAGACCCTCTTAGACTTCGATTTTCTTTGTGCCGTGAACAAACTTTGGTACAGCACTGGTAATTAAGTTTGTGGTCAAGTTTCATCGAAGTAGTGGAAGAATGTTTTGGAAAAGAAAGGTTGAATCGGTCGGTGTCCACTCTCTTTGCTTGGATTTTTTTCCCGATGTTTAAAATCATTATTCTATTAAAATTGAAGCATCAAATCGATTGCTGTGGGGTGTATCGTTTTATATGAACTCTCTCATCACTAAAGGATGTCATCTACCCTTATCCCTGTATTCCCTTTTCATAAACCCATTTTAATTATGTGAGATGTTTTCCCACCTTTTACCTCCAGTGTGCTGCCTTGTTCGGCCTCAGATAGATTATTGGGTTTTGAAAATTGGAAAGAATAGTTAATTGAACGCAGTATACATTTAGTAAGCTCAACGATCTTCTGGAGCAGCCAAAGCTCCTGATGCTTCAGCGACGTTTGTCAGATCCATTGACGCGACACAAGCTTGACTGTGTGCACACTGTATAAACTGATCAATCCTTCGACATGATGTTGAATTCAAGCCTTTCATTGATAATAATCAACCAAACCAAGTGGAGCTGTGCTGTGTGTTCTGTGCATAGTCTGCTTACCTTCATGCATCTTTGGAGCATTCTTTAGCTCCCAGAGAGAAAAAGCACAAGGTTCCTGCTTTACACACTCATTGCTCAAAGCATCCTGGGAACTCTGAGAGAAGTCACTTTGAAAATCTTCCATCTTCACTGGATGAACCAGATCTGCAAACAATATGATCTCATGTTATTTAAGTAAAGAGATAAAATGAATACCAAAAAACAAGAAGAAAAAGCCATAAAATGTCGAAGTCCCTGCGGTTTTAGTTATTTTTCTGTGCAGAGTTAAAGGCCGCCAGTTGGCCATCTTTGCTCAGATTACAAAACAAAATCTTTTACATATGTATACTCTCATGTATTGTCTATGTGGCAAGTGTAAACAAAATTCATCCATGCAAGTCCAAGAAATGGTTGGAGACACATTGAAGTAATACACTGGCTGAAAGTCGGCCATCATTGTTCTGATTTCGAATAAAAATGACATGCACATGGAAGCCATCATTCATTATCTGTCCATCATTCATTTGAACAAGATCGGTAAATGCATGTTTGAGAAATGGTTGAAGAAATTCCCTTTTGATAAACCCATTTTAATAATGAGACGTTTTCCCAAACTTTTACCTCACGCATGTTACACAGCCTTGTTCAGCCTCGGAGCAGAGTTATTATTGGGGTTTTCAACATCAGGTTTTGTTTTTACAACTAAAATAGCCGCTAGCCGGACATCTTTGATCGCATTGTGGATCAAAATTATTTGCACATGCAGTATATATCTTCATGTGTTGCCTTTGTGCCAAGTATGAACAAATTAGGTCCACAGATGCCAGAAATATGGTTGAGGACGGATGTATTGACGCATGGATGGACGGAAAAGACCCAATCCATAAGCTTCCATTTCGGACAAAGTCCAACGAAGGCAAAAAAACATTTTGAAATCAAAGGGTTGTACATCCAACACAAAACAAATAAGAAAGAGCAATCAGAGATTGCAGACCCTCGCCAGGACGTGTCGTGCCAGGATGTGACAGCAGAGACAAGAAAATACAGGGAAATAAATACAAGGAGGAGGCCATAAGGCCCAACACACCTGCACAATACAAACTGTGCTTTTTCTCAAGCAGTCCAGCATGACTCCGTATTTTAGGAGGGAAAAAATGGACAGGGCATGTGTACCAGACACAGACCTGACCAGCTCGCAACAGCCTTTGGAGGATAGTGAGAAGCTGTCGGTTGTCCCACGATGGTGAAATATGTGCTTGTGATATACAAGGTGGAGGTAGAAGAAGCAATTTGCATCAGATATCGTCATTGTGACAATAACCTCGGGCAGAATGTGATCATCACTCGTATAAAGGACCATGTGGAAACTGTGATCTCATCCTAAGATCATCTTAACAACAGAGATCATCTTAACATCTTAACAACAGATCCATCTTAACAACAGAGAAGCAAAAAGGGAACTGGACGTGTTCGTTGACAACAAATGCCTGGAGTTCCAGCAAGCCCCAAAGTACCTCGGTGTATGCCTAGATCGGATACTGTCCTTCAAGCAACACCTAGAAGAAGTTAAGGCCAAGGTGACATCAAGGGTCTCGCTTATCCGACGTCTCGCTGGTACGACCTGGGGAGCCTCCGCCAAGACCCTACGAATATCCACGCAAGCCCTGGTCTTCTCTGCAGCCGAATACTGCGCCCCAGCCTGTAGCAGAAGCCCACACGTGAGAAAGGTTGATGTTGTCATTAACAACGCCCTCCGCATTGTAGCTGGTTGCTTGAAGCCCACCCCGGCATTCCACCTGCCAGTCCTAGCAAGAATCGCCCCGGCCGGCCTCCGACGGGAGGCTGCTACCCTCGCCCTGGCAAGGAATGCCCAGAAACACGACTGACACATCCTGCACAACACCACAACGATAGTGGCGCCTCCAAGCAGACTCAAGTCCCACCATCCCGACAACAAGGCGGCACAAGAGATGCTCAGTTCTATCCCTGAGGACCTGTCTAGAAGCGCATGGCTGGCGGCATCTTGGAAGCAGGTGTGGGAAACGGCCGGGCCCACCCGCATCCACCGTTACATCTGGGACCCAGGAGGTGGCGTCGTAGGAGATCTACCACGCCTGCAATGGAACTTGCTGAACCGTCTACGTACGGGGGTCGGCCGCTTCAAATCATTGCTAAAGATGTGGGGCCTGGCAGACAGCGCCGCGTGCGAGTGCGGTGAGCCTGAGCAGACTGCCGAACACATAATTACCACCTGCCCCCTATACAGACCACCTAAAGAAGCCGGCCTCTTCGACGTAGGACCAGAGACGAGGGCATGGCTGCATGACACTGAGCTGGCCATCTGATGATACACGAAAGAAGAAGATCCTAAGATCAAAGGGTGTGTTTGCACATTGCATTTAGTTGATCTTGAGGAAGGCATCACTGGGCTTGTATGTCCTGAAGAAGTTTCTGGCTGTTAACACAGAGCAAGTGCAACCATTTCACAAGAGGAAAAAGAAAGAAAGATAGAAGCGCATCCAACTCCAAGCACTTTGGCGCACCCTGCTATGCACATGGCGAACGCACAAATATTATTAGCCTCGCTCGAGGGTATTGCATTTGAGTCAGTTTATCTGTCTGTTTGTCCGCACACAATAAATATGATTTTCTCTGCAACCGTTGGTTCGATTGACAGGACATTTTCACCATAGCTGCGTCTCCTCCAGTATAAGTTTTAAATGATAATTATGATATCATAAGTCACGTGGTACAGTCACCATCTTGGAAAAACCGAAAAACTTTGCACCTCTATATCTCCGAAAGCGCTGCATCAAAAAAATTGAGACATGGCTCATTGTAAAGAAATCTCCATGCGGGATAACATATGTTAAGGATGATGTCATAGCTGCCTCCATCATGACGTTATAATTTAACAAGTACAAAACCTCATCCGATCAAGATGAAATGTCTCGAGCGTCATCTGGGGATACATTGGTCGAGAAAAATAAATAAAATAATGAGGACGTCGTCGGTCACATGGTTGGGTCACCATATTATTTTTAACACAAAAGCCTTAAAATCACTAAAAACACGTGCTGGCGAGGGTCTGCAATCTCTCATTGCTGTTTCTTGTTGAGAGTTGCAATGCTTACCTCTTGGAGGACAATGGATGAGTTCAGGATCAACCATCAGCTTCCTATCAACATTTGAAATAACAAAGTCATCCCGTTGTGTTTTGATGTTGTCATGAAATTGTGTCTAAGTTGAACCCAGGTGCTATGCTGACTCCGACCACTGAGGGGCTTCCATAAGAACTCGGACGGACATCGCTCCGATTCATTCCTGACATTTATTGTGTGTGGTAGTGCATATTCGAATGGTGCGTATTGCTAGATGTTCCAGGCTTGCTTGTCCCAATTGCCAATTAATTATTACTTCTATGATTATGGTATGCTGATATTATTCTTGTTGATTACTTACAGGTGTTTGAAGAGATCGATTCTGAATGAAACCTACTATTGGGACAATGTTGTAGATCTGATTTTTACAACAGATGTTATCTCCATCAATGGGATTGCAAGTTTGTAACCGAATGATTGCGTCACAGCCGTCAATAAGTGCACATTCGCCAGAAATATCTCGACAAATATTGTGATTTTTCATCGTGTTGAACGAATTTGGTTTAATATCGAGCTGGGTATTTAAGTTGTCAGACACCCTTAAGGCAAGTCGATAGAGGGGGGAAGGTGGGGGTGGGGGGGGGGGGAGGGGGAAGGACAGAGAGACAGAAAGACAGAGAGAGAGAGAGAGAGAGAACAAGCCCCCATACAATGTGCACTCATCAATGTCTGCCAATGGGACAAGCAGAATGTTGTTGTGGTTAAGACATGTGTCTTGAAAAGTTGATTCATCTCCAAACTCAGACTTCACCTTCATTTTCACAATAAAACCTGAAACCAAAAAAAATCTCATTAAAAGGAAAACAATGGTTCGACTGAAACAAAATATTTTTTCAAAACAAAGTTTGAAAATAAATGAGAAATTATTTCAAACTCGAGAGAGAATATACCACAAGCAGTGCTGGATATTAGTATATCAAGTCATTTTCAGGATTTTGATAAAAGCATTAACATAATTAAAGAGACTGGCCTACACTCAAAAGGTTTGCAGTATATCTCCAGATAGCCAATCATTATGTCATGGCGCTCTTACAGATCAATTTTAAAGGTCTGGTAAAACCATGTCATCACAACTGAGTATATTGTGGTAAATAATCTCCATATTAATAGGCTAATGCCGTCTATCTGTCCCACCCTGAAACATGGAAACGCTCTTCAGAGAGAAAAAAAATTATAAAGCAAAGGTGACTTCAAATTAATCCAAAACCTTTTTGTTTCAAATTAATCCAAATTTTTTTAAAATTCAATTTTTTTCAAAGAGACAAAACATTGAAGCCAGATGGTGAGGAGGAAACAGGGTGGGTGCTGCAAGGTGGGTGGGAACCCCGGTGGTATCCTCACCTAATCGGAAGGTATTGCAGAATACATTGAATAAAGATTACAGGGGAACTCGTGTTTCCCCTTTCTCCCTCTGACCTGCTCTTCATGTTCCCACTTTCTCCCTCTTCCCTGCTGTTCATGTTCCCCCTTTCTCCCTCTTCCCTGCTGTTCATGTTCCCCCTTTCTCCCTCTTCCCTGCTGTTCATGTTCCCCCTTTCTCCCTCTTCCCTGCTGTTCATGTTCCCCCTTTCTCCCTCTTCCCTGCTGTTCATGTTCCCCCTTTCTCCCTCTTCCCCGCTGTTCATGTTCCCCCTTTCTCCCTCTTCCCTGCTGTTCGTGTTCCCCCTTTCTCCCTCTTCCCTGCTGTTCATGTTCCCCCTTTCTCCCTCTTCCCTGCCGTTCATGTTCCCCCTTTCTCCCTCTTCCCTGCTGTTCATGTTCCCCCTTTCTCCCTCTTCCCTGCTGTTCATGTTCCCCCTTTCTCCCTCTTCCCTGCTGTTCGTGTTCCCCCTTTCTCCCTCTTCCCTGCTGTTCATGTTCCCCCTTTCTCCCTCTTCCCTGCTGTTCATGTTCCCCCTTTCTCCCTCTTCCCTGCTGTTCATGTTCCCCCTTTCTCCCTCTTCCCTGCTGTTCATGTTCCCCCTTTCTCCCTCTTCCCTGCTGTTCATGTTCCCCCTTTCTCCCTCTTCCCTGCTGTTCATGTTCCCACTTTCTCCCTCTTCCCTGCTGTTCATGTTCCCCCTTTCTCCCTCTTCCCTGCTGTTCATGTTCCCCCTTTCTCCCTCTTCCCTGCTGTTCGTGTTCCCCCTTTCTCCCTCTTCCCTCCTGTTCGTGTTCCCCCTTTCTCCCTCTTCCCTCCTGTTCGTGTTCCCCCTTTCTCCCTCTTCCCTGCTGTTCGACGTTCGTGTTCCCCCTTTCTCCCTCTTCCCTCCTGTTCGTGTTCCCCCTTTCTCCCTCTTCCCTGCTGTTCGTGTTCCCCCTTTCTCCCTCTTCCCTGCTGGTCGTGTTCCCCCTTTCTCCTGATGTTCCCTTTGTTATGTTGTGTTCTGATCTGTTCTGTGTCCGAGGTCTTCCATGAGCCTCGACCATGTAAGACAATGAAAGTAGTAGTACTACAACTACAACAATGTGCGTTTGTGGTTCAACCCTTCATGTTGAGGGAACGAATCATCGACGAACTCGGACTTCACCTTCACCTTCACTATAACACCTGAAACAAAAACAATCCATTAAAACGAAACTTTCAGGAACCACCAGAAGGTGACGGTGCGGAGAGAACGACACGTACCGGGTCCCGGGTCTTCATCCTCGGGTAGACCGACCCTGGACCCGCGATCTGAGGGAGAATCTCCAGGAACGGAGAGATCTCGGTTCATGGCGCACCGGAGGGGACTGCAGAGTGTAAAGTACCGGGATGTAAGGTGGTGTGTAGTCGTGTGTTACACTCCCTTTCTCCCTCTTCCCCACACGAGTACAAACCACATGTTCCGGAAAAACGAACCACGACCACGTGACGCGTTCCTTCCACAAGCGAGACGATGTCATTCGCGATTTCCACAAAACAGATTCTCCACGTTAATCACGTGATCGATACCGGGTACCCACGATGTCTTGTTTCCCATTGTAAACATTTTTACATTACCTTTTATCATATTAACTATCTCCATATGTTTTATCCGTTTGTGTTCAATCATTGTCATTCCACAGAATAATTTTTCTCCATGTTCTGTGGTTCGTGTGTTCCGGAGCATTTGTGGGTGATACGATTAAAATGAAGTCTCACTCTTTGTTTCAATCTCACGTCGGAAACGTCATTTCCTGCATTCTTGGAAATTTCTACAGTTCCTTGTGTTCTTCCCTGGCCCAACAATTAAGCAGATTCGCGATGACTAATGGGTCAAAATGGCGAACTGGTGAGACATGTCCAGATGGAATCCGAAGTTAAAACAAGAATGACTGCACTGTGGTCACAACCTGCGACAAAATCTGGTAACAGGCCGATTGGGAAATAAACATTTAAAATACTCTTAAAATATGAACAGCGTAAAGGGGAAACACACCTTTAATGCGCCGTTAATAGATTTACTCGTCACCAGTCACCGCGTCAGCCTCCACCACCGTCATTCCAGGAGGAGCGATTCGTCACACAGTCAAGCATTGTTTAACCCAAAATGGGCCTTCGAAAATTACGTTGTGGCGGACACGATGGCGCTGGCGCGGTGTCATCATTCCGCGCACCAAGAGGGTGTCGGCCACGCCCGAGGGGTAGGCGTGGCCCGGGATATACACGGGATGCGCAGCCCCGAGCACCTCAGTGCTATAGTTGAGCTTTGCAAATAAAGACTTTTCTGGTTACCTGCGTTGTTGCCTCTCTTCTTGGCTAACAAGTTGTGCGCATCGCACCGCACTTCACTGGTGACCTCGACGCTGGTTCAGCCGCCGCTGACCAACAGAACGCGCCATGGCCAACAACGCTGTCGCGGTGAAGCTCCCCGAGTTTTGGGAAGCTCAGGCCGAAGTATGGTTTGTGCAGGCCGAGGCACAATTCCAACTTCGAGGCATAACGGCAGATGAGACGCGGTATTACCACGTCGTCATCGCCGCCCTCGGGCCCGGCACAGCCGCCCAAGTCGTGTCCGTCCTGCGGAACCCACCGGCCGACCACAGGTACGAGGCGCTGAAGCGCCTCCTCATCGCCACGTTCGGCCTCACGGAGTGCGAGCGGGCCGACTGCCTCCTGGACCTTCCCGAACTCGGCGACACACGACCATCGGTCCGGATGGACCACATGCTTTTGCTACTGGGTGACAAAGCCCCGGATTTTTTTATTCCGGGCGCTCTTTCTACGCCAGCTGCCAGCACAGGTACGCCTCGTGTTGGCCGGTTCCAAAATAAAGGAACCCTGCGCGCTGGCCGTCGAGGCCGACAAGTTTTTCGCGGCTTGTGAGACGCGGGCGAGCTTCGGTGCGGCCGTCGCGGATCTCGAGGCTGGTGCGCAGGCACACCTCGCGGTTCCCGAGGCTGATGCCGATGCACACCGCATGGCCGCCGCCACACGCCACCCACCACCACCGCGAAAACCGCGGCCTCTGCCTTCGCCACAAACCTGGTGCCGTTTCCACGCCAGGTTTGGCCACAAGGCGAGGAATTGTTGCCCGCCGTGCTCGTTTGGAAAGTCGGGAAACTACCAAGCCGGCACTCGGTAGCAGCCCTGAGCATCGGCCATTCCGGCAGCCTCCTTTTTGTCACGGACAACTTGTCCGGGTGTCGCTTCCTCTGCGACACAGGCGCACAGGTGAGCGTTATTCCCGCCTCCAGGTCCGACAAGCGAACCGCGGGCCGGGGCCCCGCGTTGCTTGCAGCCAATGGTACGCCCATTTGCACATTCGGGAAGCGCTGCCTCTCCCTGCGGTTCGGAGGGCAACGCTTTCAATGGACGTTCGTAACCACCAGCTTGCCCATGGCATTGCTCGGTGCGGATTTCCTGTGTGCAAATGGGCTGTTGGTGGATGTAAAGCACAGGCGCCTCGTCCAGGCGGAAATGTTCAGCTCGCTGGCTTGCACGCTGAGCAGTTCGTTGGGCAGCTCCCTGAGCAGCTCACCGAGCGGCTCGCCAAGCGGCTTGCTGAGCGGTTCGATCCCGGCGAGGTTGGTTTGTACGCTCCCGGCAGCGGACGAGTTCACCCGCCTCCTCGCCAGCTTCCCGGCCTCACGTGGCCCACATTCTCGGTGGTGGCCATCAAGCACGGGGTGGAACATCACATCCCCACCGTTGGGCCAACGGTCTACGCCCGGGCACGCCGCCTCGAGCCGACAAAGCTCGCGGTGGCAAAGGCGGAGTACGCTACGCTGGAGCGGCTGGGCATCGTACGGCGCTCCAAGAGCGCTTGGGCGTCGCCACTGCACATCGTGCCGAAGCCCGGCAGGGGATGGCGGCCGTGCGGGTACTACTGCCGCCTCAACGATGCCACCACCCCCGACCGCTACCCGGTCCCTCACATTCAGGACTTTTCCGCCTGGTTGGCGAAAATGTCCTTCTTTTCTAAGGTGGACCTCATCCGCGGGTACCACCAGGTCCCCGTCAGGCCGGAGGACGTACCGAAGACGGCCGTCATTACACCATTCAGCCTCTTCGAGTTTCTTCGGATGCCCTTCGGTTTGAAGAATGCGGCTCAGGCGTTCCAACGATTGATGGACAGCGTCTTGCGCGACTTGGATTGCGTGTACGTCTACCTGGACGACATCCTCGTCGCAAGTGCGTCCCGCGAAGAGCACCTCCGCCACCTCCGCACGCTCTTCGAACGCCTGGGCCAGCATGGCCTGATCGTAAACCCCGCCAAGTGCCAGTTCGGCGTCGCCGAAATCGACTTTTTGGAGCACCGCGTCACCAGACACGGGGCCACCCCCTTGCCGGCAAAGGTAGACGCGGTCAAGGGGTTTCCGCACCCCCGCAAGATCAGGGGGCTCCAGGAGTTCCTGGGCATGGTAAACTTTTCCCACCGTTTCCTGCCCCGCATCGCCCAGCTCCTGCGCCCCCTGCACGAGGCCCACCGGGGGAAGCTGGGCAAAGGTGACGTTGTTTGGACCGAGCAGATGGACGCGGCATTCGCGGGCGCGAAGCTCGCCTTGGCTAATGCCACCATGCTCGCGCACCCGGCGCCCGATGCACCGATCGCCCTCACCACCGACGCGTCAGACTACGCGGTGGGCGCGGTACACGAGCAATGGGTGCGTGGTGCTTGGCAACCGCTGGCGTTTTTCAGCCGGCAGCTTCACCCGCACGAACGCCGGTACAGCACCTTTGACCGCGAGTTGCTCGGGCTCCACCTGGCGGTCGGGCACTTCCTCCATCTGCTCGAGGGCCGTTCGTCCACGGCCTTCGTCGACCACAAACCCCTGGTTTTCGTGATGGCCAAGGTCGCCGAGCCATGGTCGGCCCGGCAGCAGCGTCACGTCTCGGCCGTGTCCGAGTACACGACGGTCATCTGGCACGTCGCGGGAAAGGACAACCCGGTGGCGGCTTGCCTTTCCTGGTCCGTCGCCCACGCAGTCCACCTCAGGATCGACTACGCCCGGATGGCGGCGGACCAGACCGCCGACCCCGACGTCCAGGCCTTGCGGACCACCGTCATGGGCCTTCGCATCACCGAGGTGCCGTTCGACGGCGCAGGCACGGCCCTCTTGTGCGATGTCTCCCATGGCCGGCCTCGCCCCATTGTGCCCACGGGCTGGCAGCGCTGGGTTTTTGACGCCATCCACTGCCTGTCCCACCCGGGCACGAAGGCCTCCCAGAGGTTGGTCGCCGACAAGTTTGTCTGGCCTGGCCTCCGGAAGGCCGTCCGCGATTGGACCAGGACGTGCCTCGCGTGCCAGCGTGCGAAGGTGCACCGCCACACCCAGGCCCCGTTGGCCCCGTTCACGGTGCCCGAACATCCGTTCGACCATGTTCACGTGGACTTGGTGGGACCTCTGCCCCCCTCGCGGGGTTTCACACACGTCCTCACCATGGTGGACCGCACCACCCGGTGGCCGGAGGTCGTGCCTTTGGCGGCAAAGACGGCGGCGGATGTCGCGCAGGCATTCATCGCCACCTGGGTTGCCCAGTTCGGCGCCCCCTCGGACATCCCGTCCGACCGCGGCCCCCAGTTCACCTCGGAGCTCTGGGGGGCGGTCGCGCAGGGGCTCGGCGTCCAGCTGCACCGCACCATGGCCTACCACCCTCAGGCCAACGGCCTGTGCGAGCGCTTCCACCGCTCCTTGAAGGCTGCACTCCGGGCCTCCCTCCGCGACGGTGGCTGGGTCGACCGGCTCCCCTGGGTCCTGCTGGGCCTCCGGACGGCGCCCAAGGACGACCTGCGCGCATCCACGGCGGAGTTGGTCTTCGGACATCCGCTGCGGGTGCTGGGCGAGTTCCTCCCCGACTCCACGGCACCATGGTCTGCAGCGCAGCAGCGCTCCGCACTGCAGGAGACCGCCCGGAGGTTCGCCCCGGTGCCGACGGTGCACCACGGGTGCCCGCCAACGCACGTCGCCCCGGAGCTTCGCACGATGGAGTACGTGTTCCTCCGCCACGACGCCCACCGGACACTGCTGCGACTTCCGTACGATGGGCCCTTCCGCGTGCTGGAGACCGGGGCGAAACACTTCACCCTCGACATCAGCAGTACTCCTGACCGCGTTTCCGTGGACCGCCTCAAGCCGGCCAACCTCGACGTGGACCACCCCCCGCCAGTGGCTCGGCCCCCGCGGCGGGGCCGCCCCCCCGGCGGGCGGACCACCGGCACCGCCTGGCCCCGCCCCTCCCCGGGTCCTGCACCCATCCCAGGTTCCGCCGGAGGCATCCCAGATGACATCCCGGCATCCCAGACGCCGCCAGAGGGCGCTTCGGCCGGGTCATCCGTTTGCCCCGCAAACTGACCCTTCAGGTGCGCGGGAATTCTGGGGGGGGGCGCGTGTGGCGGACACGATGGCGCTGGCGCGGTGTCATCATTCCGCGCTCCAAGAGGGTGTCGGCCACGCCCGAGTGGTAGGCGTGGCCTCAGGATATACACGGGGCGTGCAGCCCCGAGCACCTCAGTGCTATAGTTGAGCTTTGCAAATAAAGACTCTTTTATGGTTACCTGCGTTGTTGCTTCTCTTCTTGGCTAATAAGTCGTGCGCATAGCACCGCACTTCAATGTAACGCTATATATATATATTTTTAGTGATGTAAGCTCAATAGTTAGTTATTTGAATTCCCGGATGTTCTTGAAGGGACGTCCGGTGGTTATTTTAGGCGCGAAGATGGGACGGAATTGTGTCCTCAAGGTGTTTGAACTCTTTTATATATATATATATATATATATATATATATATATATATATATATATATATATATATATATATATATATATGTATATATGTATATATACATATATATATATATATATATATATATATATATATATATATATATATATATATATATATATATATATATATATATATATATATATATACATATACATATATACATATATATATACATATATATATATATATATATATATATATATATATATATATATATATATACAGTATATATATATATATATATATATATATATATATATATATATATATATATATATATATATATACATACATACATATACAGACTTGGCATTTAATATGGAATATTTTTTTTGTGGGGGTGAACTTACTTTTCAAGATGACTTAGAACCAAAAGTTCATTGGAATTATGTTGAAGTTATTCTAGATTTTGTTAATGTGACCTTTAAAAGAAACAAAAACCACATTTGACATTTCGAAGCAAATAAATTGATCCTTGAAAGTGATGTAAACTGATATCGAACTCAATTCACGGACAGTACTGTGTTAAACTTCTGTGCGTTTTCCAGAAGTATCTCTTTATTTTGCAGATTAGCCAAAAAATTTTTTTTAACAAAAACAAAAGTTAAATTACGACTGGGATTACGGACAGTAAAATTACAGTTCAGTACTTCATGTAACCCCCACGAGCATTCAGGAGAGCACGTACACGTTGAGGCATGCTGTTCACGAGATTTGCCAAGGTTTGGACAGGAATCGCTTGCCATGCAGTGACAATAGCCTGCTGCAATTCACGCACAGAGGTCGGCTGCTGGTCCAAGTTGTCGATTTGACGCGTTAATTCTTCCCACAAGTTCTCCATCGGAATCATATCCGGGGACATGGCAGGCCACTCCATATGCTCCACACCATGGTCAGCAAGAAAGTGTTGGATCATGCGAGCACGATGAGGCCGTGCATTGTCATCTTGGAAGACAAAGTTTCCTCGAAAGGCTGCACGAACAAATGGAAGCAATATTTCTTCCAGAATGGCCCTGTGCTTGAACTGGTTCAGGTTTCCATTCAGAACAACCAGGTCAGTTTTGCCCCCTGCATGAAAAGCAGCCCAAACGGTCACTCCACCACCTCCAGCTTGGACTCTTGGCACTATACAATCTTCGTTGTAGGCTTCATGCACTTGTCTGCGCACTCGGACGCGGCCATATTGACGATAGACCAGAAATCTAGACTTTTTTTTTTTTTTTTGTATACAGAGTCGAGGCTCGTGAAAGAGCTAACATTTATCAAACAAACAAATCAAACAAACAAGCAAACAAAGTATATAAACCCTGCTGTTCAAAACAACATCAAGCTCACCCTGTTCAACACCCGGTCCCTCAACAACAAATGCCTCATCCTGAACGAATACATCCTGGATAACAAACTGGACTTTCTCTGTCTCACCGAAACCTGGCAACAACCTCTGGA
The DNA here is from genome assembly GCF_964187855.1 of Myxine glutinosa. Taxonomy (NCBI): domain Eukaryota; kingdom Metazoa; phylum Chordata; class Myxini; order Myxiniformes; family Myxinidae; genus Myxine; species Myxine glutinosa. Next base: position 66,561,819 of record NC_136265.1, on the reverse strand, counting down.
CTACTACACGCTCAACCTCACCACACCCAATGGATATTCCTACGTCAATAAACCACGCTCGGAGGGCCGAGGTGGTGGAATTGCTGTTATCCACCGTCAAGACATCAAGACCAACCTCATCTCCATCTCATCTGCTCCATCATTTGAACACCTGGCTTTTAAACTCTCTGGTTGCACGCAGTCAGTCATGGCTGTCGTCTACCGCCCTCCCAAACCACACCCATCATTCCTGTCTGACTTCTCCTACTTTCTGACCCAGCTATGTTCCCTCTCCCCCTCAATCCTCCTCCTTGGTGATTTCAATATCCACATGGACTCCACTGACTCCACAATAACCACTGACTTCACTGATTTACTCACCTGCTTTAACCTCACTCAACATGTCGACTTTCCTACCCATATCCGTGGTCACATTTTGGATCTTGTCTGCTCCACTGGATTAAATTTGCACCATCTCTCTGGCTCCGACCTCACCCTCTCTGACCACTTAGCCATCACTCTGACCATCAACATCCCCGCCCCAACACCAAGACGTTATCGCACTATCACCTTCCGTAAGCTAAACGCTCTTTCACCTACCTCATTCTCATCCACCCTCTCTGAAAAAATGTCCACTTCTCCCTTCATTGACCTCCACACCCCTTCCGACCTCACTGACTACTACAACCACACTCTCTCCTCCTGCCTTGATCAGCTTGCACCTGTAAAAACCAAAACAGTTTCTTTCACCCATTCTGCTCCCTGGTTTACCCCTGAACTCCGCCTGATGAAAACTCGTGCTCGCCAACTTGAAAGACTCCGCAATAAAACGGGTCTCACAGTTCACTCCCAAGCCTACAAGGACCACCTACAACATTACAAAGATGCCCTCTCCCGGGCCCGCTCAGCCTCCTACTCTCAAATTATCCACTCTGGCTCCGGAAACCCAAAAGCACTCTTCTCGACAATAAACAAACTCCTCCGCCCCCTGAATACCACCACCCTGTCATTCACAGTAGACAACTGCATCTCCTTCCTCTCTTTCTTCCAACGCAAAATTGACAACATCTACAACAGCTTGACGACCGCCGCACCCGCTCCCCCTCCAACCACCTGCCCCCCCTTGTCCTGCCATCCCCTGTCTCGGTTCTCCCCAATCTCCCCTACTGACCTCTCTGAACTCCTCATAGGAATGAAAACTGCAACCTGCACTCTTGACCCCATCCCCTCCAGCTTTGTCAAGACCTCCCTCCCTGCTCTCTCTCCACTTATCATTGCAACACTAAACTCCTCCCTGTCTACAGGCATCGTCCCACCTTCCCTCAAAATTGCTGCTGTTACCCCCATTCTAAAAAAACCTGGTCTAAACCCTGACACCCTAAACAACTTCAGACCCATCTCCAACCTACCCTTTCTGTCAAAAGTTTTGGAACGCGCTGAAGCCACTCAACTCAAACATCATCTCTCTGCCAATAACCTGTATGAAACATTCCAATCCGGATTCCGCTCCAACCACAGTACTGAAACTGCTCTCCTCAAAATCACCAACGACCTTCTCCTCTCCTCTGACGCTGGCAACCTCAACATTCTCGTCCTCCTCGACCTCAGCGCTGCCTTTGACACCATCGATCACACCATCCTCCTCACCCGACTTGATCCACCTTTAACGTTACAGGCACTGCCCTCTCTTGGATTAAATCATACCTCTCTGACAGACGCCAGTTCATCTCCATCAATAACTGCAAATCCCCCACTGCTCCCCTCCCCCAAGGTTCAGTTCTTGGCCCCCTCCTCTTCATCCTTTACTTGTCCCCCCTCGGTCACTTAATCCGCCGTCATGGTCTCCAATTCCACTGCTTCGCCGATGACATCCAGCTTTTCATCTCCACCAAGTCCGTCTCCACCGACACCCACTCTATCCTGACAAACTGCATCACTGAAATAAAATCCTGGCTTCAAATCAACTTCCTCAAGCTTAACTGTGATAAATCTGAAATAATCATCATTGGCCCAAAAACGCTCACAAAATCCACCCATAACTTTGCCCTCAACATCGACGGTATCCCAGTATCCACCTCCCCTCACATCCGGAATCTTGGCGTCATCTTTGACCAAACCCTTTCCTTCGACAAATACACTAAACAGATCACAAAGTCAGCCTTCTTTCACCTGAAAAACATTGCCCGTCTCCGCTCATCCCTCTCCTCCACGGCTGCAGAAACCCTCATCCACGCCTTCATCACCTCCCGTCTGGACTACTGCAATAGCCTCCTCTATGGTTCACCCTCAAACATCACCAATAAACTCCAATACATTCAGAACTCCGCGGCCCGTCTACTCACCCATTCCCGGACCCGTGACCACATCACCCCCGTCCTTTACAAGCTTCACTGGCTCCCCATCCCCCAGAGAATCCAGTACAAAATCCTCCTCTTGACATACAAAGCCCTCCATAACCTGGCCCCATCCTACCTGGCTGACCTACTCTCCAGACACACTCCCACCCGCAACCTCCGCTCTGCTGGTACCAACCTCCTGACCCCCTCCATCCGGACCAAATTCAGATCCTGGGGGGACAGGGCCTTCTCCATCGCTGCTCCCACCCTCTGGAACTCACTACCTCACACGATTAGAGACTCCTCCTCACTCACCACATTCAAAACATCACTAAAGACCCACCTGTTCAACACTGCATTCAACATTCAACCCACAGCATCTAACCCCTGACTATCTCTTCTCCTTCTCCCTCCTTTTGCTTTAAATATTTCCCTATTGATTCTTGTCTTTTTGCAATTGTTGTTTTCATGTATTGTTATGCATTATGTTTTCCACTCTGTCAAAGCGCCTTTGGGCTTCTGGAAAAGCGCTATACAAAATAAATGAATTATTATTATATTATTATAAAAAGGGGAGTGGTCGACAAGATGGGGAGAGAAGGGGAGGAAGCACACAAACACAACATTTGAGAGCAGGGACATCGGGAGATGTTTTCGGAGGGAGAGGGCCTGTGGGGAGGCAGGATAGGTATAAAACGCAAGGACACCAAGGACTTCCAGGAAAGCGGTCAAAAGTCACCTCAAAAAAGTGGATTTGGGGTGAAATTAGCGGGGGTAGAAAAGATCAAGGTTTTGGATTGGGGAAGATAAGAGATGGTGGTGAACAGCCGTTTTAAAGACCTGGAGGGAGGAGTGGGATTGAAGAGAGTGAGGGAGTTTGTTCCGGAGGCGGGAGAAAAGAGGAATGAAGGAGTGAAGGTGAGCAGAGAGTCTTGATTTTGGCAGTTTAACCATAAGAGGGTTGCCGGCAGATCTTGTGCGACCTGCAGGAATATTTGGGGGACAGAGCCCAGAGAGAGCTGGGGGAGCAAGGCCAGAGAGGAGTCGGTAGAAGACGGAAAGACCACCAACCTGCCTGCGGTGATTACGTGATAGGCCCTCGGAGATAGCGTCATCGCGGGAGCTTCCAATGATTCTAAATGCTTTGGTTTCAACAGCGTGAAGACGAGCTAGGTGTGAGGCAGGAGCACCAGCCCAGAGGGGAGAGCAGTACTCCATTGAGCTGCGGATGAAAGCCTTGTATGTGGTGAGGAGCTCAAGTGTGCCAAGGAAGGACTTCGCACGACGGAGGATGCCCAGTCGGCGACTGGCTTTGGAGGCCAGCTTGGAAATGTGGTTTTCCCAGGAAAGATCATGGCAGATAGTGAGACCCAAAAGCTTGAGTGACAGAACTTATTGCAGAGGATTATTCAGAAAGTAGATGGGAGGGTTGTCCAGTCGGTCTTTTCAGAGAGACATCGTAAGAGTGTGAGATTTTTCAGGATTGAAAGACATGTTCCACTTGTTTGCCCAGTCTGTGATTTTGTCCAGGTCTGCAGAGAGTGAGGAGGCTGCAGACTGCCGATCTGAGGGATGAGGAATGGAGCGGCAGAGAGTGGAGTCATCAGCAAAGAGATAGAGAGGATTTTCAAGAGAGTCAGAGAGATCATTGATGAAGACCAGAAGATGGGGAAGATAAGAACTTGGGGAACTCCAGCCTGAACAGGAAGAGGAGATGAGAGAAACCCATTCAGGGCCACACGTTGACTACGACTCGAGAGGAAGTCCACCAGCCATGCGTGGAGATTTCCATGGATACCAAAGGAGGAGAGTTTGGTGAGCAGAGCGGGGTGCCAGACCGTATCGAAGGCACGTGATATGTTGAGGGAGACAACTCTAATTTCCTGTTTGGCATTGAGGACCTCCATCCATTGTTGAGACAGCAGAAGCAGCATGTCCAGAGTAGAGTGACCTGGTCCGAAACCAAATTGATGATCAGAGATCAAGCCATTGGAGAAGAGGAAAGATTTCATATCCGAAGCAATGATGGATTCCATGACTTTGCTGATAATTGGGAGAAGGCTGATTGGTCTGTAGTTGCTAGGATCTGTTTTTGCACCTTTTTGTGCAAAGCAGTGATGTTGGCTGATTTCCAAGCAGATGGCAGTTGACCTTGAGCAAAAGAGAGGGTGAAGAGAACAGAGAGAGGGAGTGAAAGAGTGGAAGAACAGGATTTTAGGACCCGTGGGCTGATGCCGTCAGGTCCAGTTGCAGAATCAGTGTCGAGGGTTGACAGAAACTTTTCCACCTTGTCAGGAGGAAAGGACACAGAGTCCAGGAGCAGCTGGGTACGACTGGGTATGGTGGGTACAGAGAGGGATGGGTTTGGGACACAAGATTTAGAGGCAAACACAGAGTTGAGGCATTCAGCTTTTTCACGTGCGGAGCAGCTGTGTAGCCGTTTGAGGTAGGGGAGGGGATGGAGGGGGAACAAACACCAGAAACAGATTTGACAAGACGCCACCAGGATTTGGAAGAGGGAGACAGATAAGAGAGTTCGGTCTTGAGAACGGAGAGATATTGTTTCCTGGCTCTCCTGAGGGTGGACACACACTTGTTTCGGGCTTTGTGAAAGGAAATGAGATTTCCTTCCGTTGGATTTTCTTTCCAGGAGACGTAGGCAAGTTGTTTCTGGGCAACAGCCTCACCACAAGATTCCGTGTACCATGGACGGGAGGAAGGGTGTGACAACTGAAGACGAGATGGGATAAATCTGTGCATGAGAGAGAGCAATTTACTTTGGAAGAATTCCCAGGATGAGTTGATGTCAGAGGTGGTAGAGATGGGAGACCAGTCCAGATGATTGATGGCTGCTTGAAGACCGTGCCAGTTGGCCTGATGAAATGCCAGACTCGTCGACGCTGAGCAGGCTCCCTGAGAATGGTCAGAGAGATGTCCACTTTAACAAGCACATGATCAGATGATCCGATTGGAGCAGAAGAAGAGCAGCAGACATTTTCAGGGAAGTTAGTCATAACCAAGTCCAGAAGAGAAGATGCTCCGTTGACTGAGATCCGGGTCGGGAAATTGACAGATTGTGTCAGTCCCAGTGAGTCGCAGAAGTCCTTTGCTGAGGAGCCATGGCTGGTGAGAGAGGTACCCACACCCAGCCAACTGGCATGGTGACAATTGAAATCACCACATATGAGGAAGAGAGAGAGTTGGGAGGAGTAGATAGAAGTTGTACCATGTTATCAGACAGCGAGATGTAGATGGAGTCATCACTGTTTGGTGGACGGTACAACACACATATGAACAAGAGGTGGGAGCGAGGGGGGAAGCCGTAGCCAGAGGTATTCCTGGGGGTGAGGTGGAGAGAGTGCAGTGCAGGGCGAGTGAGGAAGAGAGTTATTGATAAAGATAGCAACCCCACCTCCAGGACGAGGCTCAGGTCTATCATACCGGAGGAGGGAGTAACCCAGGAGATATACTAAGGAATCAGAGACATCATGAAGGAGGAAAGTTTCTGTTAAGCAGATCACGTCTGGTTTGACAGAAGCAACCTGTATGGAGAGATCAGTTAAGTTTGAACGAAGGCCCCGGATGTTTGAGGTCCATACCGTTAATGAAGAGGAAGGGGGAGCATCGGATACAGAACAGGGGAGAGGAGGGGTAGGGTAAGATGTGGAAGAGGTCGGAAGAGCTGTTGAAGGTGTGTCAGATATTTCAGAATAGCTCGGAGAAAGGGAAGGATGGGGCAGACAAAAGGTTTGATGGTGATTGGGTGAGGCACAATGAGGTGTTATTTGAGGAGGGGGAAGAGCGAGGCAGAAGGTTGGGGGAGATGGAGGTGAGAGTTGGAAGGGGGAAGAAGCGGGGAGGACGCTTTGAGGAGGGGGAGTGAGAGGGGGGAAATTGAGAAGAAATGAGGGTGGGGAGATTTGAAGGGGAGGGGCGAGGGGGGAGTTTAGGAGGGAAGGGACAAGGGGAGGGATTTGAAAGGGATGGGATATGGGGGAGATTTGGAGGGGAGGGGTGAGGGAGGAGTCTAGGAGGGGAGTTGCGAGGGGGAGTCTTGGAGGGGAGGGGTGAGGGGGTAGTTTAGGAGGGAGGGGGCAAGGGGGGAGATTTGAAAGGGATGGGTGATGGGGAGGATTAGGAGGGGAGGGGAAAGGGGGAAGATTTGAAAGGGATGGGTGATGGGGAAGATTTGGAGGGGAGGGGTGATGGGGAAGATTTGGAGGGTAGGGGTTATGGGGATGATTTGGAGGGGAGGGGTGAGATTGGATTTTAGAAAGTGTATGATTAATGGGAAACGAACATTTATTGCAAAATGAGTTTCTTGTGACCTTCGAGTCAAAAATACGTTTAAGGACGCTGGATGGAGGGTGGAGTGCAGGAGAGTTTAGGGAATGTAGAAAAAAGGCACTGTAAGAGATGGAATTTTTTTTTGGGATGAATAGATTTGGTGAGCAAGTCGAAAGCAGCCTTTTAAAGAAGAAGAAGAAAAAGGTGTTATAATATACGACGGAATACAGAACTTGAGGGGAAAGTGTAAACATTGTAAGGTTAATAACAGTGAAAACTATCTGGGGGAAATGGGGGAGAAACACGTGGTCGAAGAACGAACGAATAAGAACGAATAAACGAATGAGAACAAAGAATAAGAACAGAGAAGGAAATGTTTTTTTTTTTTTGGTTTTTTTTGAGTTGAGATTTACACAAGGAAGTAGGCTATGGGGTGAAAAGACTGGGAAAAGCAGAGAACGAAAGTTATTGGAGCACAAACGACGGACCGCTGAGAGAAAAACAAAGCCTCAAGGTTGTACACTGTACAAGGCCTCAAGACACGACACGAATTAACACGATTTTCTATACAGGTATGAAAGATTTACACCGAGAATCGTTTTTTTTTTTTTTTTTTTTTTTTTTTTTTTGTATACAAGATCGAGGCTCGTGAAAGAGCGAACATTAATCACACAGAAAGACAAACCGACACATAAAACATATAACATCGGGAGCGGTAGACAAGATGGGGAGAGAGGGGGAAGGACACAAACACAACATTTGAGAGCAGGGACCGAGAGACATGGAGACATCGAGAGATCTGAGAGAGGGCGAGGGCTTTGGGGGGGGGGGGGCATGGGAAGGGGGCGGTGGGAGAGGTATAAAACATATGGACACTGCCAGGACTTCCAGGAAAGAAGTTGGAATTTCAAACAAGGTGGATCTGGGGTGAATTAGCGGGGGTAGAAAAGATCAAGGTTTTGGATGGGGGAAGATAAGAGATGGTGGTGAACAGCTGTTTTAAAGACCTGGAGGGAGGAGTGGGATCTTCGAGAATATCTTTCTGTAAAATCTGTAATCTGTAATCTGTAATGTAATGTGATCTGTAATCTGTGATGTAATGTGATCTGTAATGTGATCTGTAATGTAATCTGTAATCTGAATATCTGTAAAATAATCTTTTACACCGAGAATACACACGATACGTACACACACCATAAAATAAATACAGTTATAACGAAAATACAAATGGGAACAATTACTTAACTTCGATTTCGATGGAGAGCGTGGACAGCTGCGAATAAACGAAACCTCGCCGGCAAGACCGGAAGCGGAAGTCAAGTGGACTTGTCACTGAAGATCACGTGATTCCAGTGTCTTAGCTGCCATTGACGGTGCTCTCTGGCCCACTGCAATCGGCGCTGGCGGTGTTGTCTGGTCAGACGTGGCTTTCTCAGGGGACGCCTGGCACGATAGCCTGCTTGAACCAGTCGTTGGTTGACTAACCTTCTGGATACAGGCACATTTGTCAGTTGCTGCCACTCAGCCCTAGGCCGATTAGCTGACTTGGTATGGCCATTGCGGACGAACCGGTGCAGCTGGCGATCATCCCTCCTCGTGGTTCTGCGGGGATGTCCTGACCTCGGTATTGGAGTAGGGACACCCCTCTGAGCATTTCGTTTCAGGATCTTTGTCACCTGACCTTGAGTGATGCCATACTGCCGAGCAATAGCTTTCCCTACATCCTCCTGTTCCTCATCTTACCCTACCCCTCCCCTGTCCTGTATCCGATGCTCACCCTTCCTCTTCCTTAACGGTATGGACCTCAAACATCCGGGGCCTTTGCTCAAACCTGATTGACCTCTCCATGCAGGTTGCTTCTGACAAACCAGACTTGATCTGCTTAACAGAAACTTTCCTCCTTCAAGATGTCTCTGATTCCTTAATATCTCTCCCTGGTTACTCCCTCCTTCGGTTTGATAGACCTGAGCCTCGTCCTGGAGGTGGGGTTGCTATCTTTATCAAAAACTTTCTTCCTCACTCTCCCTGCCCTCCACCTCACCCCCAAGGGGTACCTCTGGCTACGGCTTCCCCTTCGCTCCCACATTTTGTTCATGTGTGTGTTGTACCGTCCACCAAACAGTGAACACTCCATATACATCTCGCTGTCTGATAACATGGTACAACTTCTATCTACTCCTCCCAACTCTCTCTCTTCCTCATATGTGGTGATTTCAACTGTCATCATGCCATTTTGTTCAAATGCTGTTCGTGTTCCCCCTTTCTTATACTTCGTGTTCACCCTGCTGGGTGTGGGTTTCTCACTCACCAGCCATGGCACCTCAGCAAAGGACTTCTGCGACTCACTGGGACTGACACAATCTGTCAATTTCCCGACCCGTATATCAGTCAATGGAGCAACTTCTCTTCCAGACTTGGTTATGACAAACTTCCCTGCAAATGTCTGCTGCTCTTCTTCTGCTCCAATCGGTTCATCTGATCATGTGCTTGTTAATGTGGACGTCTCTCTGGCCATTCTCAGAGAGCCTCCTCAGCGCCGACGAGTCTGGCATTTCACTCAGGCCAACTGGCACGGTCTTCAAGCAGCCATCAATCATCTGGACTGGTCTCCCATCTCTACTGCCTCTGACATCAACTCATCCTGGGAATTCTTCCAAAGTAAACTGTTCTCTCTCATGCACAGATTTATCCCATCTCATCTTCAGTTGTCATACCCTTCCTCCCATCCATTGTACACGGAATCTTGTGGTGAGGCTGTTGCGCAGAAACGACTTGCCTTCGCCTCTTGGAAAGCAAATCCAACGGAAGGCAATCTCAGTTCCTCTCACAAAGCTCGGAAGAGTATGTGTCTACCCTCAAGAGAGCCAGGAAACAATAGCTCTCCACTCTCAAACCCGTCTCCCTCTTCCAAATGCTGGTGGCATTTGGTCAAATCTGTTTCTGGTGTTTGTTCCCCCTCCATCCCCTCCCTCACCTCAAACGGCTACACAGCTGACTCCGCATGTGAAAAAGCTGAATGCGTAAACTCTGTGTTTGCCTCAAAATCTTGTGTTCCAAACCCGGCTCTCTCTGTACCCACCATTCCCAATCGTAACCAGCTGCTCCTGGACTCTGGGTCCTTCTCTCCTGACAAGGTGGAGAAGTTTCTGTCAATCCTCGTCTCTGAATCTGCAAATGGACCAGACGGCATCAGCCCACGGTTCCTAAAATCCTGCTCTGCCGCTCTTTCACACCCTCTCTCTGTTCTCTTTGTGATGGAATTCAATCACAAACTCTTCAACATATTGAGCTTTTTTGTAATCAACCTCCACATCATCGACAAAAAGAATAATCACTTATTTAGAATGCGTTCATAGAATATGCCCGATGTAAAGCAAGCCATAAAAGATGCATAATTTTAATTTACCAGCTCAAATTCAGTCACAAGTAAAAGGCAATCCACTCACTCTCAAGCCAACCTTCTTATAGGCACGTCTTACGCCAGAGAGGGAATTACAACGGATCTTCGCCTTTATTTCACCACATTCTCCCTCCAATTAAATTTCCAGCAAGCTCGCATTGGTATAATACAAAACTACAGAGTATAAAAAAGCACAAAGAATCAAACGTTCACAAGCTGAGGATAAAGGAACCTGCCATCCCAAACAAACCGGCTTTCGACTCTAAAATTGTTGTTTGCCTGACCGTGGCAAACATCTCCTGCAATTTCATTTCCTCTTGTTCTTATCTTGTCATTGCATTCTCATCTTTCCCTGTCTAAAAATGTGTGGGTGAGACATAGTTTTCTTCTGAGCTGAAAGGCAGATGCCTTGTCTAGTTCCGTTCAAATAATCCTTGAGCATACTTTATAAACTATGGCCGGTCGTTTGTAGATTAAGGAAGAGCTGTCATGGACGGAGGGTTGCTGGCCTAGACCCACACAACTTTCCTTCCATGTGCATGTTATTGTCCTCTCTTTAATAATAAATTCTCCTGTCCGAGTCTGGTCAAATGATCATTCCTGGGGGGTTAAATCTCCGACATCCGCATATAGGTACAGTAAAAAGAAATAACCGATAATGGCACCAAAAATAAATACCAGGGCTCACACAACAATGGGGAAAGAGCGCGCGCTTGAGCAAGGCACCAGCTGGTTTTGGGTCTGAAATGGCTCGTGCGCGCTGGTGTTTCACAAGGCACGGAATTGGTGTTGCACGGGGCTGGTGCTGCATGGGGATGGTGCGGCACAGGGCTGTAGAGCATGTATGGGATGAAATGGAATGCTGCCACCAATACCCACAGCACCTGCCCCAGAACAGCCATGATTTGGCCACATACAGACGTTGTTGATGAATAACTTTAAAAGGATGGCGTTTCTTTAAAAGACCACGATCACCAGTCTCATCAAACCTTCCCAATGGGTCCCACGACCAAAGTCTTCTTGCCATATACGAAAAAGCACGAGGCGGTAACATGCCGATGATTAGGTAACTAATCTTAACTAGTTGCTCTAGCAGATCCACTTGTTACGTAACCACTTCAAGCGCTTACCAACCAAGATTGAACCTCATTTTTTCTATGCTGCAATCAGAACTGCCCGAATAAATCAGCACATAGTTTCTTAAGAAAAGGACTTTTAGTACACACAAATTAGGCAAATTTTACAATGTGAGAAATAATGGCAGGTATATTCACAAATATGTATGGCACGTATAAATCCCAATTTCCCCAATATGACAGACCCACCCTCAGAACCTTATCAGTGACTTCGCAACTCTCCATTGGCTGGTGCCGCAGAGAGAGGTCGAAGAGGTCAAGGGAGTGGAAGAGAAAGGGGAAGCTGGTGTGTCCTGGTCCCTCACACCTTGTGCCAGCTCAGATGAGCGTGTGCCACCAATAATTCTGATGATTGTCTGGTGTCCGGACCCGCCACGCTCCACTCAGGCTCCCTCCTCACTGTAGCCCACATGCTGCCTTCTCCATGCGCTTAGGTGGTTCATTTGCAGGAAGAAATGGATGCGTTTTTCAGCAGGAAAGTGCAGGAGGCAATCCATTTTGTCAGGGACACTTACCCAACCATCAGTATCAAAAGGCGAAGCGGGAGTTGGTCCATTCAGGCGGCGCAGCTTAACGAGCCGGGTTCGACGCAAAGATCCAAGAGGTGTTGGAAGTGTAAGAGGAATAAAGCGTGAGAATGAGAGAAAGTGAACAAAGAAATGAACGGAGATGGAAAGCAGACTGTGAACAAGAAAGGAAGGCAGAGTTGTAGAGAGAAAGCAGCAATAAAAGCCGGTTGTACTAGAATATGCACAAGGGGAATTCACAAAAGGTTCGAGATGGGCTGGTGCCTCGTAACGTTCACTCCACTCAATGTCCCGTCATCTGTTCGATAGCTTGGCCTTCACTTGCTTTTTAATAGAATATGTCCCCACTTGCCCGAATCCACCCCCTTCAGTCCATAGGAGGAGTTCGCCCACCCATGAACGGAAAAGAGAAAGAGGTCGAAGAGGTCAAGGGAGTGGAAGAGAAAGGGGAAGCTGGTGTGTCCTGGTCCCTCACACCTTGTGCCAGCTCAGATGAGCGTGTGCCACCAATAATTCTGATGATTGTCTGGTGTCCGGACCCGCCACGCTCCACTCAGGCTCCCTCCTCACTGTCGCCCACATGCTGCCTTCTCCATGCGCTTAGGTGGTTCATTTGCAGGAAGAAATGGATGCGTTTTTCAGCAGGAAAGTGCAGGAGGCAATCCATTTTGTCAGGGACACTTACCCAACCATCAGTATCAAAAGGCGAAGCGGGAGTTGGTCCATTCAGGCGGCGCAGCTTAACGAGCCGGGTTCGATGCAAAGATCCAAGAGGTGTTGGAAGTATAAGAGGAATAAAGCGTGAGAATGAGAGAAAGTGAACAAAGAAATGAACGGAGATGGAAAGCAGACTGTGAACAAGAAAGGAAGGCAGAGTTGTAGAGAGAAAGCAGCAATAAAAGCCGGTTGTACTAGAATATGCACAAGGGGAATTCACAAAAGGTTCGAGATGGGCTGGTGCCTCGTAACGTTCACTCCACTCAATGTCCCGTCATCTGTTCGATAGCTTGGCCTTCACTTGCTTTTTAATAGAATATGTCCCCACTTGCCCGAATCCACCCCCTTCAGTCCGTAGGAGGAGTTCGCCCACCAATAGATCCTCCACCTCATACCTGATTGGTGTTTCAGTCCCCAAACCCCTGGTGATTGGCCTTTACAGTCCTGGCACACTATCTCCCTTTAGATGATCGATTTGTCTCAGGTGTTCACCAAACCAGGTTGGTGCAGCTGTATGAAGGCACTGTACTTTCTAAAGTCTCTGCAGTCTGCATGTTATCCAATTTTGTTGGTCTCCCTCTTCTGAATTTATCAGCATTTTACAAGTTGTCTGAATAACATTTTACCAGTTTTAATGGTTCTGCCAATTTTCCGTCATTTGGTGTGAAGAGCTTAAATCATCAATATACAGGAGATGGGTCACTTTTCCTGACCCATTGGACATTATACTGTTAGATGTTAGGTGTATCCCTGTGCTTGATAATCAATGAGTTTGCTCAGTAGGTCCAGAACTGGTCAAAACAAGAGGGGCAGAGACAGTCACCCTGGAAGAACATATGTTGTATCTTCACTTCTGGGATTTCGATCTTTCCGTCTGAATGCTGTAATATCAATGTGGCATTCCAGAGCTCCGTTGCTTTATCAATGAATTGAGTTTGATTATTCGGGGATTTATCTTGGCAGGGACACTAACATTGGCAGGGCATTTTACCATCCAAAAATGAGGACACCAGCAAAAGCTTCTTTGCTTTGTCTATCCTTCGATGCATTTTATATCATGATAAATGGGTAAATCCTTATTACAAGCAGAACACAAGAACGACTTCTCTCGTTTGTTGGAATGTCCATGTGCAGCTTTCAGAAGGTGGAACTGAGTCCTCTCAGGACTCAAAGTAGCCACCTCCATTTAGGTAAAATATCACGTTTCACAATCCAAGTTGTGAAAAGGTCTTCTCAATGTTTTCTTCTGAGGATTATTTCCAGGATTGTCATTGTACCACAGACAGCCTCCAATTGTTGTTAGTTTGTCCGACTATTCCTGGGGACTGTTTTGAAGATCAAAGAGAGGTTCTTTATCAATCCCATTTTGTCAGAACCCTTCAGCTTCCAGGTTCTCTTGGCCTCATTTTTCAGATGCTGATTACTTGGTCATTTTCCTTATTTCCACATTATTTCGACCAAAGTCGCTGGTTACTGACCCCTCGATGAGCAATGCCATCTTTTCGTTTTTGTGCAAAAGCACAATGTCCTTGTGCAATGCTTTGTTTTCTCTGTTCACGATTGATGGGATGATTTGATCATAAGTGAGGACTGCATCCTCATGTTCAACAATCACTTTTGGTTCATGCTTCCTTGATTTTTCTGAGTGAGATATTGAATTTTTTGCATTTTGAAGATATTGAAGAGACTGAGATATTGAAGTGCACAAGCGTGCACTTGTATGGCATCCCACGTCTGGGTATTGCTTCACATCTGTTTAAAGATTTTAATGAGCTAATTGTTTTCTTGCAAGTGGAAGACTCATGTGGCTTCTCATTCCTTTCACTTTTCTTGAATGGCATAACACAATTGTTCTTGGTCAATACAATGCCATATTTGTTAACTTCCTGACAAGTGTTACGAATTCCGGATTTATGTGAATTACTATTCAGGTCATTTCTTATTAATGTTTATTCTATTAAAGGTTGTTGTGGTTAAATGGTTAGAAGCGCTCCTGGTAAGAACGAGACCGGAAACGGGATCGTGAACCGGAAGAGAAAAAGGGAAGACAAGGTCGGGAGAGAAGCGGCCATCTTGATCCTCGACCAGCTCTGACGCGAGCCGAGTCGATCTTTACTTGCATTGGAATGCTGAGTTTGAAAAGCCTGTCTGGCGAGAGGAGTTACCTGCGCGGGGTGATTGCCTGTTACGTGTCAGGTTGCCGTGGGTTCCTGGAAGGAACCAAGCGTCCGGCACTGTTCGCCTCGACGCCTACGAGGGCGTGTACGGGTCGCACCTTGGGCCTCGCGCGCTTTGCGAGCCGTTCACAGCCCAGAGGCCGCGATCACGGGCCCTGGTGGCGTCCCGAGGAGGTGTCCGCTGCAGCAACCGTTCCTGGTACGGGACGTGCACGTTTGGAGCACGTCAGCCAGGGGTCCGTTCAACCGCCCGTGTGCGGAGAAGTCGACCTTCACCTTGGGCTGGAGGGGCCCAGAGACATTGTGAGGGACAGTGACTATTGAGGGGGCCGTGAGTGGGGTCAAGGGGGGAAATATATAAGATGGCCATCTTAGAAATATTGTTGGAATATTCATACTGAGCGTTGAAGTATTGTGTTGTGCCTGATTCGACCCAGGGGTGAATATATTGTTGATTGATCCGGATCCTTGGTGTGATTTCCTTATTGATTTGGATTGTTTCCTTCGTTGGTCCACCGGAGGGTTTAATTAGTATTGATTGCATTACGAAAGCGTATAAATCCTATATCTTTCTGGCGGGGTTCCTCTCAAGGTCCGGGGGGTCACCGAGACCAGGCGGTCACAGGGAGGGCCACGTAACACAAGTCTGTGTCATGTTCTGATTGAAGGAAACTTCACTCTAAAAAAACTGGGAACTTGACTTAGAATAAGAAACCTCTGCAAAGACAATTCAAAAAAGCATCAATAAACACCATTGCTGTGAAACATGCATCATATTAAACTAGAACGGCACTCTTCAGCATCACGACGTCGATCGATATGCCTCCGCCCACATTATTACGTCATGATACAAACTTGAACCAAGTCTGGTTTAAATCCATTCAGCTGTTCTCAAGTATCACATTTGGACCTGACATGACCTCTGAAAAATCTTTGACAGCAAAATCGAATACGTTTATCTTTACATCATTTTACAAACTTGACCCAACTTTGACTTCGTTCCCTTCAGTTATTCTTAAGTTATCATGGTTATGAAAACCTATTGTAGACTCTGACCTTTGACCTGTTGATGCCAAAATGTAATCAGTTCATCTTGGCATCATAATATATACTTATACCAAGTTTGGTCAAAATCCCATCTCCGGTTCACAAGTTAGCACGGTAACATAATTTTTACCTCACATGTCTTTTGACCTCTTGACCCAAAAATGTAATCAGTTCATCCTGACATCATTATACATATCTGACAGTTCATCCTGACATCATGATATCTCTACCAGGTGTGGCTTGGACAACTTCAGCCATTATTTAGTTATTGCAATAACAAAATATTTTTACTTAACATGACCTCTGACCTTGAACCTCTTGACCCCAAAAGCCAATCAGTTCATCTTTACATCATTCTACATTTTTGCACCAAGTTTGACTTTGATCCCTTCAGCAATTCTTAAGTTATCGCGGTAACAAAAATCTATCACGGACGGACGGACAACCCAAACACATAATGCCTCAGCGACTTCATTGGCAGAGGCACAATAAGCACAATGTACAGTACTCCACTTTCATCGAAAACCTCTCTCACCAGCCATGGCACCTCAGCAAAGGACTTCTGCGATTCATTGGGACTGACACAATCTGTCAATTTCCGGACCCGGATTTCAGTAAACTGCACATTGTCTCTTCAAGACTTGGTTATGACTTACTTACCTGCAGCCATCAAACTTCTGGACCAGTTTCCCATCTCTACTGCCTCTGACATCAACTCATCCTGGGAATTCTTCCAAAGTAAATTGCTCTCTCTCATGCACAGATTTATCCCATCTCTTCAGTTGTCATACCCTTCTTCCCGTCCATGGTACATTGAATCTTGTGGTGAGGCAGTTGCCCTGAAACAACGTGCCTTTGACACATGGAAGGCTAATTCAACTGAAGGCAATCTCCGTTCCTTTCAAAATGCTTGGAGCAGGTGTGTGTCTACCCTCAGGAGAGCAAGGAAACAATATCTCTCTACTCTTAAGCCTGAACTCTCAAACCTGTCTCCTCCTCCAAGTCCCGGTGGCATCTGGTCAAATCTTTTTCTGGTGTTTGTTCCCCTTCCATTCCCCCCCCCCCCCCTTACGTCAAGCACCTACACAGTTGACACTCCACTTGAAAAGCTGAATGCCTCAACTCTGTTTACCTCCAAATCTTGTGTCCCATGATCTTTCCTGGGAAAACCACATTTCCAAGCTGGCCTCCAAAGCCAGTGGCCGACTGGGCATCCTCGGTCATGCGAAGTCCTTCCTTGGCACACCTGAGCTCCTCACCACAAACAAAGCTTTCATCCGCAGCTCAATGGAATACGACTCTCCCCTCTGGGCTGGTGCTCCTGCCTCACACCTAGCTCGGCTTCACGGGGTTGAAACCAAAACATTCAGAATCATTGGTATCTCCTGCGATGAAGCTGATTCTGAGGGCCTTTCACCCTCTCATCACAGGCAGGTTAGGTTGATGGTCTTGTTATGAATTTTGGGGTAGGGGCATATATAGATTTAGGTAGATCTGCAGAGGTAGGTGTCCAGCTGTCATGACAGGGAACCTCACCTGTAATAAGTTCTGTCCAGCCCGAATGTCGGAGTAAGCTGTGTATCTGTGTCCCCGCCACGAGGGGGCGGGGCTTGGTAACTAGAATTAGGGAATAAGAATAAGATTCCATTGTGTGTCGTTCCCTCTGTGATCATACCTGTGACCCGTATGGCAACACACAATAGACATTAGATAGGCCCAATAGTAACACCACACAAACACGACTTAAATCCCCCCTCCGCCACAATAACCATAAAACCCACAGGAAGCCAGTTCGGGGCACCGCCGATGCGGCTGCAGCCAGCCACATCACTTGCTTGCATAGTAACACTCATTGCTCTGGCAGGCTGAGGCCATGCCCACCTTGCGAAGGATTGGTAGAAGGAAGACACCACAGGACGAGGGCCGCCGATTGGCGGAGTGGGAGAGGACTGGTGATTGGTCAGGGCAAAAGCAAGAAGAAGCTCACTGGGCTTGGTGAAGCAAGAGCAAAGAGAGCGGCATACTGATTGGCCACCGATGAATGGGATGAGAGAGACGTGACGCGGCCATTTGTGGAGAATTGAGCCTGTGATGTTGGCCGGCAGGGATTGGTAGAGAGAGGGAGGTGACGTGACGAGGGATTGACAAAAAGAAGAAGAGACTGACATTTTCTCTCTCTCGTCCCTGCTCGTTGGGGTAGATGTTGGTGTCTGGACATCGCTCGTTCTTGCCCTCATGCCTTCCTTCACCTCGACTCTCTCCTTTGTGACCCGAACGTTGGGTGTATCGCAGCTTCGTGCCGAATTCGGGAGGACATTCCACGCTGGTGAAGCGGGTTGCACGCCCGCTCGCTCACTTGGCGTGAGAGGTTTTATCGAGGCCTTGTGAACGGGGGCGCATCAAGGCCTTTCTTCCCGCCAACCGGAGCTATCCATCCAACCCAGAACCACCATCTCAGAAGACCCCTGACACACGAGCTCGTTGCGATAAGTACAATAACCATCCGCATTTTATTTTGGAGTTTCTTTCATCCTTGTGTCTGTGTTGTTGAAGTCTGGTGTGGGGAAGTCCCAATTTAGGATTATATTTATTTACCGGCGCGTTTCTTTGTATCGGGTGCCGTAAAATAAACGTGTTTCTTTTTGTACATTTAATTCGGTGTTCGCTTGATTTAATCTCCACAGGGGTGAAGATTGCGTCGGAACCGTGAGGTAAGGCACTTCAGCATCCTCGCCACCCTCCTTATCCTCCTCCTCCCTGCATGTATGAACTCTGCCATATTTGAACTGAACGCCTTCGGAGTTGAAGCTTGCTGGGTTAATCCGTTTCCTTGGTCGGTTTTTAAATCGCAAGGAACACGACAGTCGTTATGTCTTCCACTGACTCCTCTCCTGCCGAGCTCACTCTGCTCTGTCCCCCAAATATTCCTTCAGTATGCACAAGATCTGCCAACAACCATCTTCTCGTGAAACTGCCAAAATCTAGACTCCCTGCTCACCTTCACTCTTTCATTCCTCTTTTCGCCCGCCTTTGGAACAAACTCCCTCACACTGTTCAATCCCACTCCTCCCTCCAGGTCTTTTAAACAGCTGTTCACCACCATCACTTATCTCCGCCCATCCAATACCTTGATTTTTTTCTACTTCTGTTCATACAACCCAAATTTCAAACTCCCACTTCTTTCCTAAAAGTCCTTGTCGTGTCCATTTGTTTTATACCTCTTAACCCCGCCCACCCCCACCACCCAAGTCCTTTCCACAGATCTACCGATGTCCCTGTTCTCTACTGTTGTTGTGGTTGTGTGCAGCCCTCTCTTTCTCCATCTTGTCTCCTGCTCCCTATTTTTAAATATGTTTCATGCGTTTCTGTATTTGTGTTTTATGTGTTACCTCCTACACGAACCTCGGCTTTGTATCCCAAAAAAATAAAAAATAAACTAGCCCAATGTCTGTGCTCATCTGTTACGATGCGGCACCGAAAGTAGAGGATCAATGTGTAGGTCCCATTATAAGAATGCGGAGACAAAGCTTTGAAGGTGGTTTCTATATAATTGAAGGGCGCTGAACAAAATGGGTGGGAGTTATCCTCTCAAGAATGCTGGCATTTTTGGGTCCGTGCCAAATCCAACATGGCTGAGGCCAGAATATAAATTGGCCCTCCCATACCATACGTGGCCCTTATGTTTTTTCATCTATTTTATCGTTAATGGATGTCACGGAATACATTTTTATCACAAAATAACATTCACATTTAAAGTACTAGTGAGGTACCCGTGCTAGGCACGGGTGGGGGGCCAGAAGCAAACAGACAATGCAGAAACTCTGAATGCTAAAGTATGAAACCAATAAATTCCACATTCCTGCAGCACCTTCAGTCGCCCGTCAGACATGGACAGCAAGTTCGTGAAGGACTTCCATGAAAAACGTAACCGTTCGCAAACAAACGGGTACGTTTGTTCCATACCCAGTCAATGACGAATCTGCATATGGCGATCCGTGAATTCACGTTTTGAAAGTAGAAACCGTCACGGCATTTCGTCATTCATTTGAACTCGATATCTCTTTTTTCATTCCAAACAGCATAACTCGAATCACAAATGAAATAATATTAATATAAAAAATAAACTTTTCACAACATTCGTGACATACACAAATATTTAAATCCTGATGTGAAGTTCCGTACGGTTGGGTGAATACAATTACGAATTCAAAATCGTAATTGTATTCACTCAATTCCAATCATCAATTGATACTTTAACAAAACGATTAACGCGATTAATGTTTAACGATTTAACGTTATGATTGAATGACGGTTGTCTTTGGATATTATCAAACCCGTGCATTGCCGTCATCTGTCCACTTCCGCATTTGCGGCAGGTTCGTAATTGTCATCAAAATCTAAACAGTATTTGTCGATTTTCAATAAAAGCCACATCACTGTTCATATCGGTAAATATTATTCCATCGTGTTTAGAAAACTGGAAAATTGGAAAACTTGGAAAAATAATATAGTGTGGCGGACACAATGCCAGCGGGTCATATAGTCAGGTTCACTATGTCAATAAATTATATTTCGTTCAAAATCATGGTAGATAAGCAAACCTATACATTTTTGGAAAGGTTATAGCATAAGGAAACTAAAAATCAATGTTTACATTTGGAGAGATACCTGTATGGCGGCCATTTTGGATTTTCAAAATGGCCACTGTAAAATACATATTTTGTTCTATTTCTGCCTCTAATTACCCTAACAACTTTTAAAAATACACTAAACCTATATTTTCAGGGACAAGGAATCCAATGAAAGTATCAAATTAGTGCTATGGGGAATGGTAAGACACGAATCAAAGGTTTTGAATTGCAAAATACTGTCTTTATATTCGCGATAAGTTGCATAATCAAATACATGTTATCATTTTGTACAGGCAGTTTATAACATCAAAATGTGTCACAATAATTCATATCACCAAACATACACAGGCAGTCAGCAAAATCATATATACACATGCAGTCAGTATAACTTCACATCTCCACAGGCAGTCAATGACAAAATATACACAGGCAGTCAATGGCATCAAACATACACGATTACAGAATATGCCATTTAGAGTTCGTCATCACTGTCCTGTGTGTCGTATCCGACAATATAGTCCGCATCGTTTTCACAGTCCGTTCCACACAAGCAAAGGTCGGTCAAATTGATTGGCAAATCGAATTGGTCGAATGGTCGATCGAATCGAATTCGATGAATCGAATCGAATCGAATCGATCGAATTGGTCGAATGGTCGAATGGTCGATCGAAGCGATTGGTCGAATGGTCGATCGAAGCGATTGGTCGAATGGTCGAATTGGTCGAATGGAATTGGTCGATTGGTCGAATTGGTCGAATCGAATTGGTCGGAATTGGCAAATGTAAACATTGATTTTCAGATTTTCCATGCAATAACGTTTCCAAAAATGTATAGGTTTGCTAATCTACCATGATTTTGAACGAAAAAACATAGTGAACCTTGTTGTGGAAAACCAATCAGGTCCACACAACTTTAATCCAACTTGTGGTTTAATTCCATTTAGATCATGACATCATCCTGTAATGCAGGTGTTGTGGAATTTGTTGTGGGGGACTCAGGACTCCAATGACCGGACACAGGTTTACAAAGGGTCTGGTTTATTAACTGGTTATTCACTTCATTCCATTTACCAAATAATACCGCATAATATAATGGATCAGGTTAACTCTTTTCGCTTGGTCCTTCTCGTTCGGCTGGTGTTCGCTCCGCCACTCCCGTTGGTCAGGGCTTCTCGTAGCAAGTCCTCTCGACTCCACGTTTGCTCTAGTTTATATGGACAAACTGGACTTAATCCTCTGTCCGCTGAAACGTTAATCCTTTCTCCGCTGATGCCCCGAGGTCATGCATTGGACCAAGTCCTGGCATCAACTCGCTCCCCTCCTGCTGTGATTTCCATTTACACAGTAGGAGGGTGCTCTAGCCTGGGGCCTTGACCAGGTGTTTCAAGGGATTACCATGTTCATGCACATTCTGCTTCGTTACCAGATTTAATCAATGAGTTACCAGGGCCAATCAATACGTTACACTGAGTTACACTTCCACAATTCCCTCATCTTTTTTGTTTTTGTTTATATTAACCATTAATCTAAACATCAATATAAGTAAACAATCAATCACTACTAGTAAACATCATTACAAGTATAAGTAAATAATCAATCACTTTGGTAATCAAATTCCCTTAGGCATACACCGTCATCCTGCAAGAATCACAAAACATTTCGTTGGTCATTGACTCCTTCCATATTGTTCAATCTATTGCATTTGCATCACAAATATATTTTCAAAACAACACTTCACCATCACCAAGATACAACAATTTCACTTCATTTTCAAGTTTTGTAAAGCATCTGCACCATCTGGCAAAAAACGTTTGCCTCCACACAAATGTTGACTTTGTTTGAAAGGAAGGGCTGATCACTTGTGTTTTAATCCAGGTATGAAACATTTTCTCCTAATGTCTTCATAGCTCCTGCACTACTTCGTGTAGGATTTCGCTGTTGTGGTAACACTGCGGAGTCATAGACTGACCCTTCTCTCCATGTAGCATTCTTGCCACTTTTTGCTGTGAACCATAATGATTCCTTGAACAAGGCCTTCACCCAGTTGTAGTCGACTTGCCTCCTCCCTCATTGTGAGTGGGCAGCAAGTATTGGTGTGACGTTGATTGGCCAGCAAGATGTGGAACAGGGATGCCGGATGCATCCACACTGATGTTGGGACCATGGTGTTCAGGTCATTCATGGTCCTTACCAGGAGCAACCAGCAGAATCGTGCACAGCTGTTGTGACAAGGGCACAGCCGTTTTTTTGCAGCTCCATGCTGGTTCCCCGGACGTTGGTGAAGTAATAACATATGTCCCCGCATTTCACAGAGGTTGCAGGTAAAATGTCGTTGTCCTGCAACTTCTGATGTGGTGAATGTTCGAAGTCTTCGAACAAGAGTAAGTGATCGCCTTTCTTTCATATGTTGCAGTGTGATCCAGGCAAATGGTCACATAAATTTCCTTGGTGAAGGTAAGCATTCATCTCCAAGTTACACGGGAGAATGTCTTCATCATTCTTTGAGAAAGAGGGTGTATGCCACGATTAACTTCATTTTTTAGCCACAAATTTTCTTTCTCGAACTTCTTCCCAATTCCGTTAGCAATCCCTCCAAAATGTGATCTCGTCTTATCTTTATGCTCAGTCACATCTGAATCTGCTTTCCGCACACACTGGATCAGATAGGGTGCATCTTACCATGAAATCAGCATAATCATGTATATCTTCCGACAGTTTCACATTCAACAATTTGTTGTTTTTCCTTAACACAAAAAGTTATATTCATTTATATGCGTCACACAAATAATATTCAATCAGGTATGTATTTTATTACTAAACTAAGAATAGCATTGTATATGATTACAATCACAAACGGGAATACCTAATTCCCAACAACAATTTTTTCAAACCAATCAAATTAAGCATAATGTATTATTACCATAATTCCTCTCCACTTTTTCTTTTCCCTCTTTTTCCTAACAGTGTGTCACTCGTGGTGATATGAGTTCACTGATATTGTAATTGACACAACTCATAACATTGTCGTTATGCCATTATCTTAATTCTACTGTTTCATTTGCAACATCACTTGATTTAATCTTTTAATCTCAGTATTTATTCATATCATCATAACAATCTTTCTATTTTAGGTCCATATTTGTTTCTATTCTTATCAACCTCCTACGGTTTATCAATTTGTTCCAAAACACTGCAACCAAAGGTTTTAACCAAAGCTCTACCAAACTATTTCCAATTTGAACTCACCATGCTAATTAAACAACAATTCAAAGAATTAACTTCAATGGGTCAACAAAACTCATTTTATAAACAGATCTAATTTTCCCATCCAATATTTTCCTTGCCAAATGTCATATTGCAACACTTTAATAAACCTTCGAAAAATGTCTCCCAAATCAATAAATTCCCTTTTTACTTCCCAAATACTCATCTGTAAATTACATATTCAATTACAGTTTTTTTTTTTTATTTGTTCGGCCTAAATGGCCACTGAAGTGGCTGCCAACATGCAGTACCGTTTTTATCTACCAAGCAAGTATTCGTCCACATAAGATCTCTACCAAAATGTTGTTTGTAAAAACAAATCTGGGATTTCTGATTACATGGATGCACACTCTCAGGACATTTCAGGCTGCTTGTTAACAATCCACTACGATTAATTAATTCCTTTACCCACAATCAAATAATTAGTACAAATTGAGGATATTATCCCTATCACATTCATTTATAGATTCATTATGTTGGATCTAAATTTTCTCCCACTGCTGCAAGGAAGAACAATAGCTCTAATAAGTCTTTGTAATATCTCACTTCATTTACCCAGCATCGAAGAATTTATTTACTATCCATTCCCATCTGTTAACCAGTGACTTTGTTTGAACTCCAAAACTTAATTTGATGAATCCCATGTGTATGGTACCACTTATTGAAACCCCTACTTTTGTAGAAAATATCCAAGTAAGTGTTTTTATACACCCCCTTAACTGTTGCTCATCCATTTCTATGCACCCAGTGAGTACTACTGACACCAGTATGCCAATATAGGTGTGCGAGATTAACAAATATGTTGCAGGTACATGTAACAGCGCGTTCTGAGTATAAATAACGTAACAGCGCGTTCATGTCTGCCCCTTGGTTTAAGATGCACAATGCATTCCGTTTTAAAACTCACAATAGTTCCAATCAGCAAGATTTTCTTTACTATTTTCCCATATCATCTATGCCTAATACACATCCATACATGCAGCACAATTTATATGCTGATAAAATTCAAGTTTATATATATATATATAAATCCATGAGCAGAGTATTCTGGGAAGTCAGTGTAAGACCTCTCCCAAATTTGGATAATTTTGTACTCCCTCATTTCCTTTTATGAAGCTCATATCCATAAATAGCTGTTATTCTCATATAAATTCTATCAAAATGGAATCCCCAAATTACTCACAATTTTACTATTTAATTAATGGCTGCTCATAACCCAGCACATCAAATCTTTATATTCCATCTCCCTTGACAAAAGAGATAATGTTCATAATCAAATTTTATTTCTATTTTATTTTACGGATTCTCTGCATATTCAATCCCATCCACATAAAACTATCCATTTCCAGACAGGCACACTGTCGGTGTCAACAATCTTGTAAGATTGATACACAAAACAATAAAAAACACTAACATTGACACACAAAAAATACACACACACATGCATTATGCGTATTTGTATGCGTTGGAACTATTATTTACAGATCAAGATGGGTGTCAATTTTATTTCAATTTCATAAAATTTGTCCTTCAATTTTTTTATAAATGCTAATACACAAATGGACCAAAAAGTTTATTCTTAGAAAACCCCTATGATGTCACATTGAAATTACCCTTTCAGTTCCCACAATAATTTATCCAAATTTGACTACACACCCATTTACATGTCAGTCGACCACTGACTTATCAATCGTGTGGAACAATAGTCCGAAATTCCCACCTGATCATCATGTGACCCTTGTCCCTTGGTTTAAAATTTGCAAAGCAATTGTTCCAACTTTGTAAATTTAAAATTGTGTGCCCAACATAAAAGATCCAATTTCGGCATTTGATCAATTAATTATCATTTTGCTTACAAGCAAAAGAAAAAATGAATAATTCTTGCTCCGAAAACTTTTCAGACCCAAGAATCATCGACAGTTATTCATGTTTGTCCAGTAATCTAATTTGTTGAGGCCAATCGTCATTTGGGATTTGTCGCAATGAAGGCCTAATCATTGTCTGAGGTATCGGTCAGCACTGGTACCCTTGATCTTGGTTTCTTTGTCCTTGGTTTCTTTGTCCTTGGTTTCTTTGTCCTTGGTTTCTTTGTCCTTGGTTTCTTTGTCCTTGGTTTCTTTGTCCTTGGTTTCCTTGTCCTTGGTTTCCCTGTTGAAATTGTCTTCTGCTCAGATATGGGCATCTCCTTATCCAGTGTCCCATCTCTCCACAGTTGAAGCACCGGCTTCTGTCGTTACCTGCTCTGTCCACCTGTGCATTTGTATTGCTGGGCTGCATCTCTACATCCCTGAGTTGCCACTGCAATCTCTCGTTGTCTCCTGAAACACGAAAAAATTCTCTGTACCGTCCTTTTTGGGGAGACAACTGGAAATCAGATGGGACAACCGTCACTTTCATTCCTAATTTCGAGGGCAGTTGTGCATTTGTCTCCTCTGGCTCCTGTATCCTTTTTATTTTAAGTTCTAGATCCGTTATCCGTTCTTGCTGTTCCCGTTGTTTGGATTCACCATCCCAAAGATGGAATGCAAGCCAGTCTACCGTTAGATTCTGTCTCTTCCTGGCTTTCAATCTTTGTTCCAATCTTTCCAATCGACTTCGCTCAAATGTACCATCTCTTGGAAACTCCTGATCATGTCCCTTTGTCCACAAATACCAATTCTCGACCTGCCTTATAGCTTCTGCACCATAACGGTCGTACATATGATGTGTACAAGTACCTTTTTGTGGAATCTCTGGTTGTCCTTGTGTATTCTTGCAGGCTCCATTTCCCATTCTGCCTTTTATCAAAGTAGCGTTGGATGTGTTGTAGTTTGTTCCTCTAAAGCTTCACTCGTACCTCCAGGAAGGATCTCTCCACCTGTTCACCCGGTGATTTTCAGAGAATCTCCCTCAGCCGTGGCTTTTGCACAATCCAATCTCACAGATCAGTATTTGCAGATGAGCCGGAGGGTCAGTATGAAATGGGTGAATCCTCAGGTGTCCGCTCTGTTGACGGGGAAATCACACAATGGTAACCGCACATATATATCTGTATATAAACTCACCACCTTGCTCAATTTTCCCAGGTTGTCTCCACATTGTTAATATCTCGCAAAGATATCAAAGCTTCTTTCTTGAGACCGCATTTTCATCAATCAAACAATCAATATATTCAATTCAATTTATTCAGTTCAATTTATTCAGTTAAATTTATTCAATTAAATTCAATCAATTAGATTCAATCAATTAATAATTCAATCAATTATTCAATTTCAATTAATTCATCACTATTCATCAATAAATCAAATTAATCATTTTGGATGACTCCTTGCATAAGCCCTTTCCCCAATGATGTCAGGACAGGTCCATCCATTGACCGTCACCTCTGGTTCGTACCTCATGTTAATTGATGAATCACCGTCCTGTCCTAGGGTCATATCTGACATATTTCCCCATTTTGCCTGGTCTCCACAAATTTTCTTTGCAACCACTAAAGGCAACTCATCCTTCATTCGTGAGACAGCCAAAATGGATGGCAGATATTAAAGTTCTTTGGGAAAAATATCTCATCATTTTCCTTTTAATAGTACCCAAAATCTCTTGGCAATATAAATTTCGTAAAACTCCTGAAATGGGACTGTCAAATTCCTTCAATCATGCTAAATTTTGAAACTCCATCGCTTGTAATACCCAATTTATCCCATAGGGCTTGAAAGTTCTTTCCCAAGTTCATGCAGCATTCTGCATTTGAACCCTATGATATCATTCATAATAATCATCATGATTTTATAGTCATGGTCCTATCATAATCATCTATTTAAACGAACATTTCCTTTATCACCACAGCTATGTGGTATAATCAACAATAGAATAAAACTGTACATAGCAACAGGCTACCTCATGGCCACTTAGTATACCTATTGACAATAAGTCATAACAATATCGAATAATCATTGAACAATTCAAAAATCGCTTCCCCTGCTCCAGCCGCAGCATCCGTGATATTTGTTTGCTCATTCACTATTCCTGATTCGTCATCAAGGATCTCCATCATCACACAGCGTACTTAATTCCGCATTCTAATGAGAATTCAACAGGAATTTATGACTCAAAGGAAAAAGAACGAGCAGACCTTTTGCAGGATGATCGTTACAAAAATCGTTACATATATTAAAGTATTTATGATGTCGACAAATCATATCTTAATTCTTACAAGATTTTGGTTCTTTGAATAAATCACAGCACCGGGAGAACCAGCTCCAAAAATGGATCTTTGTGTTTATTCAGCACCCTAGTAATTGGTTCTTTGTGTACTAATTACACAGCACCCAGGCCCCGCTCATATGGATCTTTGTGCAGCGCTACACAGCACCTGAGCAAAAGGGGTTTCATCTACATTTTCCCTATCCGGTGTACCATCCGTGATATTTGTTTGCTCATTCACTATTCCTGATTCGTCATCAAGGATCTCCATCATCACACAGCGTACTTAATTCCGCATTTTAATGAGAGTTCAACAGGAATTTACGACTCAAAGGAAAAGAACGAGCAGACCTTTTGCAGGACGATAACTGGAATTAGTCGTGAAAATATATCCAAATACACAAAAATACACACCCACACAAATAAACAACATTTATTCCGTTTAACAGAACAAACATTTCCTCTATCATGACATGCATGTCTTCAAAATTATATGCCCAAGAGAAAAAGTAAAATTAATTAAAACTGCGGGCAGTGATAATCCGGGGACCATACCGCTCCATCCTGATTGGACGAGTGCGTGCTAGAGTCGTTAACAACGACAGTCCAGCTCCGATTGTTCAAAATTTCAACTCAATCGATCGAAAAATGAACGCAGGGATGCATTTTAAAGGTGCAGTGGCACTAACTGAGTTGCCACGAATATGGCCACGAAATTGCCAATATGGCCATCACAAAATATTTTCCTTAATCAATTGGCTCATAGCATAACCAATCTGCAAGTATTTCATCCGAAGATGTGTCTCTGAGGACTTTTAATTAAATAAGTCATTTATAAATCAACGAGTTAATTTATTAAATGATTAATCAATAAATCAAAATTTTCCTTGACAGCCACATCACTCGGTCAGTGTCATGTCCAAATATCAGCTTCCTTACTCAAAAGGTGCCTGAGTTAATGTAATGTAATTACTGTAATAAGATTACTGCAATTACTGTAATGATTACTGTAATTACTGTAATTACCGGAACTGTAATTACTGTAATTACCTCAGGTAATTACTGTAATGTAATTACTGTAATTTAATAAGCAATGTAATTAATTAAATAAGTACTTCATTAATCGCTAATAATGAAATAATTCCTGAATTCTTATCCGATTCACTTAACATTTTGAGTGTCCCCAAAACGTTGGAGCAAAACGTTGCAACAACGAAAGTGAAACGTTGTAGCGACGTTGTGGAAACGTCAGCAAAACCCAACAAACAAGAACAGTACACATTTCCTGTAATTATTTCTCATAATCACAACAAGAACAGTACACATTTCCTGTAATTATCTCTCATAATCACAACAAGAACAGTACACATTTCCTGTAATTATCTACTCACAAACAAGAACAGTACACATTTCCTGTAATTATCTCTCATAATCACAACAAGAACAGTTCCCATTTCCTGTAATTATCTCTCATAATCACAACAAGAACAGTACACATTTCCTGTAATTATCTCTCATACTCAACAAACAAGAACAGTACACATTTCCTGTAATTATCTCTCATAATCACAACAAGAACAGTACACATTTCCTGTAATTATCTACTCACAAACAAGAACAGTACACATTTCCTGTAATTATCTCTCATAATCACAACAAGAACAGTACACATTTCCTGTAATTATCTCTCATAATCACAACAAGAACAGTACACATTTCCTGTAATTATCTCTCATACTCATCAAACAAGAACAGTACACATTTCCTGTAATTATCTCTCATACTCAACAAACAAGAACAGTACACATTTCCTGTAATTATCTCTCATAATCACAACAAGAACAGTACACATTTCCTGTAATTATCTCTCATAATCACAACAAGAACAGTACACATTTCCTGTAATTATCTCTCATAATCACAACAAGAACAGTACACATTTCCTGTAATTATCTCTCATAATCACAACAAGAACAGTACACATTTCCTGTAATTATCTCTCATACTTACCAAACAAGAACAGTACACATTTCCTGTAATTATCTCTCATAATCACAACAAGAACAGTACCCATTTCCTGTAATTATCTCTCATAATCACAACAAGAACAGTACACATTTCCTGTAATTATCTCTCATACTCAACAAACAAGAACAGTACACATTTCCTGTAATTATCTCTCATAATCACAACAAGAACAGTACACATTTCCTGTAATTATCTACTCACAAACAAGAACAGTACACATTTCCTGTAATTATCTCTCATAATCACAACAAGAACAGTACACATTTCCTGTAATTATCTCTCATAATCACAACAAGAACAGTACACATTTCCTGTAATTATCTCTCATACTCATCAAACAAGAACAGTACACATTTCCTGTAATTATCTCTCATACTCAACAAACAAGAACAGTACACATTTCCTGTAATTATCTCTCATAATCACAACAAGAACAGTACACATTTCCTGTAATTATCTCTCATAATCACAACAAGAACAGTACACATTTCCTGTAATTATCTCTCATACTCAACAAACAAGAACAGTACACATTTCCTGTAATTATCTCTCATAATCACAACAAGAACAGTACCCATTTCCTGTAATTATCTACTCACAAACAAGAACAGTACACATTTCCTGTAATTATCTCTCATAATCACAACAAGAACAGTACACATTTCCTGTAATTATCTCTCATAATCACAACAAGAACAGTACACATTTCCTGTAATTATCTCTCATACTCATCAAACAAGAACAGTACACATTTCCTGTAATTATCTCTCATACTCAACAAACAAGAACAGTACACATTTCCTGTAATTATCTCTCATAATCACAACAAGAACAGTACACATTTCCTGTAATTATCTCTCATAATCACAACAAGAACAGTACACATTTCCTGTAATTATCTCTCATAATCACAACAAGAACAGTACACATTTCCTGTAATTATCTCTCATACTCATAAAACAAGAACAGTACACATTTCCTGTAATTATCTCTCATACTCAACAAACAAGAACAGTACACATTTCCTGTAATTATCTCTCATAATCACAACAAGAACAGTACACATTTCCTGTAATTATCTCTCATAATCACAACAAGAACAGTACACATTTCCTGTAATTATCTCTCATAATCACAACAAGAACAGTACACATTTCCTGTAATTATCTCTCATACTTACCAAACAAGAACAGTACACATTTCCTGTAATTATCTCTCATAATCACAACAAGAACAGTACACATTTCCTGTAATTATCTCTCATACTTACCAAACAAGAACAGTACACATTTCCTGTAATTATCTCTCATAATCACAACAAGAACAGTACACATTTCCTGTAATTATCTCTCATACTCATAAAACAAGAACAGTACACTTTTCCTGTAATTATCTCATAATCACAACAAGAACAGTACACATTTCCTGTAATTATCTCATAATCACAACAAGAACAGTACACATTTCCTGTAATTATCTCATAATCACAACAAGAACAGTACACTTTTCCTGTAATTATCTCATAATCACAACAAGAACAGTACACTTTTCCTGTAATTATCTCATAATCACAACAAGAACAGTACACATTTCCTGTAATTATCTCTCATAATCACAACAAGAACAGTACACATTTCCTGTAATTATCTCTCATAATCACAACAAGAACAGTACACATTTCCTGTCACCCTTTGCATTGTTGAAAGCAATTAATTCCATAACTCAATATTACCTCTATTTATATATACTAGGGCGTGCCCGCACGTACGTGCTTGCCCGTACGTGCTTGCAAAAAAAAACACATGCGTGCAAGCAACAACAAAAACTTTGAAACCACGTGGCAGTAACGACCACAGAACCCCCCTTCTATCTACATGCAATGGTTTGGTCCATTCGCAAAGCCAAAGCGAATGACCACAGAACCCCCCCCTCTATCCACATGAAATGGCCCGGTCCATTCGCAGAGCCAAAGCGAACGGCCCGCGAGCACGGCGACCACACCCTGGGACCCACCCGTCCGATTAATTTCAAACCTTAACAAATTTCCCATTCCTTCCCTTCCTGATTTCAAACCTGACTTCCATTAAAATCCCTTCCTTCATTATTTTCCAAAATAGTGTGAACATTAACCCACACCAAAACCTCTGACATCCCACCATTAACACCTATTGTAAGCGTGCCGAATCAGTAAGCATCACCCCTTCTATGAGCCTCGACCAGAGGGTGGTTGTTACTCACAAACACCATTTCCTGTAATTATCTCTCATAATCAGGATAAATTTGGAACAGCCCTTAAACTAACACCAAGCAGATCAATTTTTATATTTAGGTTGAGGTTTCACACAAACTGGTTAACTAAATAATACAGAATTATTATTATTATTATATCTCCACCTTGGTGAACAGTTTATGTTTTGTATCCCACTGATAGGCCGGATCTGGATTCGGACCTGAACCAAAATCCAATCATTTCGTCGTGTCACCCATGCTATTTATCTGGCAAATTTCGTCAAAAAAAAACAACACAACAGCACTGGTTTTGTTTCACCCATGCTATTTATCTTCCTGCAAAACGCTTTGCTTCTCGCAAAACGTCCGCCAATGGGAAGTAAAGGGAGGGAAAAAACGGGAGCAAGAGACAGGGTGCCGGAATGGACATGAGGGACAATGAGGGACAGTGAGGGAGTGTTGGTATGCAATTTTGATCCAATCGCCATCTTTCATAGTAATTCTGGACCGGCATTAGGTGGGATTGTCTGTCATGAATTTATTTGTTGATCGAACGAGTTTTAATTTGTCTAAATCCGACCAGTCATTTCCAAAGATATAAGCCTTTTTGTCGCAATACCATATTGGAAATATATATATATATAAATATAATTCCCTTTCCCGGTTCCCTGTCGCTCGCCGAGCGCCGAGCAAGTCGAGTGCTTTGAACAAGAGCAAAAAAAAAGAAGTACTTTATACGTGTGCGGGTGGGTAAACGAGTGTACCGGCCTTACACGTCCTGGAAGCAAACGGTCGCAAGGTGCACGCTTGCTCCGTTTGCTTCCAGGTCACAGTAAGACCCTTAATGACCAGCGCAAAAATACGTATTTACAGAAATCATTTAGAGAAAAAAAACGAATTATCATCGTGTTGTTTATCGAAGTACCATTCGTGATGGGTCACGCCACTTATATCGCGGCATCGGTGCGCAAGGAAGCCCCAGACCACCTGCTCCCCCATGTATGTACACATAACTTCCAAGTTCGTAAATCATATTGGACAAAACAAGACACACTCACCTTTTAAAGACCTTTTAAAGAAGACTTGTTTGTACAATTGATGTCAGCGGTGCCTCCAGATTGTTGTGGAATTTGTAGTGGGGGACTCAGGACTCCAATGACCGGACACAGGTTTACAAAGGGTCTGGTTTATTAACTGGTTATTCACTTCATTCCATTTACCAAATAATACCGCATAATATAATGGGTCAGGTTAACTCTTTTCGCTTGGTCCTTCTCGTTCGGCTGGTGTTCGCTCCGCCACTCCCGTTGGTCAGGGCTTCTCGTAGCAAGTCCTCTCGACTCCACGTTTGCTCTAGTTTATATGGACAAACTGGACTTAATCCTCTGTCCGCTGAAACGTTAATCCTTTCTCCGCTGATGCCCCGAGGTCATGCATTGGACCAAGTCCTGGCATCAACTCACTCCCCTCCTGCTGTGATTTCCATTTACACAGTAGGAGGGTGCTCTAGCCTGGGGCCTTGACCAGGTGTTTCAAGGGATTACCATGTTCATGCACATTCTGCTTCGTTACCAGATTTAATCAATGAGTTACCAGGGCCAATCAATACGTTACACTGAGTTACACTTCCACACAGGAAATGCAATAAGTATACGATGTGGCATCACATGGGACCATTCATAACATTCAATGCAAGCAAGCTGAATATTCTATGCTGGCGTACCGTTAGTGAGTCTACCAGATGTAACGTGTCACAGGAGAAGTCTCGGAGTACCGTCCGCAGCAGCGGGTCTTATAGTCACGCCCCTAGCGGTGTCAACGAGCAGCGAGCATCACCCCGGGTTCAGTATGAATACGATTTCACTACATTCTCCCCCCCGTCAGAAATATACGGCGGTGCGGCTAGAAGCGAGCGAGCGTCAGCACGAACAGGGTGCGGAACATCAGTCGACCCAACCGTATCGGGCCGGGCGGCGAATTTCTCTGCC
This sequence comes from Myxine glutinosa, assembly GCF_964187855.1. NCBI lineage: Eukaryota > Metazoa > Chordata > Myxini > Myxiniformes > Myxinidae > Myxine > Myxine glutinosa. The sequence goes on along the minus strand of NC_136265.1, from coordinate 66,527,892 downwards.
AGCACCCGTCCGAAATTCCCCGGGTACGGCATCACGTATCCCTGTGTCCCCGGCGTCGGAGGCGCCATCAGGGTCGGGTGACGAAGGGGGTAACTCCAAGTCATCGGGCCCAGGTAGACCCGGCGAGGGGAGAGTCGGTAGACTTTCGGCGATGGGAGCGTCGGGAGAGGCCATAGTCTCATAGATGGGTTCGGTCGGTCCGTCCGATTCCCTACTCAGGTCGGCGACCCCGCAAGGGGCAAGGTGACGGACGGAGACGGTAGTCTCACGGCCATCAGTCGTCATCACACGAGCATGCTCAGGATTAGCCTGGAGAATCTGCACTTTGTCCACTAGGGGGTCGTACTTGCTCGCGCGAACCGCCCGTTTAAGGTAGGCCGGCCCGGGCCCAGCGAGCCAACTGGGCAAAGACCGTATACACCCCGTGCTCCTGGGGTGGTGGAAAAGTCGCTCGTGGGGAGTTTGGTTGGTTGCCGTACACAGGAGAGCCCTGATCGAGTTCAACGCCGCAGGTAGCGACCAAGCCCATTTATCAAGGCCCCGGCCGAGGGTCCGGAGGTTGAGCATGACGGCCCTCCAGATAATCCCGTTGAAGCGTTCGATCTGCCCATTAGCCTGGGGTCTGTACGGTGTGGTGTAACTAGAAGCAATGTTATTTTGGAGCAGATAGCCACGCACCTCCTGAGACAAGAAGACCGCACCCCGGTCGGTATGGACATAGGCCGGGTACCCGAACATTGAGAACAAGTTCTGTAAGCATCGCATCACCGTGGCAGCAGTCATGTCCGCGCACGTATAAGCAAAGGGGAATCACGAGTACTCATCGACGATAGTGAGCAGATAGCGAGAGCCGCTCGACACCGGCAAAGGGCCCTTGAAATCCATCGCCAAGCGTTCCCACGGTCGCGTAGCCTTAACCAGAGTCCCCATGGGAGGGTTATAGAAACGCGGTTTGATTTCCGCGCAGATAGCGCAGTCGCGACAGATACGGCGGATATCGTCAATCGAGTATGGGAGATTGCCATGCCGCACAAAATGAGCGAAACGCGTTACGCCGGGATGGCCCGCAGTGGCATGCAGCACACGTAGGCCCTCCAAAGAGGTGATACCCGCGCATGTAGCCGGTCGTGATAAGGCATCGGCGGCCCGGTTATCCTTCCCCGGGCGATATTTGATGGTGTAACAGAAGTCGGCGAGTTCGATACGCCAGCGAGTGATTTTCTCATTCTTAATGCGCTGGGCGTGTAAGGTGTCGTACATGAACGCAACGCTTTGCTGGTCCGTGATGATTTGGAAGCACCGCCCGAGTAAGTACGGGCGCCATCGCCGAATAGACTCGACGATCGCATACGCTTCCTTTTCGATGGACGAGTGTCTCCGCTCAGCGGTGGTAAGAGTCCATGAAAAGAAAGCCACGGGACGCCCCCCTTGGGAGAGGGTCGCCGCGATGGCCTGATCTGAGGCGTCACTTTCGAGGACGAAAGATCCGCTCTCGTCGATTGTCGCCACGGCGGCTCGGGCGATGTCGGCCTTAAGGCCTTCAAAGGCCGCCAATGCGGCCGGACTCAGTGGGAAGGTGTCGCAGGCCACGAGGGGGCGAAGTTTCGCGGAGAAATTTTGCACCCATTTGGAGTAATGGGCGAATAGCCCGAGGGCACGCTTCAGGGACGCCCGATCACAGGGAGGGGCCATGTCGAGCAAAGGTCGCAGACGCTCCTTATCCAGAGCGACAGAGCCATGGGTCACGGTGTACCCCAGAAGATCTATCGTGCGTAGGGAGTATTGGCACTTATCCTCGTTCATAGTTAAGTGATACCTCTGCGCGACCTCAAGGAAGCGCTTCAGATTAGCATCATGGTGCCCTTGGTCATATCCACAAACCGTAAGATTATCGAGGTAGACGAAAACATCGGTTAAGTGCTCCCGCGCAATGAGGTCATCCATGGCCCTCTGGAAACAAGAGACCCCGTTCGTTACCTCAAAAGGCAATCGCGTAAATTGGTACAACCGCTGCCCTGACTCAAAAGCGGTATAGATATGATCCGCCCTATAGATAGGGATCTGGTGGTACGCACTACGGAGATCGAGAGTGCTATAGACCAAATACTGGGACACCTGTTGCACCAGCGCGTCCATCCCCGGAAGGGGGTAGGCATCCAGCTGTGTAAAGCGGTTAATCGTTTGGGAATAGTCGATTACCATGCGTCTGCGGTGGGCCTCGCTGCGCACCACCAAGACCTGGGTGCGCCACGGCGACCTGCTAGGTTCTATGATGCCGTCTTTCAAGAGCTGAGCCATTTCGGCCGCAATGAATTGCATGTCTGCGCGAGGGTAGCGTCGTGATTTCACCGCGACAGGGGTACAGTCGGAGGTTAGATTGGGGAACAGCGAAAGCGGCTGGATGTCCATTTTCGCTAAGGCGCACACCGCAAGCGCATCGTCCGCCCCCACAACAAGCGTGTCAGGCCCACCAAACTCCATTACCAGACGTCCATGCAGCTTAAGAAAATCGTGTCCCAACAGAATATCAGCACATAAAGCGGGTAAAACCATAAGGTGTACATCAGGAAAAACCCGTCCCTTTAGCACGAGTTTCAATCGGCATTCCCCCTTCGTGCTGAGTCGAAGCCCCTGGGAAGCCATGAAGATCCATCTCCTAGACCTCCAGATCCGCCATCCATGCCTGAGCACAAGTCGCTGGTCGATAAAACTATCCGTAGACCCTGTATCCACCAAGGCCCGAACACAATGGCCTTCGACCATGAGGGGAATAAGGGCTTGAGCCAGGCCAGACGAGGCTGCTGGGAGTGGGACTGAACCCCCCGAATGGGTCGGACAAGCCTCGCGGGTGGATCCTATGCCAGCAGCAGTTTTGCGGTCGTGGCCGGAGTATGCGTTGTCCATGGGGAATCCATTAATGCCATCAGAGGGCTTTCCCAAGCATTCCGGTGTTTCGCGATTCAAAATCTGACAATTCTGACGGGAAAAGGCCTCCGTAGTTTCTGAAAACGCCTTTTGACACTTTTGGCAGGAAAAGGCCTCCGTAGTATTCGAAATCGCCTTTTCCGGGGTGAGGGCCACCGTTAGCTCGTGGACGACACGAGGAGAACGTTCCGCTGGGGCTTGGCGAGGCTTCAAAGCCCCTTGCGTGGCCCGGAGTTTGGTCAAGGACACGTACTTCGTGCCCGATTGAGGATGAGACTGTGGTGGCTGTGCGGTGACGCCCGCCAAGGACGTCTGAGCGCCCAGGGGCCCACAGAGAGGGGCCCTCCCCTTCGAAGACGGGTAAGGCACCGGGTTTCGGGCTCGGCTCGCAGGCTCCGCAATGAGCCCATTCAAGGTCGCCGCGACCGCGCGACCGCGACCACGCGATTCGATGAGCCGCGTGCCGTTTTCCTGCACACTTCTTTCGCGTAATGTCCCTTTTGCGAGCACAAATGGCATATAGCGTCTCGTGCCGGACACACGGGCCGGGCATGGCGTGGCCCCCCACAGAAAAAGCATGCGGCCCTGCGTAAGGCCTTGGGTCTGGCTGTAGCGGCAGCCGTCAGGACTGGGTCTTCCTCCGGAGCATCCCGGAGTTCCGCGAGCAGGTCCGCGTCCTCGGCGGTAGCACTCTCCGGCCGGGCGTGTAGTGTAGTGCCCGCCAAGAGGCGCGTGCGATCATAGGTGTTCGATTGCATCCGCGCTTCGGTGTATACTTTCCCTTGCTCGAGTGCCGTAGCGAAGGTCAGGTCGGTCTTCTCTAGGAGCTTGAGCCTTAGTTCCTGGGAGGAGACCCCTGCAATAAAGGCATCTAAAAGAAGATCATCCTGAGACTGCGCGGGAGTCCGTGGCTCCTTGATGCTGTCCAGCAAGAGCTGCCGGAGCTCCTGGGCGTAGTGGTCCATCGCCTCGTCGGGTTGCTGACGTCGCGTTAGCAGCAAATATCGTGCATACACCGGGCTTTTTTCCTTTATGTACAGCCGTTTGAGCTCCGCGATCGAGAGGTCATACGTCGCGAATTGAGCAATGGAATTGTACACCTTGTAGTCGATTTTTGAATGAAGCGTTGCTAGCTTCGTGGCAGCCGTCGGCGCGGTCTCAGGCTCCTCGAAATGATTCTCCAATGTTCTGAGCCAGTGCTTCAGTTGCAAGCCACCATCCGGGGCTTGCGGGTCGGCGCAGAATACGGCAACCGCCAGCGTCTTGTTGCCAGCCATGTCGGTAGATATAAATGGAATTAAGTGTTGTGGAAAACCAATCAGGTCCACACAACTTTAGTCCAACTTGTGGTTTAATTCCATTTAGATCATGACATCATCCTGTAATGCAGGAAATGCAATAAGTATACGATGTGGCATCACATGGGACCATTCATAACATTCAACGCAAGCAAGCTGAATATTCTATGCTGGCGTACCGTTAGCGAGTCTACCAGATGTAACGTGTCACAGGAGAAGTCTCGGAGCACCGTCCGCAGCAGCGGGTCTTATAATCACGCCCATAGCGGTGTCAACGAGCAGCGAGCATCACCCCGGGTTCAGTACGAATACGATTTCACTACAAACCTGACTAATAATTCCGCGCACCAGTGGGTGACGTGAGCGACCGGACGTGGAAGCAAGGCTCGGGCCACGCCCGGAGCAAAGGAGTCATGAGGCTCAGGGTTGAACTGTAATACATGCCCCGCCTTTCGGCCGACCGGCCACGCCCGAGGGCAAGGCATGGCCTCGGGATATATACGCAGGCTCGAAAGTCGAGCCCGCCCAGTGCTTACGTGCGAGCATTGAATAAAGTGTTTGGTTTTGTCCAACGCGTGGTGGCCGACCTCCTTGACAAACGAGTTGTGTGTGCATAGCACAACACTGTTGACCTCGACTGGTTCAGCCGTAGCTGACCCCTGAACGCGCCATGGCTACCAACGCTGTCGCCGTCAAACTCCCGGAGTTCTGGGAAGCACAGGCCGACGTTTGGTTTGTGCAGGCCGAAGCCCAATTCCAGCTCCGGGGCATCACAGCAGACGACACCATGTACTTTCACGTGGTCGCCGCCCTCGGACCCGGCACTGCCGCCCGAGTCGTGTCCTTCCTTCGGCACCCGCCGGGCACCCACAAGTACGCGTCGCTCAAACGACTTCTCCTCACCACGTTCAGGCTCACGGAGGCCGACCATGCCGACCGCCTTCTTGACCTTCCCGCCCTCGGCGACACACGACCGTCCATTCGGATGGACTATATGTTGTCCCTTCTTGGAGACAAACGCCCGGATTTCCTTTTCCGAGTGCTTTTCCTCCGCCAGCTACCTGCACAGGTGCGGCTCGTGCTGGCCGGTTCGGCCATTCCGGCAGCCCTCCTTTTCATCACAGACACCTCGTCTGGTCGTCGATTTCTGTGCGACACTGGAGCGCAGGTAAGCGTCCTCCCTGCCTCCGTGTCCGACAAGCAAGCCGCGGGCCGGGGCCCCGCCTTGCTCGCCGCCAACGGAACTCCCATCCGCACATTCGGGAAGCGTCGTCTCTCGCTGCGGTTCAGGGGACAGCGCTTCCAATGGTCTTTCGTCACCGCCAGCGTGCCAATGGCCCTACTCGGTGCGGATTTCCTTTGTGCGCATGGGCTGTTGGTGGACGTTAAGCGCAGACGCCTCGTCCAGGCCGAAACCTTCAGCTCGCTCGCTTGCTCGCTGAGCGGCTTGTTGAGCAGCTCACTGAGCGGCTCACCGAGCAGGTTACCAAGCAGCTTGCTGAGCGGTTCCGTCCCAGCGAGGTTGGTCTGCACGCTTCCGGGAGCGGACAATTTACCCGCCTCCTCGCCAGTTTCCCAGCACTCACGTGGCCCACCTTTTCAGCGGTGGCCGTCAAACACGGGGTGGAACACCATATTCCCACCGTCGGACCACCGGTCTATGCCCGAGCGCGCCGCCTCGACCCAACGAAGCTCGCCATTGCGAAAGCGGCTTTTCGCCACGCTGGAGCGGCTGGGCATCGTCCGGCACTCCAACAGCGCATGGGCCTCACCTCTGCACATTGTGCCAAAGCCCGGCGGCGGATGGCGGCCATGCGGTGACTACCGCCGGCTCAACGACGCCACCACCCCCGACCGCTACCCGGTCCCACACATTCAGGACTTTTCCGCCTGGTTGGTGAAAACAACCATTTTTTCCAAGGTGGACCTCATCCGGTGCTACCACCAGGTCCCCGTAAAACCGGAAAACGTACCGAAGACGTCCGTTATAACACCTTTCGGCCTCTTCGAGTTCTTGCGGATGCCTTTTGGGTTGAAAAATGTGGCCCAGGTGTTCCAGCGGCTCATGGACAGCGTCTTGCGCAACTTGTCCTTCGTCTACGTCTTCCTGGACGACATCCTAGTCGCGAGCGCGTCCCGGGAGGAGCACCTGCTCCATCTCCGCACGCTCATCGAACGCCTGGGGCAGCATGGCCTGATTAATCAACCCCGTGAAGTGCCGGTTCGGCGTCACCGCCATCGACTTCCTGGGACACCGCATCACCAGGCACGGGGCCATCCCTTTACCGGCTAAGGTGTAGGCGGTCAGGAGTTTCCCGCGCCCCGGCACGATCAAGGGGCTCCAGGAATTCCTGGGCGTGGTGAATTGTTATCACTGCTTCGTGCCCCGCGTCGCCCAGCTCCTGCGCCCTCTTCACGAGGCCCTCCGGTGGAAGCCGGGCAAAGGTGATATCGCCTGGACGGAGCAGATGGACGCGGCGTTTGCGGGCGCGAAGCTGGCCTTGGCCAACGCCACCATGTTGGCGCACCCGGCGCCCGATGCACCAATCGCCCTCACCACCGACGCGTCGGACTACGCGGTGGGCGCGGTGCACGAACAGTGGGTGAATGGCGCTTGGCAGCCGCTGGCATTTTTTTAGCTGGCAGCTCCGCCCACATGAACGCCGGTACAGCACCTTCGACCGCGAGCTTCTCGGTCTCCACCTGGCGGTCCGACACTTCCGCTATTTTCTCGAGGGTCGCCCGTTCACGGCCTTCGTCGATCACAAGCCCCTTGTTTTCGTGATGGCCAAGGTCGCCGAGCCGTGGTCGGCCCGGCAGCAGCGTCACCTCTCTGCCGTGTCCGAATACACGACGGACATCTGACACGTCGCGGGTAAGGACAACCCGGTGGCGGATTGCCTTTCCCGGTCCGTCGCACACGCGGTCCACCTCGGGATCGACTATGCCCGGATGGCGGCGGACCAGACCGCCGACCCCGACGTCCAGGCCTTTCGGACCGCCGTCACGGGCCTCCGCGTCACCGAGGTACTATTCGACGTCGTGGGCACTGCCCTCTTGTGCGACGTCTCCCTCGGCCGGCCTCGCCCCATCGTGCCCGCTGGCTGGCAGCGCCCAGTTTTTGACGCCATCCACGGCCTGTCCCACCCAGGCACGAAGGCCTCCCAGAAGCTTGTCGCGGCAAAGTTCGTCTGGCATGGCCTCTGGAAGAACGTCCGCGACTGGGCCAGAACGTGCCTTGCGTGCCAGCGTGTGAAGGTCCACCGCCACAACCACGCCCCGTTGGCCCCGTTTACGGTGCCCGAACGTCGGTTCGACCATGTACACGTCGACTTGGTGGGACCTCTGCCCCCCTCGCGGGGTTTCACCCACGTCCTCACCATGGTGGACCGCACCACCTGGTGGCCGGAGGCCGTGCCATTGGCGGCGACGGCTGCGGCTGACGTCGCGCAAGCTTTCATCGCCACTTGGCTTGCCCGGTTCGGCGCCCCCTCAGACATCTCGTCCGACCGCGGCCCCCAGTTCACCTCGGAGCTCTGGGGAGCGGTGGCGCAAGGGCTCGGCGTCAAGCTGCACCGCACCACGGCCTACCACCCCCATGCCAACGGCCTGTGTGAGCGCTTCCATCGCTCGATGAAGGCCGCGCTCCGGGCCAGCCTCCGCGACGGCAGCTGGGCCGACAGGCTCCCTGGGTCCTGCTGGGCCTCAGGACGGCGCCCAAGGACGACCTGCGCACGTCCTCGGCGGAGCTGGTTTCCGGACATCCGTTGCGGGTACCGGGCGAATTCATCCCCGACTCCACAGCACCTTGGACCGCGACGCAACAGCGCTCCACCCTTCATTAGACCGCCAGGAGGTTCGCCCCGGTGCCGACGGCACACCATGGTTGCCCGTCCTCACACGTCGCCCCGTTGCTTTGCACGGTGGAGTATGTTTTTGTCCGGCACGACGCCCACCGGGCACCACTGCGGCCCCCGTATGACGGGCCCTTCCACGTGCTGGAGACCGGGGACAAGCACTTCACCATGGACATCGGCGGTACTCCAGATCGCATCTCCGTGGACCACCTCAAGCCGGCCCACCTCGACCTGGACCACCCCCCACAAGCAGCTCTGCCTCCGCGTCGAGGCAGCCCCCCGGCGGGCCGACCCCCGGCACCCCCCACCCCCGCCGTCCCGCCACCCCCCAGCCCTGCACGCATCGCCAGAGGGCGTTTCGGCCGGGTCATCCGGCCTCCCCGCAAGCTCACCCTTCAGGTGCGCGGGAATTCTGGGGGGGCGGGGGGGGCGCGTGTGGCGGACACAATGCCAGCGGGTCATAATTCTGTGCACCAGTGGGTGACGCGAGCGACCGGACGTGGAAGCAAGGCTCGGGCCACGCCCGGAGCAAAGGAGTGATGAGGCTCAGGGTTGAACTGTAATACATGCCCCGCCTTTCGGCCGACCGGCCATGCCCGAGAGCAAGGCGTGGCCTCGGGATATATACGCGGGCTCGAAATTCGAGCCCGCCCAGTGCTTACGTGCGAGCATTGAATAAAGTGTTTGGTTTTGTTCAACGCGTGGTGGCCTACCTCCTTGACAAACGAGTTGTGTGTGCATAACACCACAATAGCCTATTTTACTACCAGGGGTCCCAGGAATACGCACCCAAAATATCGTCGATCGGTTGAGCCGTTTTTGCGGTACCTTCGAATGGACAGACGGACATTTGGTGAGGTGAATTATAGTAAGATGTGTCCAAATCCAAAGAAGGCTGCCAAAGTTCAAGATGGCCACTAAAATCTGAGGTGGCTGCCATAAAAACTCTGAATAGATTCCAATACAGATGTCCTTGGCAGTGTTGTAGGTCTCGAGACCACATTTTGTCTGTCTTGGTCTCGATCTCGGACATGGTAGCTTCGACTTCAACAGTGGTTCTTGGTGTCAAAATATAGGTTTCTGGGTCAGATAATTCAGTTTGGAATGAAAAATATTCCTCAGGGGAAGGGAAAATACAAAATGGTTACCAAAATAATCTAACATGGCCGCTATTAATCTCGAAGTTAACATTTATTAAGTCATTATGCATTTATTGGTACATATGGGTATGGTGTATTGGTGCAGTGCATGGCAAAGGTATTTCCTCTTTTCAAACAATTCTTCTTTCTCCCACAAAAGACAGGTCCTGGGTTGTAGTTTCGTAAAAAATTAATAGTCGTCTTGTAAATAACATGTTCCCCACCGGCTTAAATGTTCAGTTTGGAAATAATTCCGTAATTCGGTTAATTGTGGGCATGAGTCAGTTAGATAGGACACAACGCAGCAGGTGGGACATATCTAGGGTTAAAACTGTCGCACTCAGGGTGAGGTTAAATGTAGAGGGTAACCACACCTAAGTGTCACAAGCAGTTGTAAAAGTAGTCCTTACCCAGGTATAGTTTCGGCTCGGGTCAAGCTTGGCAAAAGGAGGGGTGCAGTGTTGCGGTTTTGAGAACCCACACTTGTAAATAAATATAACATCATTAAAGGTTAAAGGTAGCACCCCATAGGTAGGCCACCATCAACACGTAGGTCACCATAGGACGTCAGTTATTTCTTAGTACAGTATATGTGTTTAGATAAGGCCATTCCCAATAATTGCATCTGCGTTGTGTCAATCAAATAAGAGTAGGCCCTTCCATTCATTTTGGCAGCCTCCCTTCCAAGCGATGCCACTAAGCGCTCCCCAGTCTGTGCCCCATGGCCCCTCCCAATTTGTTACGCGCCTTTGCCAGCAGTGTTCGCAACCTCGCTGGGCTTCCGCCCAAACCAGCCCAGAAACCCACGAGGTAAGGCCCGAAAAGGGGGCGGAGCGCCAGGATGAAGGTGCGGCCATGTCAACCAGCCATCAAGGCGGAGCCAGTAAGCCAACACCAGCCAACCAGGGCTGAGGTGAGGTCGCCTGACAGGGCGTGGTTTTGGGCTCCGAGAGCGTTCGCTGGCTTGGTTATAAAAGCGCGCACGCAAAGCCCTCGTAAGGACTGCAAGGAATCGCGCTTGGTAAAAGGACTGCTGTGATTTGAAGGACTTGGAAGGACCGATGCGATTATAAAGGACTCGTGAGGAAGGTGCAGTTTGATAAGAACTTACGGAACAGAGCTTATTACCGAAGACTGAAGTCAAGCATTGGTATTACAAAGGACGCGCTGTGGCAACCCGCTGTACTAGGGGCGAGCGCGCGGCACGCATTGCCAAGAACCGCAGCGTGCAGGACATTGGGGAGTGGGTGCTTGTGGCGAGTAAGACCGGTAGCGCCAGTTCAAAAGCGCCGGTACACAAATTACGTACGCCGATAGCCCAAGTTTACCTTCCCCCGTCATTATAATTGTCCGCTCGCGTTACACTACATGGAGAGCTGCCTGCCGGGTTTCGTCTGCTGGACCGGAGCCGGACTGGAGCCTGGACAGCATCGCCGGACCTTCCACCCTACCATCTGCATCCCCGTGTGAGTCTTGAGTCTGAGACCGAATCTGAGAGCGATCGGGCCCGTGTCTAGGGAATAGAGTAAGACTGTCAAAGGCTGCCCTGTGTACTTTTCCTTCCTCTTTCTTTCTTGTACATTCTTTCCTTTCCTCTTCTTCTTTGTACATTTGTATTAAATTGCCCTGTTCTTTCTGGTTTCTCCTTAATCCGATCGTCCTAGTCTTTTCTCCATTGGGTAAACGCGGCACGATTCGGAACCGCTATAATCGGGTTAGCCATTGTTAACAGCTCGGATTGCGGATCGCGGATCGCTATCTGCTCGGCGTTTCCACCTGATATCCGTGATTTGAGCGGGAGTTATTCCCTTGCTTCAGGGCTGGTGGTAGTACTTAGGTAATAGGACTAAAACTCGACCAACAACTCTATTTACCACCGACCGGAAGGAACGTTATAACCCCCAGGGTCGCGTCGGCCAGATAAAAGACAAGGGGATTAACCCCCTCTTGATAAGGGGAGAGCCGACATCGGAGATCCGTAACACAAAAAAAAAAAGAAGAAAAAAAAAGATATTGTTGCGGATATGAGGATTGCATTTTTTTTGATTGTGTTGTATTATATTTGAGATGGTGATGAACATTGTTGGATATGGCCCCTCCTGCCTCCAGAGTTGTATAAAGGTAAAAAGGGCGTCTTGGTAATTAGTCCAAAAGCATACACGTCAGCTAATCATAGAAAACCCTTGTTCAGTAGCTTATATCTTATTATGTGTCTTAGGGTAAGGCTGTGTCTCCCATTAACTTAAATACTCCATTGCACCAAGTGAAATAAGAGTTGATCCCCTTTCATTTCCATTCCCAAAACCTCCATTTCCCCTTTCGTCATTGCCAGGCCTCGAGTGCCATTGCCAATTACATCCCCTCCAATTGCCGCCATTGGCCACGAGGCAGGGTTGGGGAAGAAAGGCGTGTCTCCACCTCGTCATAGAGGGGAGGAGTGAGCCAGCCCCGAACAACCAACCGAGCACGAGGGGTTTGGTTTGAGAGGGCGGAGGAAGAGCGTTTGGGGGAGGTTCACAAAGGTTGAGGGGCGGGGCCTATATAACCCGCCACGGGAAGCTCCCAAGTTGAGACGAGAGGGAGCCCAAGCAGTTGAGACAAGGAGGGAGGAGACAAGAGCTGGGTCGTCAGAGAGTTGCGCTTTTACTGAGTCCAAAGAAAGAGCTGGGTCGTCAGAGCAGATGCGCTTTTACTGAGACAAGCAGCTCCGACCCGTGACTCCGCGCACACGACAGGCTCGGTGGCATCAGCGGCCGTCGAGGTCCAGCCCGATGTCCCGTGCGGGATCAAGCGCCAGCCAGCTCCGTGCCGTCCTCCCCCCTCCAGCCACACACCTCCTTCCAGCAATCCACTCTGCAATTCCCCGCGTGAGTCAGTGTCTTTGTTTGTTCTGTCCTGGGTAGTAAGTAAGCCTGTTAGATAAGCTAAAGATTTCACTGTGTCACCTGTGTCTCATGTCCCTGTAAATAAACGTGACTGCTTCCTTTTTGCTTACGTGTACATAATAAACCCCGTTACTCTTCTGTACGTCTTCTTCTTCCTCTTTGCATTCGGTCGCTTTAGAGTTTTCCAGTTTGAGCAGCTGCGGCGCGATACGGCCAAGGTTTGGGTTGAATCGGGTTTTAGTCGGGGAATAACTGTTCGGCCGCGGTTACACCACCGCTCGGTAAAAATAACATCTGATCCGCGGACCGTAACAATATATATATATATATAGTTGTGGTTTTGAGAACCCACATTGGGAACATCATTAAAGGTTAAAGGTTGCACCCCATAGGTAGGCCACATGCAACACGTAGGTCACCTGAGGACGGTAGTTATTTCATAGTATGTGTTTAGATAAGGCCATGTCCAGTAGTTGCATCTGCGTTGTGTAAAACAAATAAGAGTAGGCCCCATTCATTCATTTTTGCAGCCTCCCTTCCATCGACGCCATTAAGCGCGAGCCAGTCTGTACATCGCCCTCGCCCTTTAGGTTGCCAGCAGCCTTCGCGAACTCGTTGGGCTTCTGCTCAAACCAGCCCAAAGGCCACGAGGTAAGGCCCGAAAAGGAGGCGGAGCGCAAGGGTGGAGGTGCGGCCACGTCAAGCAGCCATCAAGGCGGAGCCGGTAAGCCCTCAACAGCCAACCAGGGCTCGAGTGGGATCGCCTGACAGGGAGCGTCGAGTAAGTTCGAGAGGGTTCGCTGGGCAAGGCTATATAAGCCTTTGCACAAAGCCCTTGAACAGGACTGGTACGAGAGTTGAGTTATGAGCGGGGAGAGAGAGGCGCTTGACCTGATTGGAGCTGAGTTACGGGAGAGACGTGCTGTGGCAAGCATTTTACAAAGGGCGGGCGCGCGGCACAGTCCCGGCACACGCTGCAGAGGCCTGCAGCGTGAGAAAGACGTTGGTGAAAGGTGCTTGGATCGATCATAGTAATACCGGGAGCGTGTGTAAAGGCGCCGGTCCACGTATTACGTACGCCGTCTGATCGCCAGCTTACCTATCCCCTGCTATATAATTGTCCGTTTCGCGCCTACGCCACGGGGAGAGCTGCCTGCCGTCTTCCACCATCTGCACGGTACGAGTCGGGGACCGGACGAGCTGTGGACCCTTGGACCCTCAACCCGACCATCTTCAAACCCCGTGTGAGTGAGTCTGAGAGTGAACGGGCCCGTATCCAGGGATAAGTTAAGACTGCTATTAAGGCTGCCCTGTGTATCTGCTTCTTCCTCTTCCTTGTAAATTCTTTTCTTCTTTTCCTCTTCTAATTGTACAAAGTGTAATAAATTCCTTGTTCTTCCTGGTTTCCTCTCAATTCGACCGTTTTAGTCTTTTACACCGCACACCGGCAGGGTCACTCGCTGCCCCGTCAAGGCTTCACGCGGCTGGTTGAAACGGGGCTGGTTGAAGCGGCTCTCTGCAGAAATCAGCTGGGTCATGCATCTGCCGTATCTCTGACGCAACTCTTCCAAAGGCTTCCGCGCGCGCTTATATCTCCCTCGGGCGATCAAGCCGCCGGCCTCCAGGACACGCCCATCGGTGAGGTCGCCTCGGCCCTGATTGGTCGCGAGGGCTCACCGATCCCGCCCTTAGAGGAGGCGTTGGCAAGGCCACGCCTTGTTCCCGGCGCTGGGCCGACTCCTCCCACCTTCGGCTCCGAGATGACCTCGTGGCTAATGGAGTCTTGCAGCGAAAACAACAACCCACAGCTGCAGCAGAATTCAGCGAACCGCTCAATGCAGTTGCCAATTGAGGAAAGGGGATTCCAATGGAGGTTCTGGGGAAATTGAAAGGGGATGCTACCTTGTCTGGATTCGGTGCAATGGAGTGTCAATTAATGGAAGACACAGCCTTAATCTAATACACACAATAAGGAGATAACTATTGAACAGGGAGATCTATGATTTGGCTACGTGATTGTATATGACCTAACTAAGGGATGCCTTTTGACCTTTATACACAACAACTGGAGGAAGGAGGGTGATATTTTACAACACAAAAAAACACCATTCTCAAATTCATAACAATATATATATATATATATGTTCAAAACACACCTGGTCACAAGTGTGCCGCACTGACCGGGTTCTCAGTCGAGGTCCTCAGCATCATCCCGTTTCGGCCCTTCAACCTCGATACGGTCAGCTAAGGTGGGCCAGCAGGGGCACGTACACATCCACATGCAGCAACTGCATCTGGAAGTGTACATACCCCCACCCCCAGCCAGTGTGAACAACAACAACAACAACAACAACAACAACACCACCACCTCCACATCCAGAATCCACAGCACCAAACAAACATGGTGGAACACTCAAACACCCACCTTTATACCCTTCACCACTCACCAACAAAACACACCAGATCATTCACACACACACATACACACCCATACACACACATACACACAGAACACCAACCAAACAACCACCTACACTTACATCATACACCACTCAACACACAAAAACACACACTCATGCAAAAATTAATTCATGCAAAAACATACACCCTCACCCACTCACTCATATACACAAAATAAGAAGTAATAATGGTAACAAAAAAAAACAAACAAAAAACACACACACACACACACACACACACACACACACACACACACACACACACACACACACACACACACACACACACACACACACACACACACACACACACACACACAACCAACCTACACCATTCGACGTGTCTCCATAAACTTCCTCCATATCCAAAATGAGCCTTTCAAGGCAACCTGGGCCACCTTGTCACACATCCTCCTTCTTTCTGTCCCACACACTCCCAGCCTAGCAAGAAATGCAGAAAAGGAATTGCCAATATACCCTCTACACCCCACCTCAAATGGCTGACACGAAACGCGCCAACCCTTCTCCCGGCACTCTGCCTCCAGCTCACTGTACTTTCCTCTCTTCCTCTCGTGCACCTCCTCCATGTTCTCTTCCCAAGGTACCGACAACTCCCCTAAGATGACCTGTCTTGTTGCACTTGACCAAATGACAGTCAGGCCGCAACCTTGTCACACAGATCTCCTCTGGGAATACCAATTGTGGCTTTAGGTCTGCCACCACCTGCCAATCACAAGCATCTGACAGCCCTCTTGCTTTCCACCTCCTCCTCCTCTTTCCACTTGGCCCTCTTTGACAAACCACACCTCTCCCCCATCAGTCTCCTTCTCCACTCTTCTCTCTCTCGATCTCAGCACCTCTTGTTGCACCATCTACACCACCACCGCCAGCACCTGATCATGTCGCCACCTGTATCTTCCTGCTGCCAATGCTACTGAGCATGCACTCAATGCATGCTGCACCGTTCCCACACCTCCACACAAATAACATCTCTCCTCCTGCAACAACCCCCACAATCTCAAGTTTACTGGTGACGGAAGCACATCATATGTTGCCCGCAACAGGAAATTCAACAATATTGGCTCCATCCCCCAAATCTCTTGCCACTTCAATATCCTCACCCGCACACCTTCCCACTTAGTCCAAGCACTTTGCTGTGCCTGACCAACTGCTTTCACATATCTCCCCTCCTCTTCCTTTCTTCTCAACTCCCTCTCAACCATATTCCTCCTCTCTTTCACACATGCCTTTCCCCATCGCTCATGCTCCATCCACCCCAAGCCATGTTTCCCATGCTGTACCATCCCTATGACCTCCTCCTGTTGCAACCGCTCCTCCATCTCGTCCACCTCTGCTCTTGCATTCCACTTCCGACTTCCCTTCTTCTCTGGGAGAGCATTCTTTACCACTGCATCACTTGAATCCCGCAACATCATGAACTCCCGCACCCTCACCACCATAAACTCCTCGGTTAATGATGTCAAGGGAAACTGGAGTTTTCCACCCTGACCATAAAAGGCAATGTTCGTCAAACAGCGTGGCACTCCCAACCATCTCCTCACAAACCCACTCACCACAACCTCCATCCTCTCTACATGCCCAATTGCAATATCATACATCATCAATGGCCACAATACTCGTGGCATCAACCCAAACTTCAAACACCATACCTTAAACTTACCTGGCAAACCACATCCATCAATCCTCTTCAAACCTCTCAAAAGCTTGTTTCTGACCTCCTCCACTCTTCCCACATCATTCAACTCCACTGTATACCATCTTCCCAAACTCTTCACAGGGGCCTCTACCAATGATGGAACCACCTCCCCTCCCAGCTCAAACCTGTGCATGTTATCCACCACTCCTCGTCTCACTATCACACTCCTCGACTTTCTTGCTTTAAATCCCATTCTTGCCCACCGCATCAGCCTTTCCAATCGCCCCAGTACCTCTACTGCTGCATCAGCGGTCTGTTGGACAACTGTCAGGTCATCCATGAAAGCAAACATTGCTGGCAACCTCTGACTAGGGGCTAGCTCCACTTCTTTCCCATGTCCACTCACTGCACGTATCAACAACTCCATAACAAGCACAAACAAAATCGGGGAGATGGTACATCCCATCGGGATCCCCACTTCCAACTTCTGCCACTCTGTTACATAGGACTGTGTCGCAAACCGCATCCAAAACTGATCATAATATGCCATCAAAAAATCCCTAAATCTCCGTGGCACCCAAAAGAAATCCATGGCATACCTGATCAAGGCATGCGGCACTGACCCATATGCATTCTCCAAATCCAGCCATACCACCGCCACATCCTTCCTTTGCCTCTTTGCCTCCTGTAACACTTGCCAGACCATTGCCGAGTGTTCAATGCATCCTGGTGATCCTGGTATTCCTGCCTTCTGCACAGAACCATCCACAAAACCATTCCCTCTGATGAAGCCTGAGAGCCGTGCCGCAAAGACACTCATCAATATCTTCCCATCTACATCGAGCAATGATATTGGTCTAAACTGCTCCAGTGTCACAGCCTCCTCCTGCTTTGGAATATAAACTCCTTCCGCCCTAGTCCATTGACTGGGCACCACTCCTTGCCTCCATACCACCTTCAGAGCCTTCCACAGATACTGCCTGATGCCTACACAACTCTTAAACACCTTGTATGGCACTCCACTTTGTCCTGGAGCCGATGCCGCCCGTGCCTTCCTCAAAACTGCCTCAATCTCAGACATCTTTGGCTCTGACAAATCAAATGGAACACCTGGCTCTGTCGGTCTCACCAATCCTTCGATGTCCTTCACCACTTCGTTCCTCCTTGTGTGACACGCAGGTGACCTTCCAACTCTTCCTTTGGTACCTTCAGTACACCACCTCGAGACGGCTCCAACAGATCCTTCAAAAACTGAAAAGGCTTCTCAAAGAACCTCTTTCTCTTCCTCTGCCTCTCCTTTCTTTGCCTCCTCATCCTCTCCACCTTCGCCTCCACTTCGCCTCCATATATATATATATATATATATATATATATATATATATATATATATATATATATATATATATATATATATATATATTGTTGTGGATATGAGAATTGTGTTTTTTATTGTGTTTTTTATTATTATTGCTTTATTCTGGACCCTCCTTACTCCAGTTATGTATAAAGGTCAAATGGCGTCCCATAATTAGGTCATAAACAATCACGTCAGCCAATCATAGATTTCCCCCTTGTTGATAGTTATATCTTTATTATGTGTATTAGGGTAAGGCCTTGTCTTCCATTAAGATGACACTCCATTGCACCAAGTGAAATAAGATAGATTCCCTTCATTCCCCATTCCCACTCCCAAAACTTCCATTGCCAAGCCTCAATTGCCAGCTCCATCCCCTCCAAGCCTCAATTGCCAGCTACATCCCCTCCAAGCCTCCATTGCTAACTGCACTGGGCAGTTTGCCAGGTTTGCTACAGCTGTGGTTGTTTATTTCGCCCCAAAGCCGCCATTAAGCATGTGCTCAGCTCGGGGAAGAAGGGCGTGCCCGCCCATCGTCATCAAGGGCGGAGCCAGAGGGCCGTGCCGACCAATCAGGGCCGAGGCGAGCTGACCGATGGGCATGTCCTGAAGGCCGGCGGCTTGATCGCCGGAGGCGCTATAAAAGCGCGCGCGCAAGAAGCGAAAGTGTGGTTGGACCAAGCGAGAGACGTGTGTGGTTGGACTGAGTACGAGACGAGTCAGACGAGTCCTGGAAAGAGCACGCGACGTACACAGAGCAGCAGCAGCAGCCACAGCAGCAACAGCGGCAGCTTCAGCAGCAGCAGCAGCAGCCACAGCAGCTTCAGCCACAGCAGCTTGGGGCCCTGAACGGCAGTTTTGAGCAGGGCCGCGAAGGAACGGCGGCTGCTAAACGCGCCGATCGTGCTGCAGTACCCGTGGACCTTCCTCTCCCTCCAGCCATTCACCTCCTGCCAGTCCTATCATCATTCTCCACGTGAGTCTGTCCTTGTTTGTTCTGTCCCTGGGTTAATTAAGACTGTAGGTAAGCTAGCGTTGCACTGT
The DNA here is from genome assembly GCF_964187855.1 of Myxine glutinosa. Lineage (NCBI taxonomy): Eukaryota > Metazoa > Chordata > Myxini > Myxiniformes > Myxinidae > Myxine > Myxine glutinosa. Next base: position 66,509,274 of record NC_136265.1, on the reverse strand, counting down.
GTCTCTAATATCTTCTGTAAATTATTTTCTTATCTTTCCTCCTTCTAGTAAGGTCGATATATGGAAAATACCCCCTCAACCCCCAAAAAATTGCTACAAAAGGTTTCTCAACTGATTCTGGTAGGGTTTAGTGTACTTTATAACATACTAAAAGTTTACCAAAGGAGGACCCCCGGAAAAGTGTTTTTTTCAAGATGGCGTCCAAGATGGCCGCCGAAACCTCTTAATGATCATAACTATGTAACTATCAACTCAAATTTGATGATCTTGGTGTCTATCCCTAGGTTTTTGGGGGCAAGGAACACATTAAGACCATTAAAAATGAAAGTGGGCCATTATCTAACAGGTTGAGGGGGCATTTTCCATATATTGACCTGAAGAATGTGTCGAATTGGATCTAACTGAATAACTAATTCTCATCTTTCTCTTTTTCAGACATGATTCAACAATGAGTGCAAGCACAGCCAGTCAAGCTTTTTGTCCAATCTGCAAGGAGGAGATCGAGGATTCCAGTGATAACTGGGTTGCAATTCAGTGGAAGGGGGCGAAGGGAATAAATGAAGCCAGTGTAAAGTGGAAGGACGATCTTGTAGTTGAAGCCAGTACTAAAGTGCATAAAAGCTGTCGTCAACAGTACATAAATGATAAAAACATTAAAAGCCATGTTGCAAAGAAAAGTAGTGGTTCTGTGCCACCAAAAAGAACCACAAGACAATCAAGTGGAGGTTTTGACAGTGAAAAGGATTGCGTATTCTGTGGATGTACAATTGATTTGGACAAGGGACACTTTAGCTGGGTACGGACTGACAAATTTGTGGAGACAATTGTGGAGGTCTGTGAATCCCGTTCAGATGATTGGGGACATACTGTAAAGGGTCGGATTGAATACTATTTACGAGATTTACATGCAGCAGACGGACTTTATCATCATTCGTGTAGTGGAAATTTCCGGTCCTTCAAGTCTGTGCCTTTAGAGTTCCAGAAAGCCCCCGAAGCCAAGCGCAGAAAGTGTGGTCGTCCTAAAGATGAAGATAAGTATGAAGCATTTCAGAAAATGTGTGCTTACCTAGAACTGAACAGTGAGGAACAACTAACTGTTACATCTTTGAGCCTCATAATGAAAGGGTATCTTTGTAATCCTGATTCGGAACCGTATGACAATTACAGTTTGAAAAAGCGTCTTAAAGAACGCTTTAAGGACTCAATTTTTTTTGGTGAAAGAGAAGGCTTGGACGATATTGTTACGATGAGAGAACAAACGTCGCAGATTCTGAGATCACACTACAAGCAAACGTGTCAGGAAGGCGATGAAGAGTCCCAAAAATGCGCTATTATTGAAACTGCTGCTAGGTTTATCAGAAGTGATATAAAATCTCAGGTTTCTACCGTGACGAATCAGTATCCAAGTAGTGATGATTTAAAACTTGATTCAGCCCTATCGTTCATTCCGACTAGTCTGCGGACAGCACTGGAAACATTGTTCGTTGGGAAAGACACAAGACGCAAGGTTGCGGCAGTTGGTCATGCCATAATTCAGGCAGTTCGCCCACGAGCTGTCATTGCCCACGAGCTGTCATAGTAGTGATCTTGTCATCGAACAAACGTTGATGAGGTCTCTGAAGAGCACTGGTGGTCTAACTCGCGGCAGTGGGATGACCGAGGACATGCGAAACCTTTGGACCTTATCTGCACCTGTAACATCCGAGTACAACATTGCGATGCAGGATTTCACAAACCTAACCTATACTACAAGTCCGCAACACAAAGACTCAACTGAGGCGCGCATCAAAAGAGATGCATCTGATCTCGAGAAAATTCGGATAAAGCTTGCAGCCTGCTCACCCTTCACATCTGATCCTACTCTGAGAAACATTGTCAACGGGATAGTGGCTGGGCCAGATGTGAATGTACATGACTTTGAATCGGTTGGAAACAAGATCATTGAAGATATAATCGGAAAGTCGGCATTTACTTACAAATTCAAGCGGAAAGACAGAGCCAAAACCCTTGGGAATATCTCTGCTGTGAAGATTGCTCCTGATCGTACCATTGATCCTGCCCTTCTGTTCCAGCGTTTCCTTCTGGTGTCAAGGTCAGGAGATCTTTCCCTTGAAGAGGTTTTGATGTATGAACTAAGCCCCTACCCTCCAGCCCTCTTTGAGACCAGGAACATTCTTCGAACAGCAGACAAACCTCAGCCTGCTCAGGCAATTCGAGACCATGCTGCGGACTTATCAAGTGAGGCTGTGATGAACTCTATTCCCAAAACAGATTGTTACGTGCTTGATGGTGGCTCTTTGCTCCATCGTTTACCGTGGAACAAAGGCGACTCATATAATGCAATAGCTGAGTCTTATGCAGACTTCACTGTGAGACATTACGGACAAGCGACAGTGGTGTTCGATGGCTATGGTGAAGGTCCCTCCATAAAAGACAACACACATCAGAGACGAGGAAAAAACCTGCACCCTATTGTTAGTTTCACTGCAAAAACAGAGTTTGCAGGCAAAAAGGACGACTTTTTGTCTCGTGACAAAAACAAGGCAGACATGATTGCTCTCATCAGCACAGCACTAACTAAAAGGGGATGCCATGTCATTCAGTCACCAGGGGATGCAGACGTTGATATCGTTAAGGCAACTGTTGAACGATCCCGTCATTGCACCACAACGTTGGTCGGTGAGGATACAGATTTGCTGATCTTGCTCCTTCATTCCTCCAGAACAGACAATGAGATCATCTACTTCCGTTCTGATGCAAACAAGCAGTCAAAAGAACACAGAGTGTATAACATTAACCTGTTGAAAGAAACTTTAGGAGACGATGTGTGCAATGAGTTGCTCTTTGTACATGCCTACTCAGGATGTGATTCTACTTCAAGGATTTTCGGCATCGGAAAAAAGCTAGCCTTCCGGAAATTAGTGAAATCTGATCCTGTCATGAAGTCCTGTGCTAGTGCATTCATCCTTCAAAACAAATCTCAAGAGGACATATCAGATCTTGGCAAAGACCTGATGGTTGATCTCTTTGGTGGCAAGTCTAATGATACGCTATCATCACTGCGCCATATCATTTTCACCAAAAAAGTGGCAACTGCTCAAGCATTTGTCACTTCTGAACGGCTCCCCCCAACATCACCTGCAACAATATTCCATAGCCAACGTGTGTACTTTCAAATTATGGTATGGATGGGGATGGCAAATGAAATGAACCCAACTGAATGGGGATGGAAACAGGAAAATGATCAGTTAATTCCAATGATGACCCAAAACAATGCTGCGCCTGACGAACTCTTGAAAATTATCCATTGCAACTGTTTGGGGGGATGCAAATCCTCTCGATGCAGCTGCAGACGCTATGGACTCCGCTGCACTGCTGCATGTGGCCCTTGCCAAACTGAAAACTGTGACAATCCAAACAACACTCAAGAGGTCGATACTGAGGAGGATGACACTCAAAACTGAACGCTCTGAAACTTATTCTATGGACAAAGGTGTTTGTGCATTAGGTGACAGCTGAAGGTCATGAGTTCAATTTCATAATGATTCAACAGCTCAGTAATATCCAAAGTTGTCTTAATGTGTTCCTTGCCCCCAAAAACCTGGGAATAGACATCAAGATCATTAAATTTGGGTCAATAGTTATGGATTTGCGGTCATTTGGAGGTGTTGGCGGCCATTATTGACGCCATATTGGATTTTTGTGTTACATATAATGGCCCACTTTCATTTTTAATGGTCTTAATGTGTTCCTTGCCCCCAAAAACCTAGGGATAGACACCAAGATCATCAAATTTGAGTTGATAGTTACATAGTTATGATCATTAAGAGGTTTCGGTGGCCATCTTGGACGCCATCTTGAAAAAAACACTTTTCCGGGGGTCCTACTTTGGTAAACTTTTAGTATGTTATAACGTACGCTAAACCCTACCAGAATCAGTTGAGAAACCTTTTGTAGCAATTTTTTGGGGGTTAAACTGTATTTTGACCTGACTATTCCTTGGTTACTTATGGTTGTATATAGTAAATAAATTATATTTGTATTCCTTACCCTTTGTCTTTCTTCTTCTTCACATCCTTCGCTTTAGTCTTTTCCCCATTGAATATCTGTGGCGCGATTTTGGCCAACGTTCAGAAATCGGGTTAGTCGGGGTAACTGTTCGGCTGCGGCGCCATCCGCTCGGCAAACAACATCTTGTCTGCGGTCTGTAACAATTGGTGTCTGGGAGTGAGATACGAGGCCCGAACCAAATTTATAAAAAAACATCTACAAAAAAATTTGGTCAAAATTTGGAGCGGCCAAGATTTAGTTTTTAAAATCCTAAAAGTCGCGCCATGGCTGGTCAAGGGGACGGGATGCCGGTGGGGGAACTAGAAGAGGGGTTAGGAGTAACCCAGGATCAGAGGGAGGAGAACAATGAGGAGGTGGTTGAGGAGGTTTCAGGCGCGCAAAATGGCGCTTTTGCGCATGTGGTTACGGCGGCGCCAAATGTCGCCGCAGCCGCGACAGTAGCAGCACCGCCCTTGGATTGGGGGCTATTTATGGAACAAATAAAGGCCTTTATGGTTAAATCGGGTGAAGAAATGGAAGACAGAAGGAGGGCTGATAGTGAGAAAATGGAAAGCAGAATGATGGGAGCAATGAGGGACGAAGCGAGGGGTACCAGCCAACAGTTGGGAAGTAAATTTGAGGGGTTAGACAATAATTTTAAGGGGTTAGACAAGAAATTTGAGGGGTTAGACAAGAAATTTGAGGGGTTAGACAAGAAATTTGAGGGGTTAGACAATGGGATAGAAGGGGTGAAACATGGGTTAACGGGGGTGGAAAATAGAATGGCTGCCCAGGAGAATCAGATAGAGGGGGTGAAAAATGGGTTAAGGGGGTTAGAAAACACAATGGACGACAAATTGCGGGAAGTAGGGGAGCAATCCGCCCGGGAAATCAAACGGATGGGGAACCAGATAGAGGAGGTGAAAATCGGGTTAGAAGGTAAATTGGATGCCCAAAGGGATGAATTATGACAGATGAGGGTGGCATCCACAAAAGAGATGGAGGAGATGAAGGAGGAGATACGACGAGGTGTAAGCGAGGAGGTCTCGGGGGTACGCGAGGAGGTAAAGCGAGGTGACAAGCGTATGGAGAAAGAGGTGAGGAATAATACGGCTAGGTTACAGGGGGGCATAGAGGACCTGACGCAGGAGGTGGAACAGCTGACGGTGGGACAGACGGAGTTAGTGGAGCAGGTACAAAGGAACACTGCGGTACTAGGAGGGTTAAAGGCGACACGAAAAGACATCAGAGACGAGTTGATAGCGACGAAGAGGCAATGTCAGATGGTACGTGAGGGACTGACAACGAGGTTGGACGAGGTGACAGAAGTAATGGAGACGAAGGACCGGGAGGTGAGGACGCACATAGAAATGGTCAAGGTAGCCTTAGAGGACGAGATAGAGGAGACGCACCGGGAAATAAAAGAGGTGAAGCAAAAGTTAAAGGAGGTGGAAGAGGGGGTGAGTGAAATGAAGAAGAGACGGACGGAAACTAAGAGAGAAATACAGTAGGAGGTGATGGAATATGTGCAAGGTCGGTGCTCAAATCATGATGGTGTGCTCGCTAATCAAATAAAGAGTTTGCAGGTGGCGAAGGAGGTGCGGAGACGAGGTGCCAAGGTGAGTGGCGATATACGTGGAAATGTATATGATGTGAGGGGAGCTTCAGTTGGCTGGGGGGTTGCTTTGGATCCGGGTGTTCATGAGAGGCCGCTGGTGAAGTGTGCGACAGGTACGGAGTGCGAAGGAGGAGGTGTGCGAGAATGTCCGACTCTGGGGTGTGTGAGGAAAAAGTGCGCGCCAAGGAGTGAGTGTGCTGTCGAGAGTGAGTCGGTCGTAGCGCGTGTGCGAGGGAGCACATGGAAGCGCGTAGTGGGGAGTGTTACAGAGGATGTAACGAGAGAGTGTACACCTGTGGTGAGTGTTACGGAGGGAGTAACGAGAGAGTGTGCGCAAGAGGATGCGCGAGAAAGGTGTGTAACGGACAGGTGCATGAGGAAAGAGTGCGCTGTCAAAAGGAAGAAAGAATGCACACCTGTGGTGAGTGTTACGGAGGGTGTAATGGGAGAGTGTGCGCGAGAAAGGTGTGTAACGGACGGGTGCAGGAGTACAGAGTACGCTGTCGAGAGTAAGGGTGAGTGCGCGACCGAGTGTGGAGGTGAGAGTAGTAAGAGTGACACGGAGCGTGAGTTGGTTGTGGCAGGTGAGAGGGGATGTACACCTGGAATGGAAGGATGCACACCTGGAATGGTAGAGCATGTGTGGGAATGCACACTGGAATTGGTAGTGAGGCACGTGGTTGGGTGTGCAAGTGAGAGCACACCTGTGGTTGTCACAGAGGAGGTGACCGAGGAGGGGGCGCGAAGAGGTGTGTTGGTGAGGTGTGCGAACGACGAGTGTGTGCAAAGGTGTGCGGTGGTCAGGTGTGTGACCAAGTCTGTGAGCAGAATGAGTGTACCTGGGTGTGTCAGGGAAGGTGCAATGACAAAGAGCATGGAGACAGCTGGATGTATGAGCAAGGAACGGGCTGTGGGGTGTGAGCATGCAAGTGGAGCATCGACGGTAACCGGGTTAGCGGTTAGAGCGACGTATAGCCGAATCGGGCCCTCGGTGCGGGCCGGGCAGCTTCGCGTGCCGCGAGGACCAGCGGGGATCCGAACCACGGCGGTTTCGAAAGAACCGCCGTACGCGATCCACGCTGGGCCTCGCTCGGAACGGCCGCGTCCGTGCTCCACTCGGCGGAGCGGGCAGCCCGATAGGAAGGGTCGTCATGGCGACCCCTTTTTGTTGAGGCGTTCCGGCAGGTCGAGATCGGGCCATTGGACGGCTCTGTGCCGAGGTGGTGCGTGGGATCTCGGCCCGGGTAAGCGTCCTTCCCTGCACCGAATGCCGGACGTATCCAGCCGCTGGCACCAAGCAACCCGCATTCATTGCTCGGCTTTACGAAGCCGGGCTTTAGAAGTGAATTGGCGCACCGAGAGGCACTAGTGAGTAGACTGTGATGATGAGGATAGTGTTTTGGCCCCGAAATTAGAAAAACAAAATTTGATGATTGGCAGAGTGATTGACAGATGATTGGCAAATTTTTGATTGGTTGAATTTGGACGAGCAAAATTTATAGTAGGAGATACCCGATGTGATGGGATGGCAACTCTGCCATCTCTCACATCGGGGGCAAAGGAGCACTAGTTATGGGGTTTATGGCAGTGAAAACTAGCCCGAGAGGGTTAGGATATAATGATAGGGATCTAAAGAAGATGACCTTAGGTAACGGTAAGATTAGGTAGTGACAAGGATACCTGTAGTGGGGACGCAGGTAGGTTAGAGTGGATGATAATGACGTGGTATGTGCTTAGTTTAAAGGGAAGACGGGGAGCACTAAGTTAGCAGGGCAACAGGTAGATTAGATGATGCCGTGTGAGTGTTGGAGGTGTATTCAGAAGTGTATTGTGAAAAGTGTGTGAGGAAAAGGTGTGATTGCACAGGTGTGCAACTGAACAGGTGGATGGAGCAGTGTATGAGTGAGTGAGGAGGGTGCAGGTGGCACCATGTAAGATTGCACAGGTTGGCAACTACAGGTGAATGGAGAATGGTTGTATGGAATAAATGGTCTGGAGTATATAGAGTATTGGAATGGATGGTCGTGGAGTGAGTATGGTGGAAACTATGGAGTGGAGTGAATGGTGCGAAGGTGTGAATGGGGGAAGGATGGACCCCCATCACGAATACCCGGGGAGGGTAGTGTAAGTGTTAGGTAGAGGGTATAGGTAAATTGTGGTTGGATATTGGCATCTGTGGTGCGGGTGAAAGAATGGTATTTGGATGGGTGCATTAGCGTTGTGGAAATGGCTGGGCGTGTAGCCTGTTAGTGTGTGTAGTTGGTTTGGGCACTCCACCACTGTGAGGATGTCGGCCAGGTGAGGCCGCAGGTGGGCTCTGGGAGCCGGTAGAGTTGTTGTGGATGGGGCCCGAGGATCCGGAGGATGGACCCGGGGGGTGACAGAGCCAGGAGGGGCCTTCCCCAGTTAGATAGGTTAGGTAAGGAGCAGGTAAGCTCAGAGGCAACTACAGTGGTGGAGGTGTGCAGGTGGGTAGACCTGCTGGGAGAGCTACACGACCCAGCCCGGAAATTGTGCAAGGGCACAGGGAGATGAATCGGGGGAGTGAGACCCCAAATTGAGAAGCACCACAGTTTGGTCAATGGGAATTGGTTTTTAGAACCCATAGTGTAAGTGGCCAATGGATTGGCAGGGAAAGACCCCGGGTAGTGTAAAGTGTGTTAATGTCATTTAGAAAGTAGTTAGGATGAAGATCTCCTCGCACCATCTACATCCACTCACCTGGGATGACGTACCTCCACACCATGCCAGGTTGTTTTTATTATTTTTATGATGCAAATGTTTTGGATTGTGAGATGCATCATGACGTGGGTGTGACATTGTGCTTTGTTGTTCCATCTCTCCCTCCTTATGAGGATTGATGATGAATTGGTGATGGCAAATTTTGGAGTAGAGGGAGTGAAGACGAATTTGGTATAGGGGGAAGATGTGACGGTAGCGACGGATTTGTAAATGAGTAGATTGTTGTACATATGGGGTAAGGGCAAGGGTAGTGTAGGTGACAGGGGGGGGGTGACGTATGGTAGGGACGAGTTTTCTCACTTCGCTCTCCGTACGAACTTCGCCTTGCATTGCCTTGATTGAAGTGTACCCCTGTGACCTTACCCCTCGCTCATCTGTCTTTTCCCCCTTTTGTCTCCCACATGAGGGCCTGTGCGCCACTGGGCGCCGAGGGGAGCGTGCGTGAGTCTGCCATTGTGTGCCCGGAACTCCCAGAACCAGCTGTCTGCATCGATGCACCACATTATGGACCACATGTCTGTGGCCGAGCACCACTGATGGACCCCATGGGTTGGGGCATGGCCCCTCTGCTGGAACCGGCCCTGGAGGCCCAAAATCTTGCTGGCGGACCTTGGCCACAGGGCACCGATGCCCCACAGGTGAACCACACTAGTCGGCCCTGTGGGCCATAAATAAAGAAAATAAAAATGGACACGTTGGGTGCATTTTAATAGTGCAAATAGGCTGCCAGCAAAGAAGATGACAACATCAGGAAAATAGTAATAGCCAGCAGAGGGAGCCGAAGAGCAAGAGACCACCAGCGGGGTTAGGGGTTGTTGGTTTATTTTTATTCATGAACAGTGATGACTGTGCACCGATTGGTGCTTGAGGGTGTGTTGGTGCGTTTTGGGTGCTTTCATGGTGCATTGATGCAGAGCAGACTGTCTCCCCCCCCCAAAAGAACAATCACAGGTCCTGGGTTGCGTTTTGTAAATAAAGTAGAGCCATTGTAAACAAAGCGCCCCCACCGCAAATGTATAGTTTGAAGACCAATCCGCAATTCGGTTAGCTGTGGGCGTAAATCTGTTAGGCAGGGTGCAATGGAGCAGCGGGACATATTTATTTATGTTTTAAAACTGTCGCACTCAGGGTCAGGTTAAATGTAGAGGGAACTACACCTACGTGTCACACTAAGTTAAAGTTATAGGCCCGGACGTGCCTAAGAGGAGGAGGGTGCAGTGTTGTGGATATGAGAATTGTGTTTTTTTATTGTGTTTTTTATTATTATTGCTTTATTCTGGACCCTCCTTACTCCAGTTATGTATAAAGGTCAAAGGGCGTCCCATAATTAGGTCATAAACAATCACGTCAGCCAATCATAGATTTCCCCCTTGTTGATAGTTATATCTTTATTATGTGTATTAGGGTAAGGCCTTGTCTTCCATTAAAATAATACTCCATTGCACCGAATCAATTAAGAATAGCTCCCCTTCAATAATCCCTGTGTCCGTAACAATATATATATATATATATATTGTTACGGACCGCGGATAGGATGTTGTTTTGCCGAGCGGATGGCGCCGCGGCCCTAACAGTTACCCCGACTAACCCAATTCCTGGACGTTGGCCAAAATCGCGCCACAGATATTCAATAGGGAAAAGACAAAGGCGACACGGATGTGAAGAAGAAGAAGAAGACGTACTGAAGAATAACAGGATTTATTATTTACACACACTAAAGCAAAAGGAGCAGTCAAGGTTATATACAGGGAAAATGGAAAAAGCAGGTGACACAGTGAAAATACTAGCTTAACTATACAAGCTTAACTTATTCCCTGGGACAAGACAAACAAAACAAACTCACGTACACAAGAAGGATGGAATGGCAGGAATGAATGCTGGAAGGAGGAATGGGAAGGTTCAGCTGGGGCAGATGGTTCGGGCTTGATTCCGCACGGGACGTCGGGCTGGACCTCGACGGCCGCCGATGCCACCGATCCTGTCGTGTGCGCGGGATCACGGGTCGGAGCTGCTTGGTGGAGCCGATGCGCTGGTGGGGGGTCTGGCGTGACGGGTTCTCTCCTCTCTCTTTCTTAGTCCAACCCAGTCCAACAACTGACTCCGCACGTGAAATCGATTGGTCTCGATCTCGCGAGATCACGGCGAGGTCACGTCTTTTCGAAGCTGTTCCATGCGCTCACGCTTTCGAAGCTAAGTGATCTTTCACATTTGTGTTTTTGTCGTATCTTTATCTTTCTTTCGGTGCTTGTACCTATTGGGGTGACTTTAATAGGTTTCTCGGTGTTGGTTTTTCATACCTGTGTACAGAATCGTCGGTTTTTTCGTATCGTGTATTCTGAGGCCTAGTGTAGTACTAGTAGGCTACCGTGTCCTCAGACCTTGGCTTGAGGCTTTTGTTTTTTGTATCAGCGGTTCTTCGATCGCGCTGCAACTACTTTCGGTCTCTGTTTTTCACGGTCTTTTCACCCATACTCCCTTGTTTTAAAATCTCAAAAAAAAAAAAAATTTTTTTTCCCCCTTCCCTGTTCTTATCCGCTTGTGCGTTCTTATTTGTTCTTTCGTTCTTCGTTCTTTTGCTCTTTCGTTCTTCGTTATTTGTTCTTTCGTTCTTCGACCACGTTGTTCGAGATCACGTGATCAAGTTGTTAATACATGTTTCATCTGTCCCCTGAAGAACTTTATTATTATGTCATATTCTATAACACTTTTTTCTACTTCTTCTATAAAAGGATGCTTTCGACTTGCTCACCAATTCTATTCATTCAAAAAAAAAATTCCATCTTTTACAGTGCATCTTTCATTCATTCCCTAAAGGCCTAAACTCTCCAGAACTCCACCCATCCTTCAGCGTCCTCAAACGTATTTTTGACTCGAATGTCTCAAGAAACTCATTTTGCAATAAATGTTCGTTTCCCATAAATCGTACACATTTCAAAATCCAATCACACCCCTCCCCTCCAAATCTTCCCCATCACCCATCTCTGTCAAATCTTCCCCCATGCCCCTCCCCCCCAAATCTTCCCAAACACCCATCCCTTTCAAATCTCCCCCCCTGCCCCTTCCATCCTAAACTCCCCCCACACCCCTCCCCTCCGAGACTCTCCCTCACTCCTCCCCTCTCACCCCTCCTCCTCAAAGCGTCCTCCCCGCTTCTTCCCCCTTCCAACTTTCACCTTCATCTTCCTCAACCTTCTGCCTCACTCTTCCCCCTCCTCAAATAACACCTCACTGCGCCTCACCCAAACACCATCAAACCTTTTGTCCACCCCATTCTTCCCTTTCTCCAAGCTATTCTGTAATCTCTGACACACCTGCAACAGCTCTACCTACCTCTTCCTCCTCTTCCACATCCTGCCCTACCGCTCCCCCCCCCCCCCTGTTCTGTATTCGATGCTCCCCCTTCCTCTTCCTTAACAGTATGGACCTCAAACATCCGGGGCCTTCGCTCAAACTTAACTGATCTCTCCATACAGGTTGCTTCTGACAAACCAGACGTGATCTGCTTAACAGAAACCTTCCTCCTTCATGATGTCTCTGATTCCTTGGTATCTCTCCCAGGTTACTCCCTCCTCCGGTATGATAGACCTGAGCCTTGTCCTGGAGGTGGGGTTGCTATCTTTATAAAAAAACTCTCTTCCTCACTCGCCCTGCACTGCTCTCTCCACCTCACCCCCAGGAATACCTTTGGCTACGGCTTCCCCTTCGCTCCCACCTTTTGTTCATATGCGTGTTGTACCGTCCACCAAACAGTGATGACTCCATCTACATCTCGCTGTCTGATAATATGGACCAACTTCTATCTACCCATCCCAACTCTCTCTTCCTCATATGTGGTGATTTCAACTGTCACCATGCCAGTTGGCTGGGGGTGGGTACCTCTCTCACCAGCCATGGCTCTTCAGCAAAGGACTTCTATGACTCACTGGGACTGACACAATCTGTCAATTTCCCAACCAGGATCTCAGTCAACGGAGAATCTTCTCTTCTGGACTTGGTTATGACTAACTTCCCTGAAAATGTCTGCTGCTCTTCTTCTGCTCCAATCGGCTCTTCTGATCATGTGCTTGTTAAAGTGGACATCTCTCTGACCATTTTCAGAGAGCCTCCTCAGCGTCGACGAGTCTGGCATTTCACTCAGGCCAACTGGCACGGTCTTCAAGCAGCCATCAATCATCTGGACTGGTCTCCCATCTCTACTGCCTCTGACATCAACTCATCCTGGGAATTCTTCCAAAGTAAATTGCTCTCTCTCATGCACAAATTTATCCCTTCTCGTCTTCAGTTGTCATACCCTTCCTCCCGTCCATGGTACACGGAATCTTGTGGTGAGGCTATTGCCCAGAAACAACTTGCTTTCGTCTCCTGGAAAGCAAATCCAATGGAAGGAAATCTCATTTCCTTTCACAAAGCCCGAAACAAGTGTGTGTCCACCCTCAGGAGAGCCAGGAAACAATATCTCTCCATCCTCAGGACCGAACTCTCTTATCTGTCTCCCTCTTCCAAATCCTGGTGGCGTCTGGTAAAATCTGTTTCTGGTGTTTGTTCCCCCTCCATCCCCTCCCTCACCTTAAATGGTGAGGCAACTTCCTCTCTTGGCAACTTCCTCTCTTGCTTAGTCCAACAACAACTTCCAGGCTTTTCGGTGTTCTGATCTCCTCCCTCCTCGACTCTCTCTCTGGGGGCCTCTGCCTCAGGTTATATAAGCCCCACCCTTGACCCTTTTTCGAACCTCCCCCAAACGTTCTCTCTCCGCCCTCTAAAGCCAACCCCTCGTTCTGGGTTGGTCGGCAAGGGCTGGTTCACTCCTCCCCTCTATGACGAGGTGGAGACACGCCCTTCTTCCCCGACCTTGCCTCGTGGCCAATGGTGGTTTTGGGGGCGATTCGAGCTAGCCCCAGCCAAAGGGCAGCAATGGCGAATGAAGAAAACCGCCCAAAATGCAGTTGGCAATTGCAGCAAAGTGGACGGCAGATGAAATGCAGCAAAGTGGACGGCAGATGAAATGCAGCAAAGCGGCTAAACCTGGCACTTGGAAGATGCCATGTCGGAGGGATCTACTTTATTTAATGCAGTGCAATGGAGTGTCAAATTAATGGAAGACAAATCCTTAGCCTAATACACATAATAAGGATATAACTACTGAACATGGATATATGGTGTCCTTCGTGTATGCTTTATGGAATTAACTACGGGAACGCCCTTTGACCTTTATACAACACTGGAGTAAGGAGGGCGATATTTTTACAACAATTTACACAACAACAACAAAAAAAAAAAACCATTCTCATATCCACAACAATATATATACATATATACATATAGTCATATATATATATATGTATGTATATATTGTTGCGGATCTCAGCGCCGGCCTTTCCCCTTACCAAGGGGGGATTAGTCCCCTTGTCTTTTACTCGCCGACGGGACCCGGGACCTATGACGTCCTTCCCGGGCAGCGTTAAATCGGGTTTTAGGACTATGAATTCGCTATTACCTAAGTACTAACGCTGACCGGAAACGAGGAAATAAACCCCGCCCGAATCACGGGTGTTCGTGGAAACGCCGAGCGGTAGTGACCCGTGACCCGAGCCGTTATCACGGACTGGATCCCGATCTGAGCGGTTCTTAATCATGCCACGCTTACCCAATGGAGAAATGACTGAAACGGTCGAATTTGGGAAGAAAAGGAATAACAGATTTATTTACACTTTGTACAATAAAGAATAATAATAATAATAATACACAGTGCAGCCTTAAACAGTCTTCACTTATCCCTGGACGAATGACCCCGCCACACTCAGACACACTCACATGGGGTTTGTAGTTGACCAGGTCGATGGTCCAGGGATGCGTCCAGGCAGCTCCTCCTCCGGTCCCCAACTCGCACCGCGAAGCAGATGAACAGACGGCAGCGCTCTCCGCGTGTCGTTTGGCGCGCACAGGATTATTACAGGGCAATGGTAGGCTGGCTTTGTGGTTACACTCGCGGCTCAGCCGCATACGTAATAAACGGACAGTTCGTACAGGTTCAATAAACGTGAGCAATGCGCTTCTCCCTTCTCAACTCCGTATCGTTTTCCAACCAGTCCTCTTGATACCAGCACTTGGCTCCTGTCCTCATCAAGTCCTTTGTAAGCGCCTCTCTCTTCTCTCTCAATTTCAATACCGCGCATCCCTTTCTCATCTGCAGTGGGGGGGCCTCGCGCCAAGGGTTTTATTACCACACCCTTGGAAACCTCTGGAACTCACCAGACATTTCTTGCCACGCCCTATCAGCCATGTCCACCAAGCTCTGGTTGGCTGGTGCCCTTACTGTCACCGCCTTCTGACGCGCTGCTTGACGTGGCCACACCTCGACCCTCGCGCTCCGCCCCCTTTTTCAGGCCTACCTCGTGGCCACCTGACTAGTTTGAGCGAGCAAAAGGCAGCTAATGCTGCTGGCGGCCAAAGCGTAACAAACGAGGTGGATTAGCCGAATGGGGGGCGGGATTGAGTTTGCCCATAGATAGTATTGGTGGATTTGAAGGGCGGCTGCAAAATGAAAGGACCTAAGCTTATTATTTCTTTACACAACGCAGATGTTACGAGTGAAATGGCCTACTCTTACACATACTATGACATAACTAATTCTAATGGGCCTACGTGTTGCTTGTGGACTAACTATTGGGGGGCAAACCTTTAACCTTTAATGATGTGATTTGTACAATTCTCAAAACCTCAACACT
The DNA here is from genome assembly GCF_964187855.1 of Myxine glutinosa. Classification (NCBI taxonomy): domain Eukaryota; kingdom Metazoa; phylum Chordata; class Myxini; order Myxiniformes; family Myxinidae; genus Myxine; species Myxine glutinosa. Next base: position 66,494,139 of record NC_136265.1, on the reverse strand, counting down.
GCCCCCCCGCCTTCTCCAGGCTCGTCCCCGAGCCAAACCCACACAAGTGAGCACGACTGGTTGTTAGCAAGGGTCAGGACTACTTTTTTATTCCGTGTGACACTTAGGTGTGGTTTCCCTCTACATTTAATCTATCACCCTGTGTGTGACAGTTTTACAACACTAAATATGTCCCACCTACTGCGTTGTGTACTAACTACCAGATTCACACCCATGGCTAACCGAATTACAGAAAGAATTCTCAAACTATACATAAAGCCGGTGGGGAGCATGTTATTTACAAGACTACCTAATTATTTACAGTTCTACAACCCAGGACCTGTTCTTTTTGTGGGAAAGAATTTTGAGGAGAGAAAAACACAGAATGCACTGCACCAATACACCATAATAAATGCACCAAAATGCACAATCATGCACAATCATCAAAATGCACACAAAGATCACATTTCAAGAATAAATGTCAGCTTTTGCTGCTTGGCTGCTGGGTTGCTGCGTCTTGCGTCTTCCTGCTTCGTCTTCGGTGTGCCACAATAAACTTGGAGATCTTCTTTCCTGGCACACCGGAATAATAAAAAGTGCACAACCGTGTCCGTTTTTTATTATTTCAGCAGGGCCATCTTATGGTCCATCTGTGTGACTTTGATGCCACTTAAAAACACAATGGTCCGCAGGAGCAAGATAATGTTTGCAGCAAATGTCTGCCCCAGCAAAAGGTGCCAGGCCACAGAACGTGTGGTCCATAGGTGTACTCATGCAGCCAGAGGTAGCAAAGTGCAGCTGCACATGTGTAGCAATGTGCAGCCGCACAGCTCAGGGTTCCTGCACACTCCCCTCAACAAAAAATATGGGTCCATGGGTGGGGAGGAAAGACAAAGCAGAGAGTTTAGCGGAGGAAAGGGCACAAAAGTACACAGAATACAAGGCAATGCAACATGAGGGGCGCGGGAGAGCGAGCAGAGAAAGCTCGTCCCTAGCCGTACGTAACCCCCCATGTCAGCCTACACTACCCTTGCCCTTCCCTGTATTTACACTTTACAATTCGTCGCTACGTCCTGTCTTTTCTATCCCCGCTCTATGCCAAATTCGTCATCCAATCCCTCCCCAGAAGGAAGAGATAGAATATCCCAATGTCAAATCCCGTCGAGATGCGTCTGACCATCCAAATCGTTCACAGAATCTGGTGTGGAGTCCTGTCACCTTGGTGAGTGGATGCGGATGGTGCGAAGAGACTTCTTATCCTAACTATACTCTAATGACATTAACACACTTAAACTACCCGGGGTCATGCCCTGCCACTTGGCATCTTTAAACTATGTGGTTCTAAAAACCAATTCCCATTGACCATCCTGTGGTGCTCTTCCAAATTTGGGTCTCACTCCCCCAATTTTTCCGACTGTGCTTTCGCACAATTTCGGGGCTGGGTCATGTGGCTCTACCAGCAGGTCTACCTACCTGTGCACCTCCGCCACTGCAGTCGCCACCCGAGCTTACCATGCTCCTTACAACTACCCTAAATCGGGGAAGGCCCCTCCTGGCTCTCTCACCCCTCTGATGCCCTCTCTGGCATTGGGCTACCCGGGTCCCCTCCTAGGATCCTCGGGCCCCACTGAATACTACCCTGACTGGCTCCCAGAGCCTACCTGCGGCCTCACCTGGCCGACAGACTACCAGTGGCGGAGTGCCCCAATAACCATACGTACCAATTAAGCCCACACGCCCAGCCATTCCACTCACTCATGCACCCATCAAAGCAACACCTTGCTACTTCCTGCACCACAGATGTCAATATCCAAACAATTTACCTAAACCCTCTACCTAACTTTAAACTACCCTCTCCGGGTACTCGTGAAGGGGTCCATCTTCCCCCATCCACTCCTTCGCACCATGCACTCCACACCACTCATTCCACACCATTTACTCCCACACACCAAGTATTCTCACCATTGATCCACTTGCACCCCATGCAAGTCAATCACTCAACACACTTTCACTTATCCTCAATACACCACTTAAACACTTTCTCTGGCCATCCCCGACCAATGCCTCATTTGCTCAAGCCCAAGCGCACGGTGGTTCCCATCCAATTCCTCATTTGCTCAAGCCCAAGCTGCACCCACAATTTCTCCATACTACTACACACACAGCATCATCTAACTAACTATTTCCCCTAATACTTGTGCTTTCCCGTCTTCCCTTACACTAAGCACTCCCCTCGTCATTATCATCCTAATCTGACTACGTCCCCTCTACCTGTACAAAAGTCACTACTTAAATCTCGTCCCTATCTCGTCCCTATTGTCATTTCTAAATCCCTAACAATATCCTAGCCCGCCCTCGGCTAGTTTACACTGCCATCCCCATAATCTAAAGCTTATGTGCCCCCAATGTGTGAGGGATGGTAAAACGACCATCCCTCCACACCGGGTACCATTCCCCAATACTACTGCCATTTGTCCACTATACTTGAGCCTCTCCATGCGGCAATACATTATCATTACAGCTCGGCTTCGAAAAGCCGAGCAATGCATGCGGGTGGTTTATCTACTGCTGGTTGGGTCCGTCCGGCATTTTCAATTCTGGGGAGGAGGCATGCTTGGGCCAAGATTCCAGGCGCCATCTCTGCGCGGAGCCTTTCGGTCTCCGGCACAATGGCCCATCCTCCCCCGGTCGGAGCACCGCGCCCGCCAGGGGGTGAAGGTCCGTCCTCTCCTTCCTCCCCTTGAATCGTGCCGTTCGCCTCTTTCGCCAAGCCGCGGCACCGACCATACAGGGCGGGGCCCGGCCCGAATCGTGCATGGCGCTCCTTGCGAGACCGCCGCGGCAACGATCCCCGCTGGCCCCCGCAGCACACAAAGCACCCCGCGCACTGAGGACTCGCATTGGCTATCCGTCGCGCTAAACACTGCCACGGTCTGCGTCGATGCCCGACTCGCATTCTCATCACACGCGACCCGTTTCTCACTCGCACAACGCGGCGCTCCAGCACCTCTCATACACCCCATGCATTCTGTTATGGCACGCTCTCGTGCACACCACCCAGGCGCACTCACGCAGCTCGCACACTCCATTACACACTCGGCCATCGCACACCCTCGCGTATACTCTCCCATTACGTACTCCGTAACAACCACGGGTGTGCTCTCCTGCACACACCCAATCAGTGCACACTTACCCACGGGGGTGTAATCTCCTGTTGCACACCCAATCACGCGCTCTGGTGTGCACTCCCACACACTCTCCTCAACACACTCTGGTGTGCATTCACTCTCACTCTCGGCCCACTCTGTGTCGCACTCTGTTTCACACTCTTCCCACTCACACTCCATCTTACACTCGCGCTCCGGCGCATACTTTTTCCTCACACGTGCGCCATTCGCTTTCACATATCGCACCACGGACCTTCCATGAGCGCCCGAGTGACGTCGCGATTCCAAGCACGCGAAAAATCTTTTGGCGCCAAACACTTTTGTGCCACACACTCTCCTACTCACCTTCGGGACCCTTTTCCGCAGCAGCGCCTGCAAACTCTCATTGTGGTTAGGCAGCATGACATCACGATGTGAACACGGACTTTGCACGTATTCCAGCTTTTCCTCCCATGATACATTTACTCTTTCATTTACTTTTCCTCAACCCCAATTTCAGTTTTACACGTCTTTTTCTTTTCCTAGCCCAATGACCGCCGGCGCGCTTAAAATTTTCTCTTCTCATTCGGCGGCCGTCGGCTTTTCTACACCCAAATACCCGTGTATTTCTATACCCTTTTCTATACCTGTGTCGCGATTTATACCCCGGTCAACTTAGCTGTGCTCTGCTCAAACTCGCTTTTCCCGCGTTCCTCAAATTGCGTTACTTCGTCGCGTACCAATGTGCCCTCTTCGCTCAACTCACGCCCAATGAATGTCTTCCCCCATTTTTTTATATTCTTTTCTGACTCTGCTATCTGGGCATCCAATTTGTTTTCCAACCTTTTAAACCCATCTTTCATTTCACAATTCCATTCTTTCATTTCTGCCATAAATTGCGCCATGAAGGCTTGCATGTCCACCCCCCCCCCCCCCCACCCCCACTTGCGCAGCGGGTGCGGGCCTCGTCGCCATGTGCGAGGCGCCGCCATTTTCTTCCCCTGCTAACTCTACTGCTTCCTCCTCTATTTCTCCAAATTCTTCCCGGGGGTCCTGGGTTATTACGTCTTCTCCATCATCTACCTCATTTACCCCCACCAGCATCCGACCGTCTTGGTTATCCATGGCACGATTTTAATTTGGATTGTAATGATTAAATTTCGGCCGCTCGTAATTTTGAGTGCATTAGGCGCACCTCGGGTCCAATCCCACTCCCCTGACACCAATTGTTGCGGATCTCAGCGCCGGCCTTTCCCCTTACCAAGGGGGGATTAGTTCCCTTGTCTTTTACTAGCCGACGGGACCCGGGACCTATGATGTCCTTCCCGGGCAGCGTTAAATAGGGTTTTAGGACTATGAATTTGCTATTACCTAAGTACTAACGCTGACCGGAAACGAGGAAATAAGCCCCGCCTGAATCACGGGTGTTAGTGGAAACGCTGAACGGTAGCGACCCGTGACACGAGCCGTTATCAAGGACTAGATCCCAATCCGAGCAGTTCTTAATCGTGCCACGCTTACCTAATGGAGAAATGACTGAAACAGTCGAATTTGGGAAGAAAAGGATTAACAGATTTATTTACACTTTGTACAATAAAGAATAATAATAATAATAATGCACAGTGCAGCCATAAACAGTCTTAACTTATCCCTGGACAAACGGGCCTGCCACACTCAGACACACTCACACGGGGTTTGTAGTTGACCAGGTCGATGGTCCAGGGATGCGTCCAGGCAGCTCCTCCTCCGGTTCAGAGTTCCTCGCTCTTCAAAACCCCAACTCGCACCGCAAAGCAGATGAACAGACGGCAGCGCTCTCCGCGTGTCGTTTGGTGCACACGGGATTATTACAGGGCAACGGTAGGCTGGCTTTGCGGGTACACTCGCGGCTCAGCCGCGTACGTAATAAATGGACAGTTCGTACAGGTTCAATAAACGCGAGCAATGCGCTTCTCCCTTCTCAACTCCGTATCCTTTCCCAACCAGACCTCTTGATACCAGCGCTTGGCTCCCATCCTCATCAAGTCCTTTGTAAGCGCCTCTCTCTTCTCCTCTCTCAACTTCAACACCGCGCATCCCTTTCTCATCTGCGGTGGGGGGGCTCGCACCAAGGGTTTTATTACCACACCCGTGGAACCCTCTGGAACTCACCAGACGTTTCTTGCCACGCCCTATCAGCCATTCTCACCGAGCTCTGGTTGGCTGGTGCCCTTACCGTCACCGCCTTCTGACGCGCTGCTTGACGTGGCCACACCTCGACCCTCACGCTCCGCCCCCTTGTTCAGGCCTACCTCGTGGCCACCCAACTAGTTTGAGCGAGCAAAAGGCAGCTAATGCTGCTGGCGGCCAAAGCGTAACAAACGAGGTGGATTAGCCGAATGGGGCGCGGGATCGAGTTTGCCCATAGGTAGTATTGGTGGAATTGAAGGGCGGCTGCAAAATGAAAGGACCTAAGCTTATTATTTCTTTACACAACGCAGATGTTTCGAGTGAAATGGCCTACTCTTACACATACTATGACATAACTAATTCTAATGGGCCTACGTGTTGCTTGTGGACTAACTATGGGGGACAAACCTTTAACCTTTGATGTGATATGTACAATTCTCAAAACCTCAACAATATATGTGTTGTCTGTTATGAACCATTAATGTTAAAATAATATTCAACTTCTTGGATTACTGGTGTAGCCTTAATATCATATAAAATGCACACTGCATTTGCATTTCATGGCCTAGGGCGCCCTGCGTTCTGCCCAGGTCGTGCAAACTTCAGACCCTATTAGTTTGCCATATACAACTCTGTAGTTTACACACAAGTACCTGCTATTTGACCACTAAATCAAGGATTTATTATATAGAACATATGGATATATCGTGTAGTATATAAAAAATGTATAAACTTCTATGTATCATTAAAAAAACTTGTACACAAGATAAGTAGGTTCCAAACACATGATTTTGACAGGTTGTGGCTCATAAAAATCACTTGATTCAGAGAAAATTTTTACACTTCCACACCTTCATGCCCTCATTTAGGAAATTTCCCCTTATAGTTTTCACGGTTTAGTTTAAAAATGTTTAAACTTTCCCCTGAACTGTTGTATTCTGTCATATATTATAACACAATTTTCTTCTTCTTCTTCTTCAAAAGGTTGCTTTCGACTTGCTCACCAAATCTCTTCATTTCAAATAAAAATTCCATCTCTTACAATTCTTCCTTCCTACATTCCCGAAACTCACCTGCATTCCACCCCACCTCCAACGTTTTCAAACGGATCTCTGACTTGAAAATCACAAGAAACTCATTTTGCAATTAATGTTAGTTTTCCATTAATCGTCCAACACTTTCTAAAATCCAAACTCTTCCTTCCCCTCCTAAACTCCTCCCTCACCCATCCCTTTCAAATCTCCCCCCTTGTCCCTTCCCTCCTAAACTCCCCCCTCACCCCTCCACTCCTAAACTCCCCCCTCTCCTCCCAAACTCCCCCTCATCCCTCCCCTCCTAAACTCCCCCCTCCCCTACTAAATTCCCCCCTAACCCCTCTGTTTCAAAACTCCCCCTTCCCTCCTCCCCTTCAATCATCCCACCCTCCTTTTTTCTCCAAATCTCCCCTCTCACCCCTCCCCCTCAATGCGTCCTCCCCGCATCCTCTCCCTTCCAACTCTAACCTCCATCTCCTCCAACCTTCTTCCTCGCTCTGCCCCCCCCCCTTCAAACACCTCACTGCGCCTCATCCAATCACCATCAAACCTTTTGTCTTCCATATCCTTCCCTTTCTCCAAGCTCTTCTGAAATCTCTGAAACACTATCAACAGCTCTCCCTACCTCCTCCTCCTCTTCCTCATCTTACCCTTCCCCTCCCCTGTCCTGTATCCGATGCTCACCCTTCCTCTTCCTTAACGGTATGGACCTCAAACATCCGGGGCCTTCGCTCAAACCTGATTGACCTCTCCATACAGGTTGCTTCTGACAAACCAGACCTGATCTGCTTAACAGAAACTTTCCTCCTTCAAGATGTTTCTCATTCCTTAATTTCTCTCCCTGGCTACTCCCTCCTCCGGTATGATAGACCTGAGCCTTGTCCCGGGGGTGTGGTTGCTCTCTTTATCAAAATCTTTCTTCCTCACTCTCTTGGCACTGCCCTCTCTCCACCTCACCCCCAGGAGTACCTCTGGCTACGGCTTCCCCTTCGCTCCCACCTTTTGTTCATATGTGTGTTGTACCGTCCACCAAACAGTGAACACTCCATATATATCTCGCTGTCTGATAACATGGACCAACTTTTATCGACTCCTCCCAACTCTCTCTTCCTCATATGTGGTGATTTCAACTGTCATCATGCCAGCTGGCTGGGTGTGGGTTCCTCTCTCAACAGCCATGGCACCTCAGCAAAGGACTTCTGCGACACACTGGGACTGACACAATCTGTCAATTTCTCGACCCGTATATCAGTCAATGGAGCAACTTCTCTTCCAGACTTGGTTATGACAAACTTCCCTGCAAATGTCTGCTGCTCTTCTTCTGCTCCAATCGGTTCATCTGACCATATGCTTGTTAAAGTAGACGTCTCTCTGGCCATTCTCAGAGAGCCTCCTCAGCGTCGACGAGTCTGGCATTTCACTCAGGCCAACTGGCACGGTCTTCAAGCAGCCATCAATCATCTGGACTGGTCTCCAATCTCAACTGCCTCTGACATCAACACATCCTGGGAATTCTTACAAAGTAAATTGCTCTCTCTCATGCACAGATTTATACCATCTCGTCTTCAGTTGTCATACCCTTCCTCCCGTCCATGGTACACGGAATCTTGTGGTGAGGCTGTTGCCCTGAAACAACTTGCTTTCGTCTCCTGGAAAGCAAATCCAACGGAAGGAAATCTCATTTCCTTTCAAAAAGCCCGAAACAAGTGTGTGTCCACCCTCAGGAGAGCCAGGAAACAATATCTCACCATTCTCAAGACCGAACTCTCTTATCTGTCTCCCTCTTCCAAATCCTGGTGGCGTCTGGTCAAATCTGTTTCTGGTGTTTGTTCCCCCTCCATCCCCTCCCTCACCTCAAACGGCTTAACGGCTGACTCCGCACGTGAAAAATCTGAATGCCTCAACTCTGTGTTTGCCTCTAAATCTTGTGTCCCAAACCCATGCCTCTCTGTACCCACCATACCCAGTCGTACCCAGCTGCTCCTGGACTCTGTGTCCTTTCCTCTTGACAAGGTGGAAAAGTTTCTGGCAACCCTCGACTCTGATTCTGCAACTGGTCCTGACGGCATCAGCCCACGGGTCCTAAAATCATGTTCTTCTGCACTTTCACTCCCTCTTTCTGTTCTCTTCACCCTCTCTTTTGCTCAAGGTCATCTGCCATCTGCTTGGAAATCAGCCAACATCACCGCTTTGCACAAAAAAGGTGCAAAAACAGATCCCAGCAACTACAGACCAATCAGCCTTCTCCCAATTATCAGCAAAGTCATGGAATCCATCATTGCTTCAGATATTAAATCTTTCCTCTTCTCCAATGGCTTGATCTCTGATCATCAATTTGGTTTCAGACCTGGTCACTCTACTCTGGACATGCTGCTTCTGCTTTCTCAACAATGGATGGAGGTCCTCAACGCCAAACAGGAAATTAGAGCTGTCTCCCTTGACATTTCACGTGCCTTCGATACGGTCTGGCACCCTGCTCTGCTCTCCAAACTCTCCTCCTTTGGTATCCATGGAAATCTCCACGCATGGCTGGCGGACTTCCTCTCTGGTCGTAGTCAACGTGTGGCCCTGAATGGGTTTCTCTCATCTCCTCTTCCTGTTCAGGCTGGAGTTCCCCAAGGTAGTGTTCTGGGCCCTGTGCTTTTTCTGGCTTTTTTTTTTTTTTTTTTTTTTTTTTTTGTATACAATATCGAGGCTCGTGAAAGAGCGAACATTAATCACACAGAAAGACAAACCGACACATAAAACATATAACATAGGGAGCGGTAGACAAGTTGGGGAGAGAGGGGGAAGGACACAAACACAACATTTGAGAGCAGGGACCGAGAGACATGGAGACATCGAGAGATCTGAGAGAGGGCGAGGGCTTTGGGGGGGGGGGGGGCGTGGGAAGGGGGCAGTGGGAGAGGTATAAAACATATGGACACTGCCAGGACTTCCAGGAAAGAAGTTGGAATTTCAAACAAGGTGGATCTGGGGTGAATTAGCGGGGGTAGAAAAGATCAAGGTTTTGGATGGGGGAAGATAAGAGATGGTGGTGAACAGCTGTTTTAAAGACCTGGAGGGAGGAGTGGGATTGAAGGGAGTGAGGGAGTTTGTTCCAGAGGCGGGAGAAAAGAGGAATGAAAGAGTGAAGGTGAGCGGAGAGCCGAGATTTCGGCAGTTTAACCATCAGAGGGTTGCTGGCAGATCTTGTGCGACCTGTAGGAATATTTGGGGGACAGAGCACAGAGAGAGCTGGGGGTGCAAGGCCGGAGAGGAGTCGGTAGAAGACAGAAAGACCACCTACCTGCCTGCGGTGAGTGAGTGAAAGGCCCTCAGAGATAGCTTCATCGCGGGAGATTCCAATAATTCTGAAAGCTTTGGTTTCAACAGCGTGAAGCCGAGCTAGGTGTGAGGCAGGAGCACCGGCCCATAGGGGAGAACAGTATTCCATTGAGCTGCGGATGAAAGCCTTGTATGTGGTGAGGAGCTCAGGTGTGCCGAGGAAGGACTTCGCACGACGGAGGATGCCCAGTCGGCGACTGGCTTTGGAGGCCAGCTTGGAAATGTGGTTTTCCCAAGAAAGATCATGGCAGATAGTGAGACCCAAAATCTTGAGCGACAGAACTTCTTGGAGAGGATTGTTGAGAAAGTAGATGGGAGGGTTGTCCAGTCGATCTTTTCGGAGAGACATAGTAAGAGTGAGATTTGTCAGGATTGAAAGACATGTTCCACTTGTTTGACCAGTCTGTGATTTTGTCCAGGTCTTCAGAGAGTGAGGAGGCAGCAGACTGCCGATCTGAGGGAAGAGGAATGGAGCGGCAGAGAGTGGAGTCATCAGCAAAGAGATAGAGAGGATTTTCGAGAGAGTCAGAGAGATCATTGATGAAGACCAGAAAAAGCACGGGGGCCCAGAACACTGCCTTGGGGAACTCCAGCCTGAACAGGAAGAGGAGATGAGAGAAACCCATTCAGGGCCACACGTTGACGACGACTAGAGAGGAAGTCCGCCAGCCATGCGTGGAGATTTCCATGGATACCAAAGGAGGAGAGTTTGGTGAGCAGAGCGGGGTGCCAGACCGTGTCGAAGGCACGTGATATGTCGAGGGAGACAGCTCTAATTTCCTGTTTGGCATTGAGGACCTCCATCCATTGTTGAGACAGCAGAAGCAGCATGTCCAGAGTAGAGTGACCTGGTCTGAAACCAAATTGATGATCAGAGATCAAGCCATTGGAGAAGAGGAAAGAATTCATATCAGAAGCAATGATGGATTCCATGACTTTGCTGATAATTGGGAGAAGGCTGATTGTCTGTAGTTGCTAGGATCTGTTTTTGCACCTTTTTTGTGCAAAGCGGTGATGTTGGCTGATTTCCAAGCAGATGGCAGTTGACCTTGAGCAAAAGAGAGGGTGAAGAGAACAGAGAGAGGGTGAGATAGAGCAGCAGAGCAGGATTTTGGACCCCCCGTGGGCTGATGCCGTCGGGTCCAGTTGCAGAATCAGAGTCGAGGGTTGACAGAAACTTTTCCACCTTGTCAGGAGGAAAGGACACGGAGTCCAGGAGCAGCAGGGTACGACTGGGTATGGTGGGTACAGAGAGGGATGGGTTTGGGACACAAGATTTAGAGGCAAACACAGAGTTGAGGCATTCAGCTTTTTCACGTGCGGAGTCAGCTGTGTAGCCGTTTGAGGTAAGGGAGGGGATGGAGGGGGAACAAACACCAGAAACGGATTTGACCAGACGCCACCAGGATTTGGAAGAGGGAGACAGATAAGAGAGTTCGGTCTTGAGAACGGAGAGATATTGTTTCCTGGCTCTCCTGAGGGTGGACACACACTTGTTTCGGGCTTTGTGAAAGGAAATGAGATTTCCTTCCGTTGGATTTGCTTTCCAGGAGATGAAGGCAAGTTGTTTCTGGGCAACAGCCTCACCACAAGATTCCGTGTACCATGGACGGGAGGAAGGGTATGACAACTGAAGACGAGATGGGATAAATCTGTGCATGAGAGAGAGCAATTTACTTTGGAAGAATTCCCAGGATGAGTTGATGTCAGAGGTGGTAGAGATGGGAGACCAGTCCAGATGATTGATGGCTGCTTGAAGACCGTGCCAGTTGGCCTGAGTGAAATGCCAGACTCGTCGACGCTGAGCAGGCTCCCTGAGGATGGTCAGAGAGATGTCCACTTTAACAAGGACATGATCAGATGTTCCGATCGGAGCAGAAGAAGAGCAGCAGACATTTTCAGGGAAGTTAGTCATAACCAAGTCCAGAAGAGAAGATGTTCCGTTGACTGAGATCCGGGTCGGGAAATTGACAGATTGTGTCAGTCCCAGTGAGTCGCAGAAGTCCTTTGCTGAGGAGCCATGGCTGGTGAGAGAGGTACCCACACCCAGCCAACTGGCATGATGACAGTTGAAATCACCACATATGAGGAAGAGAGAGTTGGGATGAGTAGATAGAAGTTGGTCCATATCATCAGACAGCGAGATGTAGATGGAGTCATCACTGTTTGGTGGACGGTACAACACACATATGAACAAGAGGTGGGAGCGAAGGGGAAGCCGTAGCCAGAGGTATTCCTGGGGGTGAGGTGGAGAGAGTGCAGTGCAGGGCGAGTGAGGAAGAGAGTTTTTGATAAAGATAGCAACCCCGCCTCCAGGACGAGGCTCAGGTCTATCATACCGGAGGAGGGAGTAGCCCGGGAGAGATACTATGGAATCAGAGACATCATAAAGGAGGAAAGTTTCTGTTAAGCAGATCACGTCTGGTTTGACAGAAGCAACCTGTATGGAGAGATCGGTTAAGTTTGAACGAAGGCCCCGGATGTTTGAGGTCCATACCGTTAATGAAGAGGAAGGGGGGAGGAGGGGTAGGGTAAGATGTGGAAGAGGTGGAAGAGGTAGGGAGAGCTGTTGAAGGTGTGTCAGAGATTTCAGAATAGCTCGGAGAAAGGGAAGGATGGGGCGGACAAAAGGTTTGATGGTGATTGGGTGAGCCACAATGAGGTGTTATTTGAGGAGGGGGAAGAGCGAGGCAGAAGGTTGGGGGAGATGGAGGTGAGAGTTTGAAGGGGGAAGAAGCGGGGAGGACGCTTTGAGGAGGGGGAGTGAGCGGGGGGAAATTGAGAAGCAATGAGGGTGGGGAGATTTGAAGGGGAGGGGTGAGGGGGGAGTTTGGGAGGGAAGGGACAAGGGGAGGGATTTGAAAGGGATGGGATATGGGGGAGATTTGGAGGGGAGGGGTGAGGCAGGAGTCTAGGAGGGGAGGGGCGAGGGGGCGTCTTGGCGGGGAGGGGTGAGGGGGTAGTTTAGGAGGGAGGGGGCAAGGGGGGAGATTTGAAAGGGATGGGTGATGGGGAAGATTTGGAGGGGAGGGGTGATGGGGAAGATTTGGAGGGGAGGGGTTATGGGGAAGATTTGGAGGGGAGGGGTGAGATTGGATTTTTGAAATGATCTGGAGGGGAGTCTTCATCAATGATCTCTATGACTCTCTTGAAAATCCTCTCTATCTCTTTGCTGACGACTCTACTCTCTGTCGCTCCATTCCTCATCCCTCAGATCGGCAGTCTGCAGCCTCCTCACTCTCTGCAGACCTGGACAAAATCACAGACTGGTCAAACAAGTGGAACATGTCTTTCAATCCTGACAAATCTCACACTCTTACAATGTCTCTCCGAAAGGACCGACTGGACAACCCTCCCATCTACTTTCTCAACAATCCTCTCCAAGAAGTTCTGTCGCTCAAGCTTTTGGGTCTCACTATCTGCCGTGATCTTTTTTGGGAAAACCACATTTCCAAGCTGGCCTCCAAAGCCAGTCGCCGACTGGGCATCCTCCGTCGTGCGAAGTCCTTCCTTGGCACACCTGAGCTCCTCACCACATACAAGGCTTTCATCCGCAGCTCAATGGAATACTGTTCCCCCCTCTGGGCTGGTGCTCCTGCCTCACACCTTGCTCGGCTTCACGCTGTTGAGGCCAAAGCTTTCAGAATCATTGGAATCTCCTGCGATGTAGTCAACGCCGAGGGCCTTTCACTCACTCACCGCAGGCAGGTTGGTGGTCTTTCTGTCTTCTACCGACTCCTCTCCGGCCTTGCTCCCCCAGCTCTCTCTGTGCTCTGTCCCCCCAATATTCCTTCAGGTCGCACAAGATCTGCCTGCAACCCTCTTCTGGTTAAACTGCCAAAGTCTAGGCTCTCTGCTCACCTTCACTCTTTCATTCCCCTTTTCTACCGCCTCTGGAACAAACTCCCCCACTCCCTTCAATCCCACTCCTCCCTCCAGGTCTTTAAAACAGCTGTTCACCACCATCTCTTATCTTCCCCCATCGAAAACCTTGATCTTTTCTACCCCCGGTAATTCACCCCAGAGTCCTTGCAGTGTTCATATGTTTTAATCCTCTCCCACCTCCCCCCAAGTCCTCCCGATGTCCCTGCTCTCAAATGTTGTGTTTGTGTCCTTCCCCCTCTCTTTTGTGTCCTTCCCCCTCTCTCCCCATCTTGTCTACCGCTCCCCTTGTTTTTTGTGTTTTGTGTGTCGGTTTGTCTTTTTGTGTGATTAATGTTAGCTCTTTCACGAGCCTCGATCTTGTATACAAAAAAAAAAAAAAAAAAAAAAAGCAAGTCGTGATGCGCACAATGCACAAGGAAGCACCTCAAGGCCATACACTGAAAAAGCTTAGCTTTCCACCCCGAGTGAGTCATACACATTTTTTTTAGCACGTCCCCCTCCGACCCTCATCCCTAACTGGGATCAAAGAGGTGGCTCAGACAGCAAGGAGCCTGCGTGGGAAGCAAGGCCACAGAGAGGGCACAATATTTCTGTTTGGAGGGTACACGCAATCCAATGCACCGGCCTTGGGGCCGACAGATCTCCCTGGGAATGTTTTCTGAAGTTGGGGAAGAATGGAGTTGTCACATATGGTCTTAGACTGCCCTCAAGAGGCTTGGGAGGGCACAGTGGTTCAATACTCAGTAGAATGAGGGTGGCCCCCCAGTCGTTGCCATGACATATATATATATATATATATATATATATATATATATATATATATATATATATATATATATATATACAGTGTATATATATATATATATATATATATATATATATATATATATATATATATATATACAATGTATATATATATATATATATATATATATACATATATATATATATATATATATAATTTATATATATATATATATATATATATATATATATATATATATATATATATATATATATATATATGTGTGAAGAAGCGGCTCTTCGTTTGCAAAAGAAGTCCACAAACAGTTTGAAAATGACGCAGCTTTATTAAAAACCAACTTATACAGATCCGGAGGAGACAGACATCTACAGCAAGAACCAGCTTCATGCCACGTCTAGCCTTCCTGGAGCACATTGATTCGCAGTCCGTATAAATAGGGACAAGTTTATCAGAAAATCTCCGAGAGAACGAAGGAACTAGCGAGAGTCCCCCACCGTCATCCCTAGCCCCCACCGTCATCCGTCCCTTATCTGGACCAGATGTTTCTCTGGGCTCCGAGGAGACAGAAAATGTAACTCATTAAAGGGAGGGTGCATTCTTGGCTTCGATAAGGCCATAAAATATATGGGTTTGTTCAACTGAGTAATTCAAAACATGTTTATACAGATTCAAGCGTCGCTGTGATTAATACAAAATATATAGTTTTAACGATAGGTTTATGTCTGCAATCTAATCATTCTACCGGCGTTACACATCCGCGCGCATGTGAGCGTTCTCCTGCCCGCGGCTCGAGGCGCCGTCTGCGAATCAAAGAGGGTTTTTACGACCGGACTTATCTAGGTGAAAGGGCACACGTATACGAAAAACCATTTGCCCAGCACGACCGAAGCGAGCATTTCTCATTTATACTAAAGCGAAGAGAAAAGCCCTTTATTCACTTATGAAAATAGCATATAAGCAACATTAAAATCATAACATATTATTCAAGACGTCTTATACAGAATTCTTAACAATAACGAATCTACGACTTGACATATATATATATATATATATATATATATATATATATATATATATATATATATATATATATATATATATATTGTTGCGGAGATGAGGACTGTATTTTTTTGATTGTGTGCTGTATTATTATTATTATTGTTTATTCTGCGCCCCCCTACCTCCGGAGCTGTGTAAAGGTGAAAGGGCATCCCATAATTAGTCCACAAGCATACACATCAGCCAAATAATAGAATACCCCTATTGATAGTTATCTCTTATTCTGTGTTTTAGAGTAAGGCTGTGTCTCCCATTAATTGAAGTACTCCATTGCACCAGTGAAAGAGAATAGATCCCCTTTCATTCCCATCCCCAAAATCTCCATTCCCTTTTACATCCCCTCTGGTGATTGCCAACCCTCGATTGCCAAATTACCTCCCCTCCAATAACCGCCATTGACCATGAGGCAGGGTCGGAGAAGAAAGGCGTGTCTCCACCTCGTCATAGAGGGGAAGAGGGGCGTGCCCGCCCGTCGTCATCAAGGGCGGAGCGAGAGGGTCGCGCGACCAACCAGGGCCGAGGTGAGCACCCCGATGGGCGTGTCCAAAAGGCCGGCGGCTTAATCGCCGGAGGCGCTATAAAAGGCGCGCACGAGAGAGAGTCGTGAGTTGGTCGTCAGAGAGGAGTCAGTCAGTGGAGTCGGTGGTCAGTTGGTTGCGTTGGTTGCGGTGAGGAGTCGGTGGTTGTGGTCAGTTGGTTGCGTTGGTTGCGGTGAGGAGTCGGTGGTAAAGAGTGAGTGGACCAAGAACGAGTTGAGGGTTTGGACCAGACGAGGCGGACAAGGCCTGGCAAAGCATGCGACGTCCACAGCAGCCACAACAGCAGCTTGGGGGCCTGAACGGCGGTTTGGAGAAGGGCCGTAAAGGAACGGCGGCTGCTAAACGCGCCGGTTGTGCTGCAGGACCCCCTAGGACCTTCCTCTCCCTCCAGCCATCCACCTCCTGCTTTTTCCACCCTTCTTGTGTACGTGAGTTTGTTCTGTTTGTTCTGTCCTGGGTTAATTAAGCTTGTGTAGGTAAGCTAAAGATTTCACTGTGTCACCTGCGTCTTATGTGCTTGTAAATAAACGTGACTGCTTTCTTTTTGCTTATGTGTGTAAATAGTCAATAAATTCAGTAGTATTTCCAAACCTTTCTTTGCCTTCGTTTTCCTCTTTGCATTCGTCGTTTTAGTCTTTTCCCTCATTGAGCAGCCGCGGTGCGATCTGGTCAACGTCGGGTGGAATCGGGTTCTAATCGGGGAGTAACTGTTCGGTCGTGGTTGGACCATCCGCTCGGCCCATCATACCATCTAAACCACGATCAGTAACAATTGGTGTCTGGGAGTGAGATTCGGGGCCCGAACCAAATTTTGAAAACATCTAAAAAAAAAAAAATTTGGTCAAAATTTGGAGCGGCCGAAATTTGTTTTGTTTTATAAAACCCGAATTTTGAAATCGCGCCATGGCTGGTCAAGGCGATCGAATGCCGGTGCGTGAGCTAGAGGAGGGGTTAGGAGTAACCCAGGATCAAATGGAGGGGAGCAATGAGGAGGCGGTTGAGGGAGTATCAGACGCACAAAATGGCGCCTCGCACGTAGCTACGGCGGCCGCACCCGCTGCACAAGTGGGAGGGATGGCCCAAATGCAGGCCCTCATGGAGCAATTTATGGCGCAAATGCAGGCGTCCCTCAAACTGCAGAGTGAGCAATTGGGGGTAATGGGGAACCGGATGGATGCTCAGGGTGAGCGATTGGAGGGCCAAATGGGGGTAATGAGGGACGAAGCGAGGGGTACTGGTGAGGGGTTAGACAGGAAATTTGGGAAGTTAGACAATAATTTTGAGGGGTTAGACAACGGGATAAAAGAGGTGAAACATGGGTTAATGGGGGTGGAAAATAGAATGGCTGCCCAGGAGAATCAGATAGAGGGGATGAAAAATGGGTTAATGGGGCTAGAAAATAGGATGGAGGACAAATTGTGGGAAATAGGGGAGCAATCCGCCCGAGAAACTAAATAAATGGGAGAGCAGATAGAGGAGGTAAAAATCGGGGTAGAAACCAAATTGGATGCTCAGAGGGATGAATTGGGACAGATGAGGGTGGCATCTACAAGGGAGATGGAGGAGATGAAAGAGGAGATACGATGAGGTGTGAGTGAGGAGGTCTCGGGGCTACGTGAGGAGGTAAAGTGAGGTGAGAAGCGTATGGAGAAAGAGGTGAGAAATAATACGGCAAAGTTACAAGGGGGAATAGAAGATCTGACGGAGGAGGTGGAACAGCTGACAGAGGGACAGACGGAGTTAGTGGAGCAGGTTCAAAAGAACACTGCGGTACTAGGAGGGTTAAAGGCGACACAAAAAGAAATTAAAAATGAATTAATAGCGACACAGAGGCAGTGTCAGATGGTACGTGAGAAACTGACAATGAGGGTGGACGAGGTGACAGAGATAATGGAGACAAAGGACCGGCAGGTGAGGATGCACATAGAGACAGTCACGGTAGCCTTAGAGGACGAACTTGAGGAGACACACCGGGAAATAAAAGAGGTGAAGCAAAAATTAGAGGAAGTGGAAGAAGAGGTGAGTGAAATTAAGAAGAGACGGACAGAAACTAAGAGAGAAATAAAGGAGGAGATAGCGGAATATGTACAAGGTCGGTGCTCAAATCGTGATGTCGTGCTCGCTAACCAAATAAAAAGTTTGCAGGTGGCAAAGGAGGTGCGGAGACGAGGTACGGAGGTGAGTGGCAATGTATATGATGTGAGGAAAGCTTCAGTCGGCTTGGGGGTTGATTTAGACCCGGGTGTTCGTGAAAGGCCGTTGGTGAAGTGTGCGACAGGTCTGGTGTGCGAAAAAAGAGGTGTGCGAGAATGTCCGACCATGGGGTGTGTGAGGAAAAAGTGCACGCCGAGGAGTGAGTGTGCCGTCAAGAGTGAGTCGGTCGTAGTGCGTGTGCGAGGGGGTACATGGAAGCGCGGTGTGGTGAGTGTTACGGAGGAAGTAACGAGAGAGTGTACACCTGTGGGGAGTGTTACAGAGGAAGTAACAAGAGAGTGTACGCCTGTGGTGAGTGTTACAGAGGGTGTAACGAAAGAGTGTGCGCGAGAGG
The DNA here is from genome assembly GCF_964187855.1 of Myxine glutinosa. Classification (NCBI taxonomy): domain Eukaryota; kingdom Metazoa; phylum Chordata; class Myxini; order Myxiniformes; family Myxinidae; genus Myxine; species Myxine glutinosa. Next base: position 66,475,687 of record NC_136265.1, on the reverse strand, counting down.
ATGCGCGAGAAAGGTGTGTAACGGACAGGTGCATGAGGAAAGAGTGCGCTGTCGAGAGTAAGGGTGAGTGCGTTGTCAAGAGTGGTGGTGAGAGTAGTGAGAGTGGCACGGAGCGTGAGTTGGTTGTGACAGGTGAGCGAGGATGTACACCAGGAATGGAAGGATGCACACCTGGAATGGTAGAGCGTGTGTGGGAATGCACACTTGAGTTGGTCATGAGGCACGTGGTTGGGTGTGCGGGTGAGAGCACACCTGTGATTGTCACAGAGGAGGTGACCGAGGAGGGGGCGCGAAGAGGTGTGTTGGTGAGGTGTGCAAGCGACGAATGTGTGCCAAGGTGTTCGGTGGTCAGGTGTGTGACCAAGTCTGTGAGTGGAATGAGTATACCTGGGTGTGTAAGGAAAGGTACGAGGAGCATGGGAACGGCTGGAGGTATGAGCAAGCAAGGGGTAGCGTATGCATGTAAGCATCCAGGTAAGGCATCGACGGTAACCGGGTTAGAGGTTAGAACGACTTATAGCCGAATCGGGCCCTCGGTGCGTGCCGGGCTTCGCGTGCCGTGAGAACCAGCGGGGATCCGAACCACGGCGGTTTCGAAAGAACCGCCGTACGCGATCCACGCTGTGCCTCGCTTGGAACGGCCGCGTCCGGGCTCCACTAGGCGGAGCGGGCAGCCCGATAGGAAGGGTCGTCATGGCGACCACTTTTTATTGAGACGTGCCGGCAGGTCGAGATCGGGACATTGGATGGCTCCACGCCGAGGTGGTGCGTGGGATCTCGGCCCGGGTAAGCCCCCGTCCCTGCACCGAGTGCCGGACGCATCCAGCCGCCGGCACCAAAGAACCCGCGTTCATTGCTCGGCTGTACGAAGCCGGGCTGTAGACGTGAATTGCCGCACCGAGAGGATCTAATAAGTAGACGGGTGATGAGGATAGTGTTTTGGCCACGAAATTAGAAAAAGGCGAAATTTGATGATTGGTACGATGATTGGCAGAATTTTTGATTGGTTGGATTTAGGGGTGCGAAATTGATAGTAGGACCTCCCCGATGTGGTGGGATGGCAAATCCACCATCCCTCACAGAGTGGGGCAAATGCGCTATAGATTATGGGGTTGATGGCAGTGAAAACTAGCCCGGGTGGGTTAGGATATATCGTGTGTAGGGATCTAGCGAAGATGACATTAGGTAACGTTAAGTTTAGTTAGTGACTAATACCTGTAGTGGGGATGCAGGTAGTTTAGTGTGCATGATAATGACGTGGGAGCGCAATAGTTTAAAGGGACGACTGGGAAGCGCAAGTTTCAGAGGGGAGTAGTTAGCTGAGATGATGCCGTGTGTTTGAGGATTGCACAGGTGTGCAACTGAACAGGTGTATGGAGCAGTGTATGAGTGAGTGATGGTGATGTGTGTTGTGTTGACCAACTGGTGCAGGAAGAGGAGGAGGGTGCAGGTGGCACCAGGTATGATTGCACAGGTGTGCAACGACAGGTGAATGGAGGACAGCTGTATGGAATAAATGGTATGGAGTATTGGAATGGATGGTCGTGGAGTGAGTATGGTGGAAATTGTGGAGTGGAGTGGATGGTGCGAAGGTGTGAATGTGGGAAGAGTGGACCCCCATCACGGATACCTGGGGCGGGTAGTGTAAGTGTTAGGTAGAGGGTACAGGTAAATTGTGGTTGGATATTGGCATCTGTGGTGCGGGTGAAAGAATGGTCTGTGGATGGGTGCATTAGTGTTGTGGAAATGGCTGGGCGTGTAGCCTGTTAGTGTGTGTAGTTGGTTGGGCACTCCACCACTGTGAGGATGTCGGCCAGGTGAGGCCGCAGGTGGGCTCTGGGAGCCGGTAGTTGTGGATGGGGCCCGAGGTTCCGGAGGACGGCCCCAGGTAGCCCAGTGCCAGAGGGCACCAAGGGGTGACAGAGCCAGGAGAGGGCCTTCCCCAGTTAGTTAGGTTAGGGTGAGGAGCTAGGTAAGCTCGGGTGGCAACTGCAGTGGTGGAGGTGTGCAGGTGGGTAGACCTGCTGGGAGAGCTACACGTCGCAGCCCTGAAATTGTGCGAGGGCACCGGGAGATGAATCGGGGGAGTGAGACCCCAAATTGAGAAGCACCACAGTTTGGTCAATGGGAATTGGTTTTTAGAACCCATAGTGTAAGTTGGCCAATGGATTGGCAGGGAGAGACCCCGGGTAGTGTAAAGTGTGTTAAAATCATTTAGAGGATAGTTAGGATGAAGGATCTCCTCGCACCATCTGCATCCACTCACCTGAGGTGACAGGTACTCCGCACCATGCCATGTTTAATTATTTTTTACTGTGCAAATGTTTTGGATTGTGAGACGCATCATGACGTGGGTGTGACATTGTGCGTAATTCCATCTCTCCCTCCTTATGAGGATTGATGATGAATTGGAGATGGCAAATTTTGAATAGAGGGATTGTGGTGACGAATTTGGTATAGAGGAAATATGGGGAGACGTGACAGTAGCGACGGATTGGTAATGTGTAGATTTTGTACATATGGGGTAAGGGCAAGGGTAGTGTAGGTGACAGGGGGGTGACGTACGGTAGGGACGAGCTTTCTCATTTCGCTCTCCGTACGCATTTCGCCTTGCATTGCCTTATTGACGTGTACCCTTGTGACCTTACCCCTCGCTCATTTGTCTTTCCCCTTTTGTCTCCCACATGACCTGTGCGCCATTGGGTGCCGAGGGGAGCGTGCGTGGGTCGGCCATTGTGCGCCCGAAATTCCCAGAACCAGCTGTCTGCATCGATGCACCACATTATGGACCACATGCCTGTGGCCGAGCACCACTTATGGACCCCATGGGTTGGGGCATGGCCCCTCTGCTGGAACCGGCCATGAGGGCCCGAAATCTTGCTGGCGCACCTTGGCCACAGGGCACCGATGCCCCACAGGTGAACCACACGTAGTCGGCCCTGTGGGCCATAAATAACAGAAAATAAAAAGGACACCTTGGGCACACTTTATTACAAATAGGCCGCCAGTAAGCAAAGCAAAAGAATGACAACATCTGGAAGACCAAATATAATAACCAACAGAGGGAGCCGAAGAGCAAGAGATCACCTGCAGGGTGAGGGGTTGTTGATTTATTTTTTATTGCTAAACAATGGTGACTGCACCGATTGGTGCTTGGGTGTGTATTGGTGCGTTTTTGGGTGCTTTCATGGTGCGTCGATGCAGAGCAGACTGTCTCCCCCCCAGAAAGAACAATTACAGGTCCTGGGTTAGTCTTGTAAATAAAAGTAGCGTCAAGTGTAAATAATGCTTCCCACCGTCAGTGTATAGTTTGAAGGCCATTCCGCAATTCGGTTAACTGTGGGCGTAAGTCTGTTAGGCAGGGTGCAATGGAGTAGCGGGACACATTTATTTATGTTTTAAAACTGTCGCACTCAGGGTCAGGTTAAAAGTAGAGGGAACTACACCTACGTGTCACACTAAATAAAAGTTGTAGGCCCGGGACGTGCCTAAGAGGAGGAGGGTGCAGTGTTGTGGAGATGAGGACTGTATTTTTTTGATTGTGTGCTGTATTATTATTATTATTGTTTATTCTGCGCCCCCCTACCTCCGGAGCTGTGTAAAGGTGAAAGGGCATCCCATAATTAGTCCACAAGCATACACATCAGCCAAATAATAGAATACCCCTGTTGATAGTTATCTCTTATTCTGTGTTTTAGAGTAAGGCTGTGTCTCCCATTAATTGAAGTACTCCATTGCACCAGTGAAAGAGAATAGATCCCCTTTCATTCCCATCCCCAAAATCTCCATTCCCTTTTACATCCCCTCTGGTGATTGCCAACCCTCGATTGCCAAATTACCTCCCCTCCAATAACCGCCATTGACCATGAGGCAGGGTCGGAGAAGAAAGGCGTGTCTCCACCTCGTCATAGAGGGGAAGAGGGGCGTGCCCGCCCGTCGTCATCAAGGGCGGAGCGAGAGGGTCGCGCGACCAACCAGGGCCGAGGTGAGCACCCCGATGGGCGTGCCAAAAGGCCGGTGGCTTAATCGCCGGAGGTGCTATAAAAGGCGCGCACGAGAGAGAGTCGTGAGTTGGTCGTCAGAGAGGAGTCAGTCAGTGGAGTCGGTGGTCAGTTGGTTGCGTTGGTTGCGGTGAGGAGTCAGTGGTGGTGGTCAGTTGGTTGCGTTGGTTGCGGTGAGGAGTCGGTGGTAAAGAGTGAGTGGACCAAGAACGAGTTGAGGGTTTGGACCAGACGAGGCGGACAAGGCCTGGCAAAGCACGCGACGTCCACAGCAGCCACAACAGCAGCTTGGGGGCCTGAACGGCGGTTTGGAGCAGGGCCGTAAAGGAACGGCGGCTGCTAAACGCGCCGGTTGTGCTGCAGGACCCCCTAGGACCTTCCTCTCCCTCCAGCCATCCACCTCCTGCTTTTTCCACCCTTCTTGTGTACGTGAGTTTGTTCTGTTTGTTCTGTCCTGGTTAATTAAGCTTGTGTAGGTAAGCTAAAGATTTCACTGTGTCACCTGCGTCTTATGTGCTTGTAAATAAACGTGACTGCTTTCTTTTTGCTTATGTGTGTAAATAGTCAATAAATTCAGTAGTATTTCCAAACCTTTCTTTGCCTTCGTTTTCCTCTTTGCATTCGTCGTTTTAGTCTTTTCCCTCATTGAGCAGCCGCGGTGCGATCTGGTCAACGTCGGGTGGAATCGGGTTCTAATCGGGGAGTAACTGTTCGGTCGCGGTTGGACCATCCGCTCGGCCCATCATACCATCTAAACCGCGATCAGTAACAATATGTATATATATATATATATATTATATATATATATATATATATATATATATATATATATATATATATCTATCTATCTATCTATATATATATATATATATATATATATATATATATATATATATATATATATATATATATATAATATATATATATATATATATATATATATATATATATATATATATATATATATATGTGGGAGCTGTGCTCGCCCGAATAAGCCAGACAAAATGGACGACACAGGAACGAAGTTTCACCGAGCTATTCATTGTAGCTCAACACGAAGGAACTCAAAGCACTGAATCAGCCCATCAAACGGGCGGCAATTTATAAGGCAAACTCAACACACAAAAAGCCACGCCTCTCAGGCAGGGCGTGGTATGCAAATAGGTAAGCCACGCCTCTCAACGGGGCGTGGTATGCAAGACAAGTGTTCACCCAGAAAAGGCAAGTCTGGACACGCCCGGGTGAGTCCGGACAAGCGATCGCTCGCCGGTCACGTCATCGGCCGGTGCAGGGTAATTGTGCCATGCTTCCGGTAACTGCTACACACATATACATACATATATATATATATATATATATATATATATATATATATATATGTATATATATATATATATATGTATATATATATATATATATATATATGTATATATATATATATATATATATATATATATATATATATATATATATATATATATATACACACACATACATACATACTTACATACATACATACATACATATATCTATACAGTGAAACCTTGACTTACGAGTGCACCAACTTACGAGTTTTCCGAGATACGAGCCGTCGCTCGGTCGGTTTTTTGCTTTGTGATGCGAGCCGAGATCTGAGTTACGAGCGAGCGAGCTTGGATATAAAACACGTAATCGTCGAAAAACATGAGCGAGGTGTGCGTGTTGTCGACTTGGCGAGGCAGTACGATCGTAGTACTTCTACGATATGTACGATTTTGAAGCAGAAGGAGTCGATAAAGGCTATAACGCCAGCCAAGGGCGTTAAGATTATTTCAAAGCTCCGGACCTCTGTCAATGAAGAGATGGAGAAGTTGTTGTTTGTGTGGTTGACGGAGAAGCAGCTCGCAGGAGATACCGTGACCGAGAGCATCATCTGTGAGAAGGCACGAGACATTTATGGGGATTTGGTGCAGCAGACGGCGGGAACATCAACGGACGAGGCATCGGAAGAGTCATTCAAAGCCAGTCGGGGATGGTTTGATAATTTTAAGAAGAGGACCGGCATTCACTCCATCGTCAGGCATGGTGAGGCAGCAAGCTCGGATGTGAAGGCAGCTGAAGATTTTATTATAACTTTTGCCGAACTGATAGACGCCGAAGGATACATCCCCCAGCAAATCTTCAACTGTGACGAGACAGGGCTCTTCTGGAAAAAGATGCCGAGGAGGACGTATATAACGGCAGAGGAGAAGAGCATGCCAGGCCACAACTTGTTCAGAGTGCCGGCGATAGCTCGCCTTCTCTTTGTGGAAGACACGGTGAGATCCTTAACATCCAACAACTAATGGGACGCAAAGGGGGCGCCCAGTTTAGCGGTACACACATTGATGAATCACCCTGCCTGTGAAACACCGACATGACAGGTTATAGCTGGGTCGGGATTCAAACCCAGGCTAGACAGTTTAGAGTCAAGTGTGCGTACCTCCAGTCCAGGCCATCCTGCCAACTTGTATGCTGCATACAGGTGAAATATAAAGCACGAGATATTTATATATATATATTTCCAAAAAAATTGGTGTGGTTTTTGGGGGGCTGGAACGGATTAATAGCATTTCAATTCATTTTAATGCGGAAATTTAATTTGAGAAACGAGCAAATTGAGTTACGAGCTCGGTCACAGAACGAATTAAACTCGTAAGTCAAGGTTTCACTGTATATGTGTATGTATATATATATATATATATATATATATATATATATATATATATATATATATATATATATATATATATCAGTCACTATGCGACCTTCATATCATCAGTGGAGAACCGCCAGCAAGGTGTCCCATACAGCTGCTGCTGCACCTTGCTGGAAGCGATAAGCACCGCCGAAAGGTTATAGGATATAAAAATATTTACCGAAAGGATATAAAAAAACCGAAAGGTTCACAGAGTTACAAGTGTATGGAAGCCTCACTGCGTTGCCCTGATGAAGCCCCAACAAGGGCGAAACCAGGTCGGTACTGTGAGTTTTGCATGCACTTGTGACAGTATCTGGATTTATAATCCGTAATGACGCACTGCTAGATGGTTCCTCTGGAGCTTTGCAGGCAATGCGGACATGCATGGCGATGACGTCATGTTGTCCGCTCATTAGGTTGGAGAACCAGATTACAGATACCATTATTAGTAACTCCCAACCGCAACCAGGTCGACTCCATATGATGAGTGGATACCAGAGATAACGTTACCGTGTGGCAGGCGGTGCTTATCGCTCCCAGCAAGGTGCAGCAGCAGCTGTATGGGACACCTCGCTGGCGGTTCTCCACTGATGATATGAAGGTCGCATAGTGACTGATATAAAAAAACCGAAAGGTTCACAGAGTTACAAGTGTATGGAAGCCTCACTGCGTTGCCCTGATGAAGCCCCAACAAGGGCGAAACCAGGTCGGTAACTGTGAGTTTTGCATGCACTTGTGACAGTATCTGGATTTATAATCCGTAATGACGCACTGCTAGATGGTTCCTCTGGAGCTTTGCAGGCAATGCGGACATGCATGGCGATGACGTCATGTTGTCCGCTCATTAGGTTGGAGAACCAGATTACAGATACCATTATATACATATATATATATATATATATATATATATATATATATATATATATATATATATATATATATATATATATATATATATTGTTACGTGGTCCTCCCGGTAACTACCTGGTCTTGGTGACCCCCGGACCGTGGGAGAGATCCCGCCAGAAAGATATATGATTTATATGCTTTCGTAACGCAATCAATATGAAAGACACAACAATTCAAGTCAATAAGAAACCCCCACACCAAGGATCCGGATTAATGGATAATATATTCCCAATCAATCAACGATATTACTCAGATGGCCATCTCATATATTTCTCCCCTTTCCCCACTCACGACCCCTCAATGGCCACTGTCCCTCACAATGTCACTGGGCCCCTCCAGACCAAGTCCAAGGTGAAGGTCGACTTCTCCGCACATGGGCGGTTGAACGAACCCCTGGCTGACGTGCTCCAAACGTGCACGTCGCGTGCCGGGAACAGCTGCTGCAGCGCACACCTCCTTGCAAAGCAAAGCGGGCAAAGCCAAGCAGGCTCGCAAAGCGTGCGAGGCCCAAGGTGCGACCCGTACGCGTCCTTGTAGACGTTGAGGCGAACTGTGCCGGACGCTTGGTTCCGTGCACGAACCCACGGCAACTTGACGCATAACCGGTAATTACCACACGCAGGTAACTCCTCTCGCCAGACGGGCTTTCAAACGCAGCGTTCCCCACGCTGCTCAATATCGACACCGCTCGCGTCGGAGCTGGGCGAGGAAGAAGAAGATCGCCGCTTCTCCAGGACCTCGTGTCTTGTTTTTCTTCTTCCGTTTCACTATCCCGTTTCCGGTCTCCTGTTATCCGGAGCCTCTTTAACCATTTAACCACAACAACCTTTCATAGAATAAACATTAATAAGCAATGACATGAATAGTAATTCACCTAAATCCAGGATCCGTAACACTCCCCCCCTTCAAGAAAGAAAGTTTGAACCCCGCGAAAACTTTCTGGGCCGGCCAACTTTGATAAACAAACCCGATACCCCAAATCATCAGTTCCCCCCGGGCACAATTATCGCATCTCCAAAATAAAGCAACAAACTTTCACCAAAACCCCCCTAGAGATTCCAAGGTAATTCCCTCTAGACCAAGCGTCAACAACTTCTAGTTGCTCTTGGATGGAGGCCCAGCTGGGTACTCACTACATGGACGCCTTAAGGAATGTGGGGTTCACGGTTAGTCCGGGGAGGAAAGTTCATTACATGGACGCCTTTAAGAACGTGGAGTTCACGGTTAGTCCGTGCAGGAACGTTCCCTACCGGGACGCCTTTTAAGAACGTGGCGTTCACGGTTAGCCCGTGTAGGAGCCCCGGCTCGGCGGCTCCGCCGTATATAGAGTGCTTCAACTTCTCCGGACTCCTAACATTTACGGTGGGACCCCTTGTCCCAGCAGTCACCTGACTGGCGGTCTCCTTCTCGGCCAGTCCTCTGCCAATCATTCTTTCGGGAGATGCCGTAACTCTGGGAGCCTCCAAAGTAATATCGGCTGCTGCCAACACCAACACTACCGCCAAGTGGTCCTCTTCTGTAGACCTCTCGACGCCTACGAAATGCCTTCCCTACTGTTATGGTCCGACCCTCCAAATCCTTACCATTCCAATTCTTCTCTGCCTCCCTGGCGTCTTTTGTGCTTGCAAACGTGACAAAGCCGAACCCTCTTGACCGTTGCGTTTCCCTGTCTTTTACCACCCACACTTCCACCAGCGGCCCATATCTGTTGAAGACAGAGGTCAGAACTTCTTCCTCTGTGTTGAAGTTCAGTCCCCCTACAAATAACTTGGCACTTTTGTCGCCATCCCGAGCTGGGGTGGTGTTATTTCCCCTGCGGTGCTCTTTACCCACCCTCGGGTTACCATAAATTTGCCCCCCGGCCAAATCATTCCCGATAATCACAGATACTCCCTCTACAGGAAGCATGGCTTGTAAACCGACGGTGACCGGTCCTGCCACCAAATCGGATTCCAAATGGATAACATGAAGTGGGGCACTAACACAGCCACCGATCCCTTGTAACCGAACCCTATCACCAGTTGCGGTACTCTTTGACAATGGCAAAATGCCATCAAGCATTTAGGATTGATGGGCTCCTGTGTCCCTCAATACCCTAACAGGTCTTGGGTTAGTCAAGTCTCCCTCGAGTGAGACCAACCCCTCATAAATAAATGGTTGGTAACTCTTCTGTGGGCAATTTCTTACGCTTGCCATCGCATTCGGAGTTGTAATAGTCGGACTCCGCTCTGGGTTTTCCCTTTTCATGAGGTAACAACTGGACATCAAGTGTCCAGGTTTCTTGCAAAAAGCGCAACTAGGTCCAGAGGAAAACCTCGTGGTCTGCCTCGGGCCCCCCGAAAAATACGTTTGTCCTGGGCCCGTCTCCCTTTGATTTCGAACAGTTCGGGTATCAGCGTTGTCCCCATAATCATCTCGAGGCCGCCGCCATGTATTGTCGTTCTCCGCACCGGGTGTTCCATAACTCCCCTGCTGAAGTCTAGGTGAGGAGTTAGGTTTGTGGACCCCTATCCAGTGTGTTAAGGCATAATCATCTGCCATGGTGGCTGCGTCCCACAACTTTGGTACTTTCTTTTCCTGCAGGTACACTTTGATGTCCTCGTGGACACACTGTTGAAATTCCTCCACCAGGATCAAGTCACGCAATGCTTCGAAGTCTTTCCCGACTCCTTTTGACTCACACCACCGATCAAACATGTTTTCTTTCACTCTGGCAAACTCCACATGGGTCTCACTCTCCCTCTTCCTGGCATTCCTGAATTTTCTTTGATACGTTCCTGGCTCCGTAATTGCAACTCCAGTTTCTGGAGCTCAACGTCTTCTGGTTCTTCGGGTAGCCACTGCCAGGCTAACTCATCCCATGTTCCTAATCCCACCATAGATTGTATCACCGTGGTCTGCAACTCTGCCTTCCTCAAATTAGTTCGGACCTCCAAGTTAAAATGTTTGGCCAATTTCAAGAGGTCCGCTTTTAGTAACGCTCGGAACTGTGCCTCACTAGGTGTTACCGCAAAGTTCTGTGCAACAAACGCCATGGCGACTATCGTTAACACCTGTTAACCTTCACCCAAGACTTTACCACAATGTCTCAAAAATTTACCAATTAATAATTAATTAATAAATTTTAATTACTAAAAATTATTATTTTATTATGTTATACAATTTTAGATCCCGGAATTCAATTGGACGAGCCCCCAATTCTGTTACGTGGTCCTCCCGGGAACTACCTGTTCTTGGTGACCCCCGGACCGTGGGAGGGACCCCACCAGAAAGATATATGATTTATACGCTTTCGTAATGCAATCAATATGAAAGACACAACAATTCAAGTCAATAAGAAACCCCCACACCAAGGATCCGGATTAATGGATAATATATTCCCAATCAATCAACCACACTCAACAATCAATCCACAATATTACTCAGATGGCCATCTCATATATTTCCCCCTTTTCCCCACTCACGACCCCTCAATGGCCAATGTCCCTCACAATGTCTCTGGGCCCCTCCAGACCACGTCCAAGGTGAAGGTCGACTTCTCCGCACACGGGCGGTTGAACGAACCCCTGGCTGACGTGCTCCAAACGTGCACGTCGCGTACCGGGAACAGCTGCTGCAGCGCACACCTCCTTGCAAAGCAAAGCGGGCAAAGCCAAGTGGGCTCGCAAAGCGCGCGAGGCCCAAGGTGTGACCCGTACGCGTCCTTGTAGACGTTGAGGCGAACTGTGCCGGACGCTTGGTTCCGTGCACGAACCCACGGCAACTTGACGCGTAACCGGTAATTACCCCGCGCAGGTAACTCCTCTCGCCAGACGGGCTTTCAAACGCAGCGTTCCCCACGCTGCTCAATATCGACACCGCTCGCGTCGGAGCTGGGCGAGGAAGAAGAAGATCGCCGCTTCTCCAGGACCTCGTGTCTTGTTTTTCTTCTTCCGGTTCACTATCCTGTTTCCGGTCTCCTGTTATCCGGAGCCTCTTTAACCATTTAACCACAACAACCTTTAATAGAATAAACATTAATAAGCAATGCCATGAATAGTAATTCACCTAAATCCGGGATCCGTAACAATATATATATATATTGTTACGGTCGCGGTTTAGATGTTATTTACCGAGCGGTGGTATTGCCGCGACCTAACAGTTCCCCCGATTCTTCCCCAACTCACCCGATTCACCCAGACGTTGACCAAATCGCGCTATGCCAAATCAATGATGGAAAGGACACGACGACTGGGAAAGAGGAAACGACGCAAGGGGTACAGTTCTCAAGACCTCCGGAGGAGGGTATAATTACAGTGGTGGAGAAAAGGGGGTAGATTACACGGCAGAGTGAGGTAAAAGACACAGAAGAGATGGGCACTTAAATACAATCTTATCTATTCCCCGGACAGACCACAGACAAACGGAACAAGGCTGACTTACACAGGGATTGATGGCAGGGAGGGACAGGTAGTTCGATGGCACAAGGTGCACCTTGGCTCGGGGACAGGATAAAGCACGGTCCAGTCCAGAAGATGCGGGGAGGCCTCACAGCGCTCGGAGGTGGTCTTGCTTGCTCCAAGCTCAGCGCGCATCTGACGTCACCTCCCTCTTCCTGCGCATGCTCAGCGGGGAGTGACACGCCCTCGGCTGGTTGGCTCCGCCCCACTGGGGCCGGTCCGCCGCTTCCATTGGGTGCGGGAGTTACCGGGCTCCGCCCTTGACGAGGAGCTGACAGGGAGCCCCTATTTGGTAACCCCGTCGAGCACATGTTCGATGGCGGCTCGTTGGGAAGGCCTGGTGCCCTCCCAACACCCCCTACCAACCAAGCCGGAGTGAGGACGCGCACTTCCCGCGCCCGCCGCTGCCATTGCTGTTGTTGTTGTTGTTGTTGCTGAACCGTGAGGAAGAGCTGCGGGGAGGTATTGGGAGGTCCTAAACTTCCTAACGGTGCCATACAATCACATTCTGGTGCAACGAAGGGTCAGAATTAATGGAAACGAGTCCTTAACTGACATAGACTAAGAATAACTAGCAAGATGTCCTATAGTTGTCTTACATGAGATGCGGTGAACCTGGGCACGACATTTAATGGGGGAAATAGGGGGAGGTCGGGTCTACAGAGTGTTGTTTACAGAAAATGGGACTAGGGAATGGGGGATTGGGGATAGTTGGGAAGTATTGAGGAAATAGGGGAATATTTACAAGCGGATATGGATGGATGCAAATCCCATATCCGCAACATTGCACCCTTCTCTACCTTGGGGCGTCCCACCCCGATAATTTTTTACCTACTTTAGTGTGGCACTCAGATGTAGTTCCCTCTACTATTAACTCAACCCTGAGTGCGACAGTTTTACAGATGTTCACAAATGAGTAAATATGTCCCCCTGCGACGTTGCACCCTTCTCCTAACAGAAACGCACCCACAGGATAACCGAATCGCGGAAAGCATCCTCAAACTAAACATACAGCCGGTAGGGAGCATCATTTATACAAGACTACACTGATATTTACACTACGATCCTGGACCTGTTCTTTGAGGAACACATGCAGATGTTATGCATAGGGAGAGCACGCATGCCAGCATCGATACACCAACCCACGAGTGCCCTGTGGCCCTACGGCCTTTAATAATGTGCAGAGCACCCCGTCCAAGCACCAAAAGCACCACCCCATTACGCACAGTCAGCACCATCCGGTGCACCAATAAAGTGTTCATAAAAATGCACAATTAAGTGTCCATGGTCACCGGTGGTGTCACAGCCGGCCGATGTTCTGCCGCTGGTCTTGCCTTCATGGAGTGCACTTGGCCTTCTGGCTTCTTTAGAAATAAAGAAAGGCGCCCACCGCGTCCATTTCTGAATTGTGGCCATCAGGGGGGCCAACTAAAAGTGGTTCACCTGTATGGCATAGGTGCCACGTTGACCCAGAGGTCCATCCACGGGTGGTGCTTGACCGCAAAAGAACTGCGGTCCATTGTGGGCGGCCACAAAAATTGCGGTCCATATGGTGTATCGATCCAGGCAGCAAGCAGCGGAAGTACAGGCCCACAACTGCGGAGCCAGCACCTCTCTCTCCTCTCTCTCTGCCCCAAAGCCAGACCCTCGGAGGTGGGAGACAAAAGAAGACAAGTGAGTAAGGTGGTAAGGGCGCAAAAGTGCACGCAATACAAGGTAATGCACACTGGGGGCACATGGGAACCAGGTGAGACAGGTACGTTCCTACCGTACACCCGCCCCCCCCCCCCCCCACCAGGTAACCTACATTGCCCCTCCCTTACCCCTTACTGTATCCACAAAACACAACACTACCCATAAACATCTACTTTACACATCAACAAACGTCCCTACTGTCTTCCCCGTTCCTCCCATAAACCAAATTCGTCTTCTCTCCCTCCTAACCAATCAAATTTGCCATTTCCAACTCTCATCAAAATCTGCCATCTCCAACTCAACATCAAAATCTGCCATCACCAATTCATCATCAGTCCCTCCTAAGGAGGGAGAGATGGAATCACCCCAATGTCTTATCCACGTTGTGATGCGTCTCACAAATCCAAACAGCAATTCTCATTTCCTGCAACACAAAACAAAGAAAACACAGGTGTGGAGTCATCATCATCACCACAGGGAAGTGGCTGCGTATGGTGCGACAGGTTCATCAATCCTAACTATTTCCTAAATGACTTTAACAACTTTACATTACCCGGGGTCTTTCTCCTACCAAACCAATGGCCCTCATTACTCTATGTGGTTCGAAGAACCAAAATCCCTTTGACCATCTGTGGTGCACACCATCAATTTGGGTCTCACTCCCCGATTCAACACTCGGTGCCCCCGCACAATTTCGGTGGCTGGGTCGTGTAGCTCTCCCAGCAGGTCTACCCACCTGCACACCTCCACCACTGCAGTTGCCTCCCGAGCTCACCTGCTCCTCACCCTAACCTAACTAACTGGGGAAGGCCCTCTCGCACTCTCACCCCCTCAGTGCCCTCTCTGGCACGGGCTGCCCGATCCACACCCGGGATCCTCAGGCACCCACTGACACTAACGGCTCCCAGAGCCCACCTGCGGCCTCACCTGGCCGACATCTAACAGTGGCAGAGTGCCCAACCATTCACACTCATACTAACAGGCCACACGACCAGCCAATTTCACCACACCAATGCACCCATCCACAATACCATTCTGCAACCGCACCACAAATGCCAATATCCAACCACAATTTACCTATACCTTCTAACTATTCTTTAAACTACCCTCCCCGGGTACTCGTGAAAAGGGGTCCACTCTTCCCCCATCCACACCTTCGCACCATGCACACCACTCCGTACCACTTACTCCAACTCTCTCCACACCACTCATTCTCTGCTCCATATATTCCACACACCTGCACTTGCACACCTGTGCTCTCATACTTGGTGCCGCCTGCACCCTTCTCTCCCCCAAGCGCATTCGCGCTGATCCACAACACTCACTACTCACCATGACACTCATCCGCAATGCTCTCTCATTCATCACTTGTACACTCACACACACCTCGGAGCATTGCCTCACCGATGCCTCATTTGAAGCTGCTCACCAGCACTTCCATTCACACTGCATCATCTGCTCTGTCTACTCCCTTCTAAAACTTGTGCTTCCCAGTCGTCCCTTTAAACTATTGCGCTCCCTCGTCATTATCATCCACTCTAATCTACCTGCGTCCCCTCTACAGGTATCCTTGTCACTAACTAACCTTAACGTTACCTAATGTCATCTTTGCTAGATCCCTACACACAATATCCGAACCCACCCGGGCTAGTTTTCACTGCCATACACCCCATAATCTATAGCGCATCTGCCCCCAGTTTGTGAGGGATGACAGAGTTTCCATCCCACCACATCGGGCATCTCCCACTACCAATTTTGCACATCAAATTTCAACAAATCAAAAATTTGCCAATCACTACCCATCATCTGCCAATCATTACTGCCAATCCTTTGCCAATCATCAAATTTTGTTTTTCTAATTTCGGGGCCAAAACACTATCCTCGTCATTACAGTCTACTTACTAATGCCTCTCGGTGCGCCAATTCACTTCTAAAGCTCGGCTTCGTACAGCCAAGCCATGAATGCGGGTTGTTTGGTGCCAGCGGCTGGATACGTCCCGCATTCGGTGCAGGGAAGGAGGTTTACCCGTGCCGAGGTCCTACACACCATCTCGGCACGGAGCCATCCCATGGCCCGATCTCGACCTGCCGGAATGCCTCAACAAAAAGTGGTCGCCATGACGACCCTTCCTATCGAGCTGCCCGCTCCGCCTAGTGGAGCACGGACACGGCTGTTCAAAGCGAGGCCCAGCGTGGATCGCGTACGGCGGTCCTTTCAAACCCGCCGTGGCTCGGATCCCCGCTGGTTCTCGCGGCACGCGAAGCCCGGCACGCACCGATGGCCCGATTCGGCCATAAGTCGCTCTAACCGCTAACCCGGTTACCGTCGATGCCTCACCTGCATGCTTACATGCATACGCTACCCCTTTCTTGCTCATACATCCAGCCGTTTCCCTGCTCTTGGTCATTGCACCTTCTCTTACACACCCAGGTACACTCATTCCACTCACAGACTTGGTCACACACCTGACCACTGAACACCTTGGCACACATTCGTCGCTCGCACACCTCATCAACACACCTTCGCGCCACCTCCTCGGTCACCTCCTCTGTGACGATCACAGGTGTGCTCTCACTCACACACCCAACCACGTGCCTCACTACCAATTCCAGCGTGCATTCCCACACACGCTCTACCATTCCAGGTGTGCTTCCTTTCTCACCTGTCACAACCAACTCACGCTCCGTGTCACTCTTACTACTCTCACCTCCACTCTTGACAGCGCACTCACCCTTACTCTCGACAGCGCACTCTTTCCTCATGCACCCGTCTGTTACACACCTTTCTCGCGCACACTCTCCCGTTACACCCTCTGTAACACTCACCACAGGTGTACACTCTTCCTTACTTTTGACAGCGCACTCTTTCCCCATGCACCCGTCCGTTACACCCCTTGCTCGCGCATCCTCTCCCGTTACATCCTCTGTAACACTCACCACAGGCGTGCATTCTTCCGTTACATCCTCTGTAACACTCCTCACTACGCGCTTCCATGTGCTCCCTCGCACACGCGCTACGACCGACTCACTCTCGACAGCACCCTCACTCCTTGGCACGCACTTTTTCCTCACACACCCCAGAGTCGGACTTTCTCGCACACCTCCTTTTTCACACACCAGACCTGTCGCACACTTCACCAACGGCCTCTCACGAACACCCGGGTCCATCTCAACCCCCAAGCTCATTAAATCACCTGGCGCATCATACGCACGACAATATTGGTCACCACTTACACCGGGTCCTCTTTCTCTTCGCTTCTCCTCCATCACCTGCGAATCCCTCATCCGGTCAATGAGCACATCATCACGATCCGAACACAGACTTTGGACCAATTCTTTTACTTCCTCTTTGATCTCTTTCTTATCCCCTCTCCGTCGCTTCTTAATTTCGCTTACCCCTTCTTCCACTTCTTCTAATTTCTGCTTCACCTCTTTTATTTCCCGGTGCATCTCCTCAAGCTCGTCTTCTAAGGCCACCTTGACCGTTTCTATGTGCGTCCTCACCTGCCGGTCCTTCGTCTCCATTACCTCTGTCACCTCGTCCAACCTCGTTGTCAGTCCCTCACGTACCATCTGACATTGCCTCTGTGTCGCTATCAAGTCATTTTTTAGGTCGTTTTGTGTCGCTTTTAACCCTCCTAATACCGCAGTGTTCCTTTGAACCTGCTCCGTTAGTTCTTTTTGTCCCTCCGTCACCTGTTCCACTCCCAGCGTCAACTCCTCTATACCACCTTGCAATTTTACAGTCCCCTTTCTCACCTCCTTCTCCATGCGCTCCTCACAGTGCCTCACCTCCTCGCGCACTCCTCCGACCTCCTCACTCACACCTCTTCTGATCTCCTCTCCCATCACTTGCATCTCCTGCCCAGATGCCACCCTCATCTGCTCCATTTCCTCCCTGTGAGCATCCAATTTAGTTTCTACCCCCATTCTGACCCCCTCTATCTGCTGCCCCATTTTTTAAACTTCCCTTTCCGCTTGGTCCCTCATGTCCCTCAATTTGCCTTCCATACTGTTTTCTAACCCCTCTAACCCCTTTTTCATCCCTTCCATTTGATTCTCTTGAGCGGCCATTCTGTTTTCTACCCCCGTTAACACCTCCTGTATTTCCCCTAATCTATTGTCTAATCCCTCAAATTTGTTTCCTAATCCCTCTATTCTACTCCCTAACCCTCCGATCTGGGCCCCCATGTCCTCCCTCAATTTCTCGCTATTGGACCCCATCCTTTGTTCTAACCGTTCGCTATTCTGGGCCATAAGGGCCTTCATTTGTATAAAAAAAGGTTCAAATCCACCAGCGGCGCTGCTACGGTCGCGGGCGCGGTCGCCGTAGCCATCTGCGAGGTGCCATTTTGCGCGCCCGTAACCTCGTGCGCGAGGACGCCATTTTGCGAACCTGCCACCCTCACTGCTTCGCTCTCCTCATGTCCCTCAATTTGTTCCTGGATCGACCCTGCCTCACTCTCCTCTACCGGAACCCAGCCGTCTTGATCTGCCATAGCGCGACTTTCAAAATTCGGGTTTTTGTAAAACAAAAGCAAATTTCGGTACTTTATAATTTTGAGCAAATTTTTTCCGAGATGTTTTAAAAAAAATTTGGTTCAGCCCTCGAATCTCACTCCTCGACACCAATTGTTACGGTCGCGGTTTAGATGTTATTTACCGAGCGGTGGCATTGCCGCGACCTAACGGTTCCCCCAATTCTTCCCCAACTCACCCGATTCACCCAGACGTTGACCAAATCGCGCTATGCCAAATCAATGATGGAAAGGAGACGACGACTGGGAAAGAGGAAACGATGCAAGGGGTACAGTTCTCAAGACCTCCGGAGGAGGGTATAATTACAGTGGTGGAGAAAAGGGGGTAGATTACACGGCAGAGTGAGGTAAAAGACACAGAAGAGATGGGCACTTAAATACAATCTTATCTATTCCCCGGACAGACCACAGACAAACGGAACAAGGCTGACTTACACAGGGATTGATGGCAGGGAGGGACAGGTAGTTCGATGGCACAAGGTGCACCTTGGCTCGGGGACAGGATAAAGCACGGTCCAGTCCAGAAGATGCGGGGAGGCCTCACAGCGCTCGGAGGTGGTCTTGCTTGCTCCAAGCTCAGCGCGCATCTGACGTCACCTCCCTCTTCCTGCGCATGCTCAGCGGGGAGTGACACGCCCTCGGCTGGTTGGCTCCGCCCCACTGGGGCCGGTCCGCCGCTTCCATTGGGTGCGGGAGTTACGGGGCTCCGCCCTTGACGAGGAGCTGACAGGGAGCCCCTATTTGGTAACCCCGTCGAGCACATGTTCGATGGCGGCTCGTTGGGAAGGCCTGGTGCCCTCCCAACACCCCCTACCAACCAAGCCGGAGTGAGGACGCGCACTTCCCGCGCCCGCCGCTGCCGTTGCTGTTGTTGCTGAACCGTGAGGAAGAGCTGCGGGGAGGTATTGGGAGGTCCTAAACTTCCTAACGGTGCCATACAATCACATTCTGGTGCAACGAAGGGTCAGAATTAATGGAAACGAGTCCTTAACTGACATAGACTAAGAATAACTAGCAAGATGTCCTATAGTTGTCTTACATGAGATGCGGTGAACCTGGGCACGACATTTAATGGGGGAAATAGGGGGAGGTCGGGTCTACAGAGTGTTGTTTACAGAAAATGGGACTAGGGAATGGGGGATCGTTGGGAAGTATTGAGGAAATAGGGGAATATTTACAAGTGGATATGGATGGATGCAAATCCCATATCCGCAACAATATATATATATATATATTGTTACGGGTCGCGGACAAGATGTTACTTTGGGCCGAGCGGATGGTCAACCGCGACCGTTACAGGATCCCCGATTAGCCCGACTTCCTGAACGTTGGCCAAAGTCGCACCACAGATATTCAATATGGAAACCTCTAAAGCGACCGAAAGAGAAGGAAGAGAGAAGAAGACAGAGTACGGAGGAATAACAGGATTTATTATACACACAAGCAAAAAGAAGGAGCGATCAAAGTTATTTACAAGCAATTGATGGAAGAAGCAGTCACACAGTGAATCGTTAGCTTATCTATGCAGTTTACTTCACTCCAGGACAACGATTAAGACAGACGATGTTCACACTTACACGGGGGAAATTGCAGGCAGGAATGGCGGAGGTGGGTTGCTGGAGAGGGAGGCAGGGTCAGGTCCCTGCAACCGGCAGGGCTGGAGGTAGCAGCTCCCACTCTTCGCATTTTTGGCAGGAAAACCCTCGGTCGCGTCGACGCTGCTGATGCTGTGGACGTCACGCGCTGGCTCGGTCACACCTGCTCCTCTCCTTCTGCTGGAGCCGTCTCCCTCCTCTCAGCTCGTCTCTCCAAAGCTTGTTTCATCTCCAAGTACCTCTCCTTTTTGGAGCGTCTCTCATCTCTCATCTCACAGCTCATCTCTCCTCTCACAGCTCATCTCTCATGTCATCTCTTCTCTCATCTGCCGAAGCAGTCCCTTCCAGTCGCTTTTATTACTCGGGTCGGAATCAAGCCGCCGGCTGTGAGGGCACGCCTACCGGGTCGCTCGCCGCGGTGCTGGTTGGCTGTTAGGGCTGTCCTATTCCCCCTTTGATCATGACGACGTGCCACGCCCGTGAGTTGGCGGCTCCTACCCCCCTCTTCTCCGAGATTAGCACATGGGCAATGGCGGCTTGTGGGATTGAACACCATTCGCACCGCTTTTGAAAGGAACTTTGGAGAGCGGAGATGATTGGGGAAATTGAAAGGGGCCTACGCTTATTTCGTTTGATACAATGCAGAGTCAATCTAGTGGGAAACACATATTTAGCCTACATAGAATAAGGAAATAAACTATTTAAAAAGATATATTAAAGCGCGATGCTGCGCACGCTAATGCTTACGCAAGGAGGAAGCGGACAACGCGGTTCATAAAAGAGGCTTTATTTCAAGAGCTCACTGTAACAGTGAGCTGCTCAGGGCTGCGCGCCCCGTGTATATCGTGAGGCCACGCCTCTCTCCCTGGCGTGGCCCACCCCCACTTGGTGTGCGGGGTGATGTCACCACGTCAGTGCTTTCGTGTCCGCCACACGCGCCCCCCCAGAATCACCACGCACCTGAAGGGTCAGTTTGCGGGGCAAACGGATGACCCGGCCGAAGCGCCCCCTGGCGACTGGCGGCGTCTGGGATGCAGGGATGCCATCTGGGATGCCTCCGGCAGCAGGACCGGGGGGCGGCGTGGCGGCGGGGCTGGGCGGTGCCGGGGGTCCGCCCGCAGGGGGGCGGCCCCGACGCGGGGGTCGGGCCACTGGCGGTGGATGGTCTACGTCGAGGTGGGCCGGCTTGAGGCGGTCTACAGAAACGCGGTCAGGAGTACCGCCGATGTCCAGGGTGAAGTGCTTCGCCCCGGTCTCCAGCACGCGGAAAGGCCCGTCGTACGGGGGCCGCAGTGGTGTCCGATGGGCATCGTGGCGGACAAAGACGTACTCCGCCGTGCGAAGCTCCGGGGCGACGTGCGTCGGTGGGTGCCCGTGGCATGCCGTTGGCACCGGGGCGAACCTCTGGGCGGTCTCTTGCAGAGCGGAGCGCTGCTGTGCTGCGGACCATGGTGCCGTGGATTCGGGGAGGAACTCGCCCGGCACCCGCAGCGGTTGCCCGAAGACCAACTCCGCCGCGGATGCGCGCAGGTCCTCCTTGGGCGCCGTCCGGAGGCCCAGCAGGACCCAGGGGAGCCTGTCGACCCAGCTGCCGTCGCGGAGGGTGGCCCGGAGCGCGGCCTTCAATGAGCGGTGAAATCGCTCACACAGGCCGTTAGCCTGGGGGTGGTATGCCGTGGTTCGGTGCAGCCGGACCCCGAGCCCCTGCGCGACCGCCCCCCAGAGCTCCGAGGTGAACTGGGGGCCGCGGTCAGACGAGATGTCTGAGGGGGCGCCGAACCGGGCGACCCAGGTGGCGATGAAAGCCTGCGCGACATCCGACGCCATCGTCGACGCCAAGGGCACGGCCTCCGGCCACCGGGTGGTGCGGTCCACCATGGTGAGGACATGGGTGAAACCCCGCGAGGGGGGCAGAGGTCCCACCAGGTCCACGTGGACGTGGTCAAACCGGCGTTCCGGCACCGTGAACGGGGCCAATGGGGCCTGGGTGTGCCGGTGCACCTTGGCGCGCTGGCACGCGAGGCACGTCCTGGCCCAGCCGCGGACGGCCTTCCGGAGGCCATGCCAGACGAACTTGTCGGCGATCAACCTTTGGGAGGCCCTCGCGCCCGGGTGGGACAGGCCGTGGATGGCGTCAAACACCTGGCGCTGCCAGCCCGCGGGCACGATGGGGCGAGGACGCCCGAGGGAGACGTCGCACAAGAGGGCCGCGCCTGCGCCGTCGAACGGCACCTCGGTGACACGGAGGCCCGTGACGGTGGTCCGCAAGGCCTGGACGTCGGGGTCAGCGGCCTGGTCTGCTGCCATCCGGGCATAGTCGATGCCGAGGTGGACTGTGTGGGCGACGGCCCGGGAAAGGCAATCCGCCACCGGGTTGTCCTTCCCCGCGACGTGCCGGATGTCCGTCGTGTACTCGGACACGGCCGAGAGGTGACGCTGTTGCCGGGCCGACCACGGCTCGGTGACCTTGCCCATCGCGAAGATCAGCGGCTTGTGGTCGATGAAGGCCGTGAACGCACGGCCCTCGAGCAGATGGCGGAAGTGCCTGACCGCCAAGTGAAGCCCGAGCAACTCGCGGTCGAAGGTACTGTAACGGCGTTCGGGCGGGCGAAGCTGCCGGCTAAAGAACGCCAGCGGTTGCCAAGCTCCACACACCCATTGCTCGTGCACCGCGCCCACCGCGTAGTCCGAGGCGTCGGTGGTGAGGGCGATCGGTGCATCGGGCGCCGGGTGCGCGAGCATGGTGGCGTTAGCCAAGGCGAGCTTCACGCCCGTGAACGCCGTGTCCATCTGCTCGGTCCAGGTAACGTCGCCTTTGCCCGGCTTACCTCGGAGAGCTTCGTGCAGGGGGCACAGGAGCTGGGCGATACGGGGCAGGAACCGATGGTAAAAGTTCACCATGCCCAGGAACTCCTGCAGCCCTCTGATCGTGCGGGGGCGCGGAAACCCCTTCACCACCTCCACCTTGGCCGGCAGGGGGACGGCTCCGTGCCTGGTGACACGGTGCCCCAGAAAATCGATTATGGCGGCGCCGAACCGGCACTTTGCGGGGTTCACAATCAGGCCATGCTGGCCCAGGCATTCGAAGAGCGTGCGGAGGTGGCGTAGGTGCTCTTCGCTGGACGCGCTGGCGACGAGGATATCGTCCAGGTAGACGCAGACAAAATCCAAGTCACGCAGGATGCTGTCCATCAGTCGCTGGAATGCCTGAGCCGCATTCTTCAGACCGAAGAGCATCCGCAGGAACTCGAAGAGTCCGAATGGCGTGATGACCGCCGTCTTCGGGACGTCCTCTGGCCTGACGGGGACCTGATGGTAGCCGCGTATGAGGTCCACCTTCGAGAAGAAGGACATGCCCGCCAAACGGGCGGAAAAGTCCTGAATGTGGGGGACGGGGTAGCGGTCGGGGGTGGTGGCGTCATTGAGACGGCGATAGTCCCCGCATGGTCGCCATCCCCCGCCGGGCTTCGGCATGATGTGTAGCGGCGACGCCCAAGCGCTCTCTGAGCGCCGAACGATGCCGAGTCGCTCCAGGGTAGCGAACGCCGCTTTTGCCACCGCCAGCTTCGTCGGCTCGAGGCGGCGTGCCCGGCGTAGACCGGTGGCCCGACGGTGGGGATGTGATGGGCCACCCCGTGCTTGACAGCCCCCGCTGAGAAGGTGGGCCGCGTGAGGGCCGGGAAGCCGGCGAGGAGGCGGGTGAATGTGTCCGCTGCCGGAAGCATACAGACCAACGTGGCCGGAACTGAACCGTTCGGCAAACCGCTCGTTGAGCTGCTCGACGAGCTAGGCAGCGCACAAGCGAGCGAGCTGAACGTCTCGGCCTGGACAAGACGTCTGCGCTTTATGTCGACCAGGAGCCCATTAGCGCACAGGAAGTCCGCGCCAAGCAGTGCCATGGGCACGTCGGCGGTGACGAACGTCCATCGGAAAACCTGCCCTCCGAACCGCAGAGAGGCAGCGTTTTCCGTACATACGGATGGGCGTCCCGTTCGCGGCAAGCAGCACGGGGCCCCCGCCTGCGGCGTGCTTGTCTGACGTGCCGGCGGGAACGACACTCACATGCGCTCCCGTGTCGCACAGGTAACGGCGCCCGGATAAGGTGTCCGTTATGAACAGCAGGCTGCTCGAACGGCCGGCGCTCATCGCCACTATCGAGCGCCGGCCCGGGCGTTTCCCGACCTGTTGAAGGAGCATGGCGGACGACATTGCCGAGCCTCGTGGCCAAACTTGGCGTGGAACCAGCACCAGGTGGTGGAGCTGGAGGAGCGCGGCTGGCTCCGCCAGGCCGGTGGAGTTGGCGGGTTTCCCCGCGGTGGCGGTTTTCACCACGGCGGTGGGCGGGGCGTGGCGGCGGTCACGAGGTGCGTATCAGCATGCTGCGTATGCTGTATAAGCTGATGCTGTGGAACAGCAGCATCAGCAGCATTAGCAGCATCAGCCACGAGGGCCGTGACGGCCACGCCGACTCTCACCCGCGTGTCCGAAGCGGCGAAGTACTTGTCCGCCTCGGCCGCCAATGCTCGGGGTTCCGTTAGCCCGGTCCCGGCCAACGCGAGGCGAACCTGCGCTGGAAGTTGGCGACGGAAAAGCGCCCGGAATAGAGAACCGGGGGCTTCGTCGCCCAACAGTGACAGCATATGGTCCATTCTGACCGACGGGCGTGTGTCGCCGAGCTCGGGGAGATCCAGGAGGCGGTCGGCCAGTGCGTCGTCCGTGAGGCCGAACGTGGCTAGGA
This sequence comes from Myxine glutinosa, assembly GCF_964187855.1. Classification (NCBI taxonomy): domain Eukaryota; kingdom Metazoa; phylum Chordata; class Myxini; order Myxiniformes; family Myxinidae; genus Myxine; species Myxine glutinosa. Next base: position 66,451,053 of record NC_136265.1, on the reverse strand, counting down.
GTAGCCGCTTGAGTGCCTCGTACTTGTGGCCGTCCGGTGGGTGGCGAAGGACGGACACAACTCAAGCGGCCGTGCCGGGCCCGAGGGAGGCGACGACGTGGCAGTAGCGCATGTCGTCGTTGGTGAGGCGCCGAAGCTGAAATTGGGCTTCGGCTTGAACGAACCAGCCTTCGGCCTGGGCCTCCCAAAATTCGGGAAGTTTAATCGCCATTGCCTTGTCGTTGGCCCTTGCAATGGCGTCGTGTTCGGAAGGATCGCTACGGCAGATCCAACGTCAAGGTCACCATATAAAGCGCGATGCTGCGCACGCTAATGCTTACGCAAAGAGCAAGCGGACAACGCGGTTCATAAAAGAGGCTTTATTCAAAGTACTCAAACTGCAGCACTAAGCTGCTCAGGGCTGCGCGCTCCGCGTATATCGTGAGGCCACGCCTCTCTCCCTGGCGTGGCCCATCCCCACTTGGTGTGCGGGGTGATGTCACCGCGTCAGTGCTTTCGTGTCCGCCACAATATCGTGGCCTGTCTGTAGGTTCATGGAATTAACTAGGGGGACGTCTTTCGATCTTATTTACTCTACGAGGGTCAGTTAAAACACAGCAAACCAGTTCTCACATTCTTTACACTTTCCAAATTCGTTACAATATATATATATATATATATATATATATATATATATATATATATATATATATATACAGTCACGTGAAAAAGTAAGTACACCCCATGTAAAGTTTTGACTTTTTCAACATACAGCTATTTGATCTTCATTTCAACAATATTGATAGATAAAGGTGATATATAACAAATATCATGAAACATTTACATTTTGTAGTCCATTGTATCTATCTATAATGCCAGTAATCTCTGTGTGTCTGTCTGTGACCGCTGTTTCTCGACAACCACGGGTCCGATATACTTGAAACTTGCCAGGTATATTGCTGGGGACCCGAGGATGTGCCTTTTCAAGGTTTCATATTAATCGGACAAGTAGTTAGCGAGCTATGTCCAAAAAACGATTCAACCAATCAGAGAGCAGCGAGCTATCACGTGTGCCGAACGTGGCGAACAGACTCTGCCTCGGACGGCACATTTTAGAGCGTATTCATTTATTTCACGTTGGCAAACTATGTTGGCGTTAAACTATGTTTTAAAACTAATTAAAACTAATTTGCGATTCTTTCGCTTTCCTGTGCGTTTGTGCACGCTATGGCGATTTCTTTACCAAACTCCGCAAGCCGTTCGCTTTGGACCAAACCATTTCATGTAAATAGAGGGGGGGGGTTGTCACCGTACTCGCAAGCCGTTCGCTTTGGACCAAACCATTTCATGTAAATAGAGGGGGGGGATATAATTTTAGATATATATATAGTACGGGCATGCCCTAGTAATTTAAATTAACATAAATGCAAATTTCGCATGTGGAAAAAGTAAGTCCACCCTTGGCTCTGATCGGTGGTATTGCCCCCTTTGGCAGAAACAACCTCAAGTAGGCGTTTCTTATAACTGTCTTCCAGTCTCTGACATCGACTGGGATAAATTTTTGCCCACTCCTCCATGCAGAATTCTTTCAGCTGTGCGATGTTTGAGGGGTTTCTTGCATGCACAGCTCGTTTCAAATCCACCCACAACATCTCGATAGGATTTAGATCCGGGCTTTGACATGGCCATTCCAGAACCCTCCATTTCTTTCTTTTCAGCCATTCCTTGGTGGATTTACGGGTATGTTTAGGGTCATTGTCATGTTGCAAGGTCCACCTTCGGTTGAGGTTCAACTTTCCAATAGATAGCCTCACATTATCCTCAAGCACCCTCTGGTCCAACGAAGAATTCATAGTGGATTCTATGATGGTGAGCTGCCCAGGCCCTGATGCAGCAAAGCTGCCCCAAATCATAATATTTACACCACCATGTTTTACAGTTGGTATCAGGTTCTTGTGGTCAAATGCTGTCTTTGGTTTTCGCCAAACATGTCTTCTGGTACTGTGGCCAACTAGCTCGACCTTTGACTCATCTGTCCAGAGCACATTGTTCCAGAAGTGTTGGTCATTGCCGAGGTGTTCATTGGCAAACTTTAGTCTTGCCCTGATGTTCTTTCTGGACAGCAAAGGATTCCTCCTGGCACACCTCCCAAGTAGATCAAATTTGTGCAGCCTCTTTCTAATGGTAGACTCGTGCACTTTGACATCAACAGTGACAAGAGCTACCTTTAGGTCCCGTGATGACATTCTGGGGTTCTTCGAGACTTCTTTCAGCATCTTGCAGTCTGCTCTCGGGCTGAACTTGCTGGGGCGGCCTGGCCTGAACCAGTTGGCAGTTGTTTGGAATCTTCTCCACATGTGGATGATCTTCCAGACAGTCGAATGATTGATTTCAAATTGTTTGGAGATCTTTTAAAATCCATTCCCAGACTCGTAGGCATCTATAACCTTCTTTCTGAAGGATCAAACATGGCCGCTATTAATCGCTGCTATTAATCGCTCTTTTGATCTCGGCATGGTGACGCCACAAAATTCAACAACAAAGAGCAAACCAAACGAAATGTCTGAGGTTTAAATAAGACAGGTTCCTCCAAGATCCTCTCTAACGATGTTCTAATCATTTGCACCTGAGCTGGTGCACCTTATTCTAATTTTAGGTATTTGAAGTAGTGATAAATGTCGGGGTGTACTTACTTTTTCCACATGCAAAATTTGCATTTATGTTTATTTAAATTACTAGGGCGTGCCCGTACGTGGGTGCAAAAAAACATGCGTGCAAACAACAACAACAAAAAAAAACTTTGAAACCACGTGGCAGTAACGACCACAGAACCCCCCCCCCTCTATTTACATGAAATGGTTTGGTCCATTCGCAAAGCCAAAGCGAACGGCTTGCGAGTACGGTAGAACCCCCCCCCCCCCCTCTATTTACATGAAATGGTTTGGTCCATTCGCAAAGCCAAAGCGAACGGCTTGCGAGTTTGGTAAATAAATCGCCATAGCTCGGTAACTACTTCTCCGATTAATATGAAACCTTGAAAAGGCACATCCTCAGGTCCCCAGCAATATATCTGGCAATTTTAATTGAATTACTATCCGTAATGGCGCACGCGCTCTCACACGCCTACGTGCGGCGTACGTGCGTCTCACACGCCTACTCTACACGCGGCCACGCCTACGCAACAACGTGTTCTGTGATTGGCTGGCCTACCCCGCAACCTGTTCTGTGATTAGTTTGGTAAATAAATCGCCATAGCTCGGTAACTACTTCTCCGATTAATATGAAACCTTGAAAAGGCACATCCTCAGGTCCCCAGCAATATACCTGGCAAGTTTCAAGTATATCGGACCCGTGGTTGTCGAGAAACAGCGGTCACAGACAAACACACAGACAAACACACAGACAAACACACAGACACACACACACACACACAGAGATTACTGGAATTATAGATAGATGAAATGGACTACAAAATGTGAATGTTTCATGATATTTGTTACATTATACCACCTTTATCTATCAATATTGTTGAAATGAAGATCAAATAGCTGTATGTTGAAATATGTTGAAAAAGTCAAAACTTTACATGGAGTGTACTTACTTTTTCACGTGACTGTATATTGTTATGTCTGGCGGGTAGTGATATGTAGGGCAGAATAGGTAACATGCTTCGAGATGTCGAGGTAAGGAAAACTTCCCTGTAATAAGTTCATGTGTAAGCATTTTGTCAGTTAAGATGTATAATTGTGAATCTACCAGGAGGTTCGAGTGATAAGTAGTGTAGGGATTAAGGAGTAGCGCCCTTGTATGTCTCACCTGGTTAGCCAAAATAAAATAATCTAAAATAAAATTAAAATGGGAATTTGATGTGGAGCAGCCTTGGTTGGAGTTGGTCCCCGGGCTGCGGGATTTGGACCGGGAGAGGTCAATGGTGATGGCCTCGGGCAAAAGTTGCCCCTTTCGAAATTTGGTGATGCCAGCCAGCTGGGGGGCTGTGCTGGCGAGATTTGGACGTGGGGTCCAGCCATGGGTGGCATGGTACGACCTGGGCCCCACGGGGGGTCTGGTGGAGTGTGGCGTCCCTTGTCTGACAGGGCGCCGTCCGGGCGTGTGGCTCAGGCCGACAGGGTCACCGGACCCTGGTGGGGATTAAGACCTCCAGGGGGGTCCGAGGTGGTTTCTCAAGCCTGGGATGGCATTTATTGAGGACCACGAGGGGGAGGTGTTGTGGGTCGTGCTTTGGTGGTGGCACCGCGGACGGCCAACTTGGGCCTGATGTAGTGACCACCAGGGCATGCGGCCTGACACCCTCTCCCTGAGACTTTGGGACAGCCAGCATGTGATGACCTGACATGCTGTGTTGCTCTATGGATGCCGGTCAAACCAAATGGACAGGGATGGACATAGCCTGCTGGACAACCATTGGGGCATCTGTGGAACGTGATGGTGTGAGAGTGACCTTCCACAGATGTTCCGTTATGATTTATGGACTCTCGGGTAGGGAAGAGAGCCATGGGGTTGGTGAATTTGGAATGTGTAACGAGCCAAGCATATGGGCCATGCTCGGCTGGCATGTGTATGGCAAAGCATCTTTCTTTGGTTGAGATGAGTGAAATGTGAAAAATGTTTGGCATGGGTAATCTGTGGGTTAGATGTAAATTTAAGGGTGAATTTTATGAAGAGAAATGGTGGACACTGTACAGTGACGCCATTATTGATCCAGGTGTGCTAGACCAAAGTGTTGGAGGCTGTAAAAAAAATTGACAGGGTAGCAGGACAGCTTTCAACTGGTTGCGGGGGCGACTACGCCAATATTTGGGATGCGGAGTCATGGGGATGTAGTTGGGTGGTCTGAGGGTCAACGTGGTGCTATGGGTGTCCGAGGCATGTGGACCATGTCTTCTGGGTGGGTCTCCTGGTGGAGCATGGCTGTTGACTGCACCTTGGTGTGGTCAAGTGTGGGTGAGCACTGGGGGGGCTGCAGTTCTGCAGTCGGACTGGGGGATGATGTGGAGGTGCAGGGGACGTGGCTGTCGGGACGCCACGCACTGTGACCGTGCCCCCCAGGGCCGAGGTTGTGCGTGCGGTCGTGTGTTTTTGGCAGCAGGTGCTCACCACATTGGCCAGCTGGGGCTGGTGCAGCTGTGTTCCTCGCAGGGGGGCCGAAGGATGGATGGTGGTTCGCACCCTTATGGACACTCATGGGCCATGTTGGCGTTTTGACTCCTCACCTTGTCCCGATTACCCTTGCACGGTAGAGGTGCAGAGCTGTCGTGGCCACAGGTCGTTGTGTGGTGATGATCACCGTCGTTGGATGCGCATCCACATACCTGCCAGTGTAGTGGGGACAAAAGAGAAATTTGGAAGAATTTGGTAGGCCCAATGTGAAATTTTGGGATTGTAAGGGTGGATTGCACTTTGGACCTGACCAACCGGAAACTACATGCACTTGAGGTGAGTGTTGGATGTGCACTGTCCCAGGCTTCAGGACTTGCTATGCAAATTGGGGACATGTAATTTGGAGTTGGGAAGCGGGTGAGAGTGATGACATGGCCGGTGAGGGGATGGAATGGGGACCACACAGTGTCTTGTGAGTGGCGTTTGTGTTTGTGTTGTGGTTATGTGTTTTGATGTGGTCGGGAGATTGGAGATAATGGAGAGTGAGTGATGATTATGGCGTTTTGGAAATGTGCTTTTGGAAATGTGTAATGGCAAATGTGAATAGGGGATTTCACATGCAGCAGGCCATGGCAACCCTTGTAACATCTTTTACACCATCTTTGGAATTGTGCTGAATTGTGTTGAGAATTGAATGGCAGCGGGGGAGGAAGTGTGTTTTGGGGTCTTGTGGGTGGGGAAGGGGTGTGTGTCCGCAGGTACGGATCAAGCTCTGAGGGGCGATGCCTGCGGCCCCCCTCGGCGGCAATTACCCCTGGCGGCCAGTGGTATCTGGAAATTGGACCTCATCGGTGGAGGGTCTGGTTGGGCGCCGTGGGGTGAGGGAGTCCCCCGGCGACCCGTGGAGCTGCGCGGCAGTGGGAGGCAATGGAGCCTGGTGTGTGTGGAGACCCTCAACGGTGGAAAGGGGCTGTTGGGCTGTCACATATGACATCAATGCCATGGTCCTGCAGGGGGGTGTATTGAAATAAGTGCTTGTTGACGTTTGAAATGCCTTGATGACTTATGGAATGTGTATGAGTGGATAAGGGGTTTGTGCTGCATGAATGTGGGCAAAATCCACCGAGCCATGTCACTCACCTGTAACATCTGGACAGGTCCCGTGGAAATTTAGGGGTGCATTGGGGATGGCCCCGCAGGTAAAGTTGCGTCTTGTGGCATCCACCGGGGGCCGCAGTCTGTCGATTGGGGTTGTAAAAAAAAAATGTTTACGAGTTTTTTGGAATCTTGTAAGTTGGTTAAGTTTGTGGTTGAGTTAGTTTTGGTGTGTTGTTTGTTTCCTCTGTCAGGGAATAAAATATTCACATTAACAATTGACCATATTGTTAATATAACTACCGAATGTGATCTGGTGTAAAAATGCTCTGTGGTGCAGTTTGATAAAACTGTGAATCCTCTTGAACTATTTAGCTTCTGTTAAAGAGCTAACAGGTGGTCGAGAGAGAGTTAATTAAAGACAGAGTGTGTAACGCTCTTGGACTGCCATCTGTGTCTTTCAATATTTAGCCTGTGTTCCATAGATGGAACACAGGCTGCAAATTCCCCCTCAGCAGGTCAGAGCATTTGACCTCTTGAACAGAAATAATGTAGTGCTCTCAGTCTCCCAACATAGAAAGCTGGCCAAAGGAGCCAAATAAGGCTTTTGGATAAAGGAGTCTGGGCCTTTATAAGAAAGAGAAAGTTGTGATTGGAGAGAGAGAACTGGGAGAGTGACGGAGGAGTGTGGACTGGGAGAGTGACTGAAGAGGAGTGAACAACTGGAGACTGGTCAACAACTGAACGAGGTTCAACAAAGACCTACAGAAGGAGCTACAGCCACGACCGGCAGAACAACGTCATTAATATCTAATTAGTACATTTAGTAGAATACAGCAAAACTCTCAAAAGTGAATAAAACATTGATTTTGCTAAAACGAGTTTCTTGAAGTTTTAATAGTGAATACAGTAGAAATTATACTTCTACAGAATTGGTGGCCCGTAGGGACTCAACTGCCCAGGTGAACAAGGTAAGCTTTTGTTTGTTATCTGTGTAGTCTGATGTTAATCTGCGATAATTGTCCAGTGTTTGAGTTTTGTGTATTTTTGTTGAGATGTGGAAGGTGGAAAAAACCACGAGGCATACCTCCTCGAGGGAGGACCGCTGGGTCCCCTCGGGGTCTTAAAGGTGTGAAAAGATTTCAGAAGTCATGACGATTCAACTTTTTTTTTTTAATTGTTTTTTTGTTGTTGTTTTTTTTCTCTAATTTGAATTTTTTTTCGGTACATTCTACGAGTTCAAAGAGCCACTAACGAACCCCGGGGCGTTAGCGAAAGGGTGCTGCATTCGTCCAGTCATGAAAAGAAACTGAAAATGGATTTTGTGTATTTCGTATGCTTTTGTATATTTCTGCTCATTTTCATGTGATTTAATGGTCTGCGTCAAATATCTGCCCGTTCCTTTTGTATGATGATTCAAATATTGTTGGGTTCCTATGGTTGAGACTTCTATAGTATTTCTGTAGGTATTCCTGTGGTGAGCCTTTTTTTTTTGATGTGGTCACGATGGACGAGTAGATATGCTGTCGCAGGAGCAGAACAGCGATTTTTAAAAAACGATTATCTGAGGATTTTTCAATAACTAGCGATTTTTGTACAAAAAGTGAATTTTATACAGCGTACAGTGCTAAGGAAAAATCGGCTGGCTCGATTTTCAAACATAAATTCCCATGGTGGTACAAAAGTGGGTTTAGCACTTTCATAAAAGTTAATCCGCGCGCCAGGCAAATCTTTGTGCACGAGTGGACAGAGGATATCTTTTACACTTCCAGCCTTGGACGATAGCATGCGTGCAGGCAGGTTGCCTATAGCAACCACTTGGTGATGTGTGCAAATGTCTCCTAGTCCCTTGTCCGCTTATTACATATGGGATCAAAAACGATTTTTTTCTTTTAAAGGTTACCTCTTTCAACTTCTCCAGCCCCACACCCCCCCCCCCCCCCCCCCAACCTTCCCCTGCCCTTTCCCCCTCCCTCCTTCCATTTCCTGCCCCCCTCCATCCTAACTCCTCACCCTTACCCCATCCAACCATTATCCAACCCCCTCCCTGCCCCCCCATTTTTTCTTCCCTTCTGCAGCCCCCCCCTTCTTTTTCTCTCCAAACTTACCTTTTACCTGTATATTTACATCCTGATTAGGGAATGTTTGGGATTTTTGGGATTTTTTTGGGGGATCTTGGATCACAGCTATAAATCATTCAATCAAGATACAAATTAATGTGAGACAATCCCATGCCACTCGGATACGGAATCTCTAAAAATTAGAACCATGGGATGTACATTTGATAATTTTATTTTCACCTGTACTCATCCTCCTGATCTGACACTTCCTGATCTGATCTGACACCGGATTAGGACAATAAGTTACAGATGAGTATTGGGGAGGACATAAGGGAATTTATTGCTATAAGATACTATGCCATGTGGCAAGGCAATTAACTGGAACCAAACACAAAATTGTACCTGTTTGATGAAACAAAACTTAGATCTGTATATATATGGGTGAATTTACAGGTACATGGATTTGGTGACCCTTTCAAGTGGTGAAGTAACATCACGTCCTCTCCCCCCCCCCCCCTTTCCATTTCCTGTCCCCTCCACCCCAATCCTAACCCTAACCCCATCCTGCCATCATCCTCCCCACCAAGTCATGTTATATTACAGATTGTATGAGGCATGTATAGGAGTGTATTGTTGTATAGGATCGTTGATTGTATAGGATTGGATGGGATTGTGGATCCCATATCGCATTGGATCCCATGTTGATTTAGCATATCACCTTATTATGTGGTCTCTTTATGTGCTCTTTATCCTCACCCCTCTTCCCCCCCCCCCCTCCCCTTACACCATGGCCCCATACTGCTAAAATAATTTGTGAAATAGTACGAGACAGTTCGAATGGTTAAATAATACACAGATGAGTGTATGGCTTGCACAGAAGTTTGAGAGGGCGATAGTATTCACCATATAATCTCTCACAGCCTTGTAAGGGAGAATGAGTGCAGCCAATAATACACAGTTATTTTTAGAATAATACAATGAGTGTCGTATTTCGCATAGTATTAATACCCCTAAGGGAGCCCCACCCCACCCCCCCAGCCTCATTCCTCCCTTGACATCCTGCCACTTCTCCTACTCCCTTCCCCACCCTTTTTCCTCCCCCCTTTCCTCCTTTTTTTACTCCTCTTTTATTTCACTTTTACCTGGTTTCCCTTTTCATAGTTCTCATTGTTTTCTCTCATTGTTGATGAGATTCATCATTGTCATCATTGATGATCAGTGTTCATGCTCATTCTCAAAGTTTGTTGAAATGAATGATTATGGTATGACTCTGATTATGATAATGATTTACAATTTTTTTTACAATTACAATTGCCAATTTACAATTATGGTAAATTTACAATTTACATTTACAATTTATAATTACAATGATTTACAATGAAAATGGTTTACAATCATGAAAATTGCTATGATTGTCAGGCATGTCATCATTGGGTTTTGATGTAAATCGATTGCATGGACTTTAAGGATAACTTTACAGCCCTGCAGGATTAATGATGTATTACAAGTTACAAAGTTTGTTGGAGTGTTGAAATTTCAGTGGGATTGGATTGCATTGGTCAATATTATGGATTAATTGCCATTCATTGGTACGGCATTTCAGGACTCTTACAACATTTTAATTGTCAAGAACTTTGAGTGTCATTCAAAGTGAGACATGTTGTTTTTTGTGCTCTTAAGCATGCTCTTAAGAACACAATAAATTGTAACCTTATGATGTTCTGACGGGGAATGATTTGATGAAGTGCACCATCAATTCATTTTTCCCATGTAAGACAGTAATGTATTTGAATTTGTGATATAATGACCAGACAAGATTGAAAAAAAAAAGAAAAAAAGAAAAAAAAAAGGCAGCTATGATCCAGAGGCAGAACGGTGATTTGTCAACTGACGGCAGATATGGGTCAAACGGTGATGACCGATGATCATATGTCCCCGTCAGTGGACGGAACTGTTATATTATAGGCAACATTGGAAAGAGGCTTAGGTATAGAGTACTGTTGATCCCATATCATAGTTCAGTATCAGACATTGGTTTCAATTCAGTATCAGACTGATAAATGAATTTTGATATTATCATTTATGATATGTTATTATATATTATTATTCGGATTTTATTGATGAATATTGATAAATTGATTGAAATTACATAATTGAATTAATTCTGATTCTGATTGATTGATTGATTGATCTGATTGATTGATTCTGATCTGATTTAATTTAAATTTAATTTAATCAAGTCAATTGATGGATGAATACAAACTGCGGTCTCAAGAAAGAAGCTTTGAGATATTTGTGAAACATCAATGTGAAGACAACCTTGGAAATTGAGCAAGGTCGTGTGTCTATAGTTATATTATATGTGGTTATTTTTGTTTGATCCCCCCTCAACAGGACTTACTGATCCACACTCATCTGCAACACCGATCAGTGAGATTGGGGTGTGGAAAAGCCACAGGACAGGGAGACTCTCTGGAAATCACCTGAAGTCATCTATTGAAAAGGTGGAGAGATACTTCGATCCGGTGGAGATCCTGGGAGACCACAGAGTGGAGCTTATAGGGATAAGCTAGAAAACAACGTATTCAACGCTACTCTGAATAAGGTGGAACAAACTTCAGAGATTTTTGCAGTACACACAGTTGATAGTGGGTATAGGTGTAGTCCATTGTGTAGTCCTTGTAGTTATTTGGTACATTGAGTGAGTATAGAGTGTTACTCACACACAGAAAAGATGGGAAGTGGACTCTGCAAGGATAAACAAAGTCAATTAGACGAGTCAAAGAGGTACTTGTATCAACTCCATGTATCAGAAATATGGTGCAGAATCACTTACAGATGTGGAATCCTGGCATGAATGGACTAAAGGACGAAAAAGGGAATTCCCACGGGATGGTACTTTTGACAGGAACATATTGGAAACACTCGGTGAAGAATTGAAAGCCAGGAGGAGACAGAAGTTCAAAGTAGACTGGCTGGCCTTCCATTATTGGGATGTTGAATCCAGGAAATGGGAACAGCAAGAAAGGGTAATGGACCTAGAACTTAAAATAAAAACGATGCAGGACACATTGGAGGAGATAAATGCACAACTGCCCTCGAAAATAGGAATAAAAGTGACAGTTGTCCCATCTGATTCCCATTTGTCTCTCCAAAAAGGACGGTACAGAGAATTTTTTCGTGTTTCAGGAGAGAACCAGAGATTGCGGTGGCAACTCAGGGATCTGGAGATGCAGCCCAGCGATACAAGTGAACAGGTGGACAGACCAGCCACTGACAGAAATCGATGTTTTAATTGTGGAAATATTGGACACTGGAAACGACGTTGTCCATATTCAAATAGGAAGACTAGTTCATAGGACGAACCAAGATCAAGGGTACCAGTGCTTACCGGTACCTCAGATAACGATTAGGCCTTCATTGCTGCAGATCTCAAATGCCGACAGGCCTCAACAGATTAAATCATCAGACCAACATGAATAATTGTTCATGCTTCTATGCTTCTTGTCTCAAAAAATTTTCGGAGCAAGAATGAATTTTACTTTTGCTTATTAGCGAATTAATAATTAATTGATTAAATGCCAAAATTGGATTTTTTTTGGAACATGAATTAAAAGATCCAGAATTAGAGTTCATTCTGGAAGCCTCATATTTGCCAATTATAAATGTCGTTTTAGGGAGTATTTTGGGCAAAACAATTTTTTTACAACAAAACAATTACCAAAGTGTGGAACATTGCTTTGCAAAATTTTTTGGAAACCAAGTGACAAACGTCACATGATCATCAGGTGGGCATTTTGGACTATTTTTTTGCATGCTGATAGGTCAGTGGTCGACTGACATGTAAATAGATGTATTGTCAAATTTGGATAAATTATTGTGGGACCAAAAAGGGTAATTTCAATGTGACATTATAGGGGTTTTCTAAACATAAACTTTTTGTCTATTTGTGTATTAGCGTTTCTAAAATTAAAGGATAAATTTTACGAAATTGAAATGAAATTAACACTCATCTTGATCTGTTAATGATGGTTCCAATGCAAACAAATATACATAATGCTTGGGTTTGTGTATGTTTGTGTGTCAATGTTTGTGTTTTTTGTTTTGTGTGTCAATCTTACAAGAATATCCAGAGAATTCATACAATAAAATAGGAATATAATTTGATTATGTACATTATCTCTTTTGTCAAGGGAGATGGAATATACAGATTTGATGTGCTAGGTTATGAGCAGCCATTAATTAATAGTAAAATTGTGAGTAATTTTGGGATTCCATTTTTGATAGAATTTATATGAGAATAACAGCTATTTATGGATAGGAGCTTCATTAAAAAAATGAGTACAAAATTAGCCAAATTTGGAAGCGGTCTTACACTGACTTTCCAGAGTACTCTGCTCATGGATTTTTACATATATAAACTTGACCTTTATCAGCATATAAATTGTGCTGTATGTATGGATGTGTCTTAGGCATAGATGATATGGGCAGATAGTAAAGACAATTTTGTTGAATTGAACTATTGTGAGTTTTAAAACGGAATGCATTGTGAATCTTAAAACCAAGGGGCAGACGTGAACGCGCTGTTATGTTTTTTTACACTCAGAACACGATGTTACGTGTACCTGCAACATATTTTGTTAATCTGCCACACCTATATTGGCATACTGGTGTCAGTAGTATTCACTAAGTTGCATAGAAATGGAGGAGCAACTTTTCAGGGAGCATACAACCACTTATTTGGATATTTTCTACAAAAGTAGGGGTTTCAATAAGTGGTAGCTGTACACATGGGATTTATCAAATTAAGTTATGCAGTTTAAACAAAGTTACTGGTAAACAGAAGGGAAATGGATAGTAAATAAATTCTTCAATGGTGGGTAAATTTAATGAGATATTACAAAGACTTATAAGAGCTACTGTTCTTCCTTATAGCAGTGGGAAAAGAGAGAATTAGATCCAACATAATGAATCTATAAATGAATGTGATAGGTATAATATCCTCAATTTGTGTTACTTATTTGATTGTGGGTAAAGGAATTATTTTATCGTAATGGATTGTTAACAGCAGCCTGCAATGTCCTGAGAGTGTGCATCCATGTAATTAGAAATCCCAGATTTGTTTTTACAAACAACATTTTGGTAGAGGTCTTATGTGGACGAGCACTTACTTGGTAGAAAAAAGGTACTGCATGTTGGCAGCCACTTTTGCGGCCATTTAGGCCAAATAAATTGAGAGGAAATTGTAGCTATATAAGTAATTTACACATGGCTATTTGTAAAAGGGAAGTTGTTGCGATGGGAAACATTTCTGAAGGTTTATTAAAGTGTTATAATATGACATGTGTCAAGGCAAACTATTGGATGGGAAAATTAGATCTGGTTATAGAATGAATTTGCTGACCCTTTGAAGTTAATTCTTTGAATTGATTGTTTTACTAGTATTTTGAGTTCACATTGGACATAGTTTGGTCAGCTTTGTTAACACCTTTGGTTGTGGTATTTTGGAACAATTCACAGACCATAGGGAGTTGATAAGAATGGAAACAAATATGGACCCCGGGAGATAGGGGCATCAGGATAAGGCAAATAATCAGATTTATGTTACATATTAAGGGATTTTTCTTTAGTCACATTTTAAGAAGTTTGTTAGTTTGGTATATAATGTTGAATGTCATTGACATATAATTATGTTATAGGTATGAACATATACAAGGAGTAGCAGCTGAGATACTCCAATATTTGTTTATTGAATTAGTGGTTATATTGGCAATAGTTTTAGTAGTGGCTTGCTTGAAAACCTTAGTGACGGTGGGTTTGAATAAGATAACAAACAACACTATGATAGTGCAAGCAGCCACAAAAGAGGAAATAAACAAAGCAACAAATGAGGAAATGAATGTGGAACCACAAGAGGAAGACTTCTATGGCGACATGAATACTGAGATTCAAAGATTGAATCAAGTGATGTTGCAAATGAATACAGAAGATTTCTCTAGTTTGTTAAAGTAAGGGCATAACAAAATGTTGTGAATTGTGTCCGTTTTACAAGATCGATGAACTCATATCACCACAAGTTACACTGTTAAAGAAAAACAAAAAGTGGGGAGGACTATGCTAATAATACATTATGCATAGTTTGCTTGTTTGCAAGATTTGTTGGGAATTATGTGTTACAATACCTGCATGAGTTTAATTTTTGAATTATATGAACCTGAAAGCAATTGTGTATGCTATTCTTAGTTTAGTAGTCTAAAACACATACCTGATTTGAATATTGTTCGTGTGAAGTTGTTATAAAATATAGTGCTTTCATGTTACAATGTACCCCATCTGATTCAATCTGTGTGGAGAGCAGATATAAATGTGGCTAAGTAAAGGAAAGACAAGACCACATCCCAAAATGGAGTGATAACGACATCTGGAAAGAAGTTTGAGAAAGGAAAATTTGTGAAAATGAAGTTAATCCTGGCATACACCCTCTTTCTCAAAGAATGATGAAGAAATACTCCTTTGTAAGATGGATGTTTACCTTCACCAAGGGAAAATTATGTGACCATTTGTCTGGGTCACACTGCAACATATGGAAAAGGGCGATCACTTACTTTTGTTCGAATACCTCGAACATTCATCACATCAGCAATTGCAGGACGACGACAATTTACCTGCAACTTCTACGGGATACGGTGACGTGTGTCATTACTTCACCAACTTCCAGGGAGCCAGCATGGAGCTGCAAGCGAACGGCTGCGCCTTTTCCTTCACAACAGCTGTGCACGATTCTGCTGTGTGCTCCTGGTATGGACCATGGACAACTGAGTACCATGGTCCCAACATCATCATTGCGGATGCATCCGGCATCCCTGCTCCACATATTGCTGGCAAATCAACATCACATCAACACTTGCTCCATGCTCACGATGAGTGAGGAGGCAAGTCGACTACAACTGGATGGAGGCCTTGTTCAAATCTACTATGGCTCACAGCAAGAGTGGCAAGGATGCTGCATGGAGAACAGGGTCAGTCTATGACTCTGCCCAGCTATCACAACAGCAGAAAATCCTACGCAAATAGTGTAGGTGTTATGAAGACATCAGAAGAAAAATGTTTCATGCTGGAATTTCAAACACAAGTGATCCGCCCCTTTTTTCAAACAAAGAAAGTCAATATTTGATTAAAGGCAAACATTTTGCCAAATGTTGCAGATGCTTTATTATTTTAATGATGAACTGAAATTATTGTGTCTTGGTAAAGGTGAAATGTTTTGTGATCTTTATGCAAATGAGTTGAATTGAATTATCAACATAGAAAGAATCAATGAACAAGGAAATGTATTGTGATCAAAATTCTTCCAGAATGACGGTGTATGCCTTAGGAAATTGAATTACCAGATTGGTGGTTTGAATATTTAATGTGGTGAAGTTTAGATTAATGGTTAATATAAACATAAAAGAGAAAAACCGGGGACTGTCAGGGAATAAAATATTCATATTAACAATTACAGGGTCATTCTGGAAGAGACATTGCTTCCATTTGCTCGTGCAGCCTTTCGAGGAAACTTTGTGTTCCAAGATGACAATGCACAGCCTCATCATGCTCACATGATCCAACACTTTCTTGCTGACCGTGGTGTAGAGCATATGGAGTGGCCTGCCATGTCCCCGGATATGAATCCGATAGAGAACTTGTGGGCAGAATTAATGCGTCAAATCGACCACTTGGACCAGCAGCCTGCCTCTGTGCATGAATTGCAGCAGGCTATTGTCACTGCATGGCAAGCGATTCCTGTCCAAACCTTGGCAAATCTCATGAACAGCATGCCTCGACGTGTACGTGCTCTCCTGAATGCTCGTGGGGGTTACACGAAGTACTGAACTGTAATTTTACTGTCCATAATCCCAGTCGTAATTGAACTTTTGTTTTTGTAAAAAAAATTTTTGGCTAATGTGCAAAATAAAGAGATACTTCTGGAAAACACACAGAAGTTTAACACAGTACTGTCTGTGAATTGAGTTCGATATCAGTTTACATCACTTTCCAGGATCAATTTATTTGCATCGAAATGTCAAATGTGGTTTTTGTTTCTTTTAAAGGTCACATTAACAAAAGCTAGTATAATTTCAACATAATTCCAATGAACATTTGGTTCTAAGACATCTTGAAAAGTAAGTTCACCCCCACAAAAAAAAAATTCCATATTAAATGCCAAGTCTGTAAATGACAACGCTACGACATAATTTTGAAAAATGAATGGATTCGTAATTGGAATCGGCATAGCACCACTCTGGCCACACTGGCGCAGTGGTATGTGTCAATGGAAAGGAACAGCAGTAGAACCATAGACTTTAAAAAAATGAACGGATTTGTAAATCGACTGGAATTAGCCCCATACTGGCGCATTGGTAAGCGTCAATGTCAAGGCAGAGCAGTAGGAATATAATACAATGAACGCAGTATCAGAGGTTGAAATTATTTTAAAACTTCTGGATAAACAATGTTTGGGGTAATAGTCAAGCCTCTGACGACTCCTTGCGTACTCGTCTTATCAACCTTGATATACACATCTTTGAACGACCGTGCTCTTGAACATGCCACATATAACTGGCCGTGGGAGAAGACAGGAGCAGGCAAATAGATACCCAGTTCACGGAATGTTTGGCCCTGGGCTTTATTTATGGTCATTGAATATGCCAGGTGAACAGGAAACTGAGTTCGCTGTAGAACGAAGGGTAAACTGGCATCAGATGGGGCGAGTCTGATATGGGGTATAAGAGCTCGTTGTCCCTGGTGGGCACCTGTTAGTATTTCTGCATCAAGTACATGAGAATGAAGGTGGTGAAGGCGAAGTCTCGTGCCATTGCAAAGACCTTGACGAATATCGAGATTCCTGAGAAGCATTATAATAGCCCCTGGTTTGAGGATTAGACGGTGGGGCGGCATCCCCGAAGGTGTTATGCTGTTGAGAAACTCAATTGGATAGCTCTGAGCCTCTTCATTGTCATCAGAAATGGCGCAATCAGTGCTGTAGTAGACTGTCTTTGGACCAGGAATTCGCTGTCAATATAAAAGGATGTCTGACTTATCAATTTGACATTATTGCACAGGAAATGACAAACAAAGAAACAGTTCATTTCCATCGGGTAATATTACGATGAGAGATCAGCCGATACCTTTATTATGTCCATCAGCATTCATGGCACTTAGAAAAAAAAAACGTGGCATCAGCCAGCCGCAGCCATCTATCACGTACCGTCTCGAGGTCAATGCCATCCTTTTATCTCTTCGTATACAACTCACTGATTTCTACCTTATCGTGAACAGGGTAAAGCCTACTTTGATAATCATGAACGGTGGCAGATGCAGGAGTTGGTGAAACGAAGGGGGGGGGGGCTGATCATGACCTACCTTACGCCACATGGCCTACGCCATTTGTTGAGATCATGGCCACAACGGGAACACAACAACTGGATAGGTAGGGCCTAGGCCTACGCCTACTTTTCGTCACTCGGCGAAGTACACTTTGTTTTAAGCTTTCAGAAGCTGAATCCTTGGTATTTATTGCTTTATATGATACTGATGGGCTGCTGATCGGTTTCACTTCGTTGTAATCACAGTATATGGAAGAAATTATGGTAAACCCACCTGATGAGGTTAGCGTACACCGCGATCGATGACACCGGCACAAATGCATGCTCTGGATTGTCCACTCAGTGGACGGCTTGCTGTCGCCTTCGACTGTCCAATCAGCGGACGGCTTGCTTCGCCTCCACCCAGCAGACGCCAATAATATGGCGTCGTATCGGCAGTTAATCGGATGCTTTTGGGCCCCAAAGTTGACTAATTCAGATTTTTCGAGTATGGCTGTACGTGATAAACAAAGAGTGCGGTTGGAAGAAATTATGGTAAACCCACCTGATGAGGTTAGCGTACACCGCGATCGACCACACTGGCACAAATGCATGCTCTGGATTGTCCACTCAGTGGACGGCTTGCTTTCGCCTTCGCCTGTCCAATCAGCGGAAGGCTTGCTTCGCCTTTACCCAGCAGACGCCAATACGATGGCGTCGTATCGGCAGTTAATCAGATGCTTTTGGACCCCAAAGTCGACTAATTCAGATTTTTCGAGTATGGCTGTACGTGATAAACAAAGAGCGTGGTTGGAAGAAATTATGGTAAACCCACCTGATGAGGTTAGCGTACACCACGATCGACGACACCGGCACAAATGCATGCTCAGGATTGTCCACTCAGTGGACGGCTTGCTGTCGCCTTCGACTGTCCAATCAGCAGACGGCTTGCTTCGCCTTCACCCAGCAGACGCCAATAAGATGGCGTCGTATCGGCAGTTAATCGGATGCTTTTGGGCCCCAACGTCAGCTAATTCAGATTTTTCGAGTATGGCTGTACGTGATAAACAAAGAGTGCGGTTCATAGATCGTAAATCCATTTGTGCCGTGGGCATCCGGTCACTGGGTGCGGCGTAAAAGGGATAACAAAGTCGAGTCCTTACACTATTATTATATAGATTATTATTATATTCGCTCCAACGGGGCTAATAATACACACAATTGGATTACAACTGAACGGTTTTAACGTATTCCCATTGAACGACTAACATTGATAGAAAGAAGAAGTGATAACCCCAATGAAATGTATTTTCCAACACAAAAAGTGCTCCAGAAATCAAGAACTATGTCAACCCTTTCATTCTGATGCCTGAAGTGACTGACACGCTTTCCTGCCAGAACCAAACATATTATTGATTTGCTTGCCAGACGACTTCACACTCAGTTGTGTAAACATTTATTTTGACTTAAAGGATATTTTATAAGCCAGGGTAAACTTTGTTTTGTTCCATTCAAACTTATCCCATATTACGCAAATATAATGGCAGTGGCCTTCTCTTTTTAAACCGCTGCAGTCACTGCAGGTCTAAGTCTGGCGTTGGCTTAATGGTTGAAGTGGCTTGCTTAAGATCTCAGGGTCTTGAGCTCGAGCCCTTGTTGCTGCACTGAAAATATCACCAGTTAGGCTGACTCAGCCTGTCATCCTCTGAGGTTGGCAAAATGAGTACCAGCTTACTGGTAACAGGGGCACTGCATCAGCGGCACAGCAGGCTTCCAGAAAGTGATGCAACTAGCAGCCAATAGACTTGATGACACCACTGACGATACTTGCAACCATTGCCAGGCTTCTCCACATACAATTTACTATATAAGAGAGCTGTTGGTCTGTCTGTCTGTCTGTGTGTTGCCATTTTTCTCAGAGTTGGCTGAACGGATCTTCCTCAAACTTTCAGAGGTTCATCAGTGAATGCCTGGGAGTGTTTTAAGCCAAAAAAAAATTTTTTTTTTTGGATTTCAAAAGAGAATCGCTCTATAGTGCCAAAAACTTTTTGATTAATGACAGTTATATACAAGTACACATTTACATAAATAAATACAAAACAATCACTAGACATTTGAACACAAATAATAAAACGATTCCGGAAGCGGTCAAAGTTGGGGGTGATGCTTCTTCTTCTTCCGGAACATCATCATACTTAACTCAGAAACGTGATGAACGGTACATTCACCAGCATATATTCAACGAAAAGGAAAAATGATGATTTGACATTTGTGATGGATTCTAATTTGGATGTAATTGCTTTTCCATAATATTTGCCCTCATTTCAAATATGTTAATGTTTCCTTTTCGCTTGAGCAATGCCGGGTACTCCAGTTATAAACACTTATATACTTTACTTGGGGTACAAATACAAATACAACTTTGTCTGGGGGTAATATAGGCTATGTGGCCGCGGCCTCATTCAGGGGTCTGGGGGAGGGGCGTAAATTCTCTATGTAAATGTGTTCCGTGTAGCGCCACCTGGTGATGGTGGCAGAGGGTATTACAATATGCTCTTTTACCTGGGCAACGCTGAGGTCAAAGCACTCTTTGCAAGGGAAATGTTTTCCTCCTTCCCTTCCCCCCTCCCCCAAAACGGAAGGGGCTGCCAAAGCCCCCCTCCTCTCCTCCCCCCCGCCAAAGCCGGGTACTCCTGCTCGTAAAACATATCATGGAACACTGCGTGGTTCCGGTTCCACGAAGACAAGAGCACATCTTGGATGTGAGGGATCTCTGGGTTGCTACTGGGAGATCAATTGCCTATCCTCATGACGCTGGTCTGTTCAACAAGAAATGACTTGGGCAACACAACAACAACAACATCAACAACCGGCAGCCACAGGATGCATATGAAACAGCAACCGTTCTTTGGTAGTTTACTCTTTGATTTTGATTCAGGTACTTGATGGAGGATAACCGTGGCCATCACCAGGCTGGGAGAAGTTCAACGCACCACCACCTCACTGCCCCCCACTGTACGCCAGTGAAAAAAAATCAACTAAAATCGCTTTTTCTAAAAAAAAGTTTTTGTAAAAAGAAAGAAAAGTAAATTCAACTAAAAATGCAAATTCTTTCAAAAAGTATTTACACCCAAACACATTTCCAAAATGCTCCAAAGCGCAGGAAATGAAGTCTGGAATTCAATTTTTCCGGTGGGAAAGGGGGCTTTCCCCTGGACCCCCGTTAGTGTCTTGCTTTTTTATAGCACATGGGCCAAGAATACTAAACGATTTACACTTTTGGATTCGCACCCCCTCCCCTTTGAAAATCCTGGCGACTGCCCTGATAATAATGTCTATGATAGAGGGTTCCCTACCTTTCACTCCCATGACCTTATTTCAAAACAAACAATCACAGCAAGTTGTATTGTTATGGATCTTGTCAATTCCAACTTATACCAAGACATCTCTTTGAGGCTCTAGGGAAATGTGTTCAAGTTGTTCGGTCATCCAAAGTCTTTTGTAATAAGAATGTGCTCCATGTAAGCATGGATTATGGATTTTGAGACAGGTCATTAATATGCTTTGTGATAAATAAATAAAAACATTCTCAAATTTTGAGGGCAAGGCTGAAAATGACTTAACCTGTAACTTGTACTTGTGTGCTTCCCTCTCTCTCCCCATCTTGTCTCCCGCTCCCTTTATTGTATGTTTTGTGTCTGTTGTTTTTTTTGTGATTGATGTTAGCTCTTACACGAGCCTCGATATTGTATACAAAAACAAAACAAAAACAACAACAACCTAGAATCAGCTCATAATTTCAATTGGAGCTGCTTAAATCATTAGCAACCCATTAACTCTTCCCCACTTTAATGGACATTGATTCTCTTGAACCTGATCATTTCATCACATCATGTTGTCTCGTCGACCGTTATTTCTGAAGTTTGTTTGTCGACTTAATACGTGAAATACATTCTGATTTAATGGCTCCAAGCTGTATGAGCAGAGTATTTGCAACTTGAAAAATGCTTGGAACTCTATACATATGTGGAGGCTATTTTTGGATTACCTAAAGCAAGTAATTATACTTAGTTATTTACTAACAAAGCGTGGGAGTGTATTTTTGTTGGAAATTTATAAAGTTTGCTTGCAGGAAAAATAGTTGCTTATTCTTTGCTACTCATTATGGGCTAGCAGGGTGGCCGAGAGCTACGCACTCACCTCTAAGCTGTCTACCCTGGGTTTGATTCCCAACCCAGCTATAAAACTGTCAGTTGGCGTTTCACAGGCAGTGTGATTCATCAATGTGTCTGTCAGCATTCGCTCGTGAACGTTAAAGATCCTATGGTGTCCTCGGCGAAGAGTCAGCGATGTAATGCCGGCACCATGAACAAATTACAAATTCCTGCCCTACCTGGCCAAACCACCAACCTGGCTGGTCATTTCATGAAGGCTTGGGCCAAGCTCTACCCCATAAGAAAGGGGGGATAGTGGTGGCTGTTAAAGAAGAAAAAGATTCTCTGTTATTCATTAGATGTTATGGCCATAAACAGGATGGATGACTTCAGACAATCGCATGCCGAAGGAGAGTTAAATTCCGGAGTGAAAGAGCAGTAAGGATATTGTTGGTGATTTTACCACTTTTCTCCAGTCGTTTCCGCCTGGACTTGTGTATGAAAATATGTCTCCAGCCTGTATTTACCCTGAAGGCTTTAATTACAAAAATGTTTGTCTGTATTTGTACTGCAAGTACATACTTTCACAACATCACATCATTTGTCCGTAAGTGGATTAGACATGTTTATAATGTTGGCATGTTCCGTCATCTTCATGTTGTACATACAGTATTGTGAGTTTATCATGACTAGTACACCCGCAGACTCCGGGAGGGGCAGGAAGGGTTATTCCTCTTTGGGGTATATAGATTACAGGCGATCTATGGTCGGGTCTCAAGAACATTGGGTGTGTTGATTTACCAAGTTTCTTGTGGAGGGATCACCAAGTGGTTTAAGCATTTGAGCAACCATTCCATTCAAAACCGATAAGGAACGGTTGGCTTGGCAAGCACAAGCTAGCTGTTTGGTAAATGAGCACACCCCAGGGTCCTCCCTTTCCGTTTCGTATCAAACAACAGGAGCGAGTTTCAAAAGTTCCCTACGAAAAATGCCATGGTAGCGGCAGAAAGGGCCTTGTTATTAACCCAACATTTGTGGGTTATATAGAGTATAGTAGATCTTCGCTCAGTTCTGGAAGTAAACTTTGCTTCACGGATGTTGGGATTCCTCCAAATTTCTTCATTTAGTGTTATAAAGAGCATTAGCGACTGTTTAAAAAAGCTAAGCATTGCCGGGATTCAGATTGTCGGGATTCCTCCAAATTTCTTCATTTAGTGTTATCAAGAGCATTACCGACTGTTTAAAAAGCTAAGCATGCGTGTTTGTGGTTTATAATATTTTTACTTCCTGGAGAAGCCGTTGCTCCCACCACAGAAAGGCCATTAAAACTACTAGTGAGGTACCCGTGCTCCGCAAGGGTGGGAGACCAGAAGCAAACAGACAATGCAGAAACGGCAAATGCTAAAGCATGAAACCAATAAATTCCACATTACTGTAGCACCTTCAGTCGCACGTCAGACATGGTCAAGTCAGTTTGTGAAGGACTTCCATGAAAAACGTACCCAGTCTGAAAGTTGCTATATTCAGTCAATGGCGAAACTGCAAATGGGGAATCGGCGAATGTCACGGATGGAAACCTTTACATCATTTCCTTATTAAAAATTTATTTTTTACTTTTTACTTTAAATTTAATTTTAAATGTATTTACTTACTTTTTCCACATGCGAAATTTGCATTTATGTTTATTTAAATTATACAATGGACTACAAAATGTAAATGTTTCATGATATTTGTTATATTATATCACCTTTATCTATCAATATTGTTGAAATGAAGATCAAATAGCTGTATGTTGAAATATGGTGAAAAAGTCAAAACTTTACATGGGGTGTACTTACTTTTTCACGTGACTGTATATATATATATATATATATATATATGTGTGTGTGTGTATATATATACCTGCAGTGCCTTCAGAAAGTATTCTCACCCATTGACTTTTTTCACATTTTGTTGTGTTACAGCCTGAATTTAAAATGGATTAAATAGAGATTTTGTGTCAATGATCTACACATAATACCCCACAATATGAAAGTGGAATTTTTTTGAATTTCTTTTACAAATTCATTAAAAATGAAAAACTGAAAAGTCTTGAGTCAATAAGTATTCAACCCCTTTGCTATGACTCCAAATTGAGCTCAGGTGCATCCAATGTCCTTTGATCATCCTTGAGACGTCTCCACAACTTGATTGCATCATCAATCAAAAATCACCAATTGTTTTGTATTTTTTTAAAGCTGTTTTCGTCATGTTTAGCATATGGAAGGGGAAGAAGTCTGAATACAAAGATAGGCTTTGCATTTTCAGAAGCTTTCTAGATTGTATTGTCATCGTTATTGTTATCATTATAAATATTATCATTGTTATTATCATTATTATGAATATTGTCGTTATTATTTTTATTATCATTATCATTATGTACTATTATCATTGATCATTATGTACATTTCATTATCATTATGTAGAATTATAATTAGTATTAACATTATGTACCATTATTATTATCATTATCGTTATGTATTTATTATTATCATTGTCATTACTAGGGCATGCCCGTACTATATCTATATCTAAAATTATATCCCCCCCCCTCTATTTACATGAAATGGTTTGGTCCAAAGCGAACGGCTTGCGAGTGGTGACAATCCCCCCCCTCTATTTACATGCAATGGTTTGGTCCAAAGCGAACGGCTTCCGGAGTTTGGTAAAGAAATCGCCATCGCGTGCACAAACGCGCAGGAAAGCGAATGAATCGCAAATTCGTTTTTATTAGTTGTAAAACATAGTTTAACGCCAACATAGTTTGCAAACGTGAAATAAATGAATACGCTCTCAAATGTGCCATCCGAGGCAGAGTGTGCCCGCCACGTTCGGCACACGCGATCGTTCGCTGCTCTCTGATTGGTTGAATCGTTTTTTGGACATAGCTCGGTAAGTAATTGTCCGATTAATATGAAACCTTGAAAAGGCACATCCTCGGGTCCCCAGCAATATACCTGGCAAGTTAAAAGTATATCGGACCCGTGGTTGTCGAGAAACAGCGGTCACAGACAAACGTACAGACAGACAGAGATTACTGGAATTATAGATAGATGTACCCTTACCATTTTATTTATAATTATCATTATGTATCATTATGATTATGAACCATTATTATTGTCATTATTATGTACCATTGACATTACCATTATTATTATTATTATTATTATTATTATTATTATCATTGTGTACCCTTATCATTGTCATTATGTACCCTTATAATTCTAATTATCATTATGTACCATCATCATTATTATTATGGACCATTGTCATTATGTAACATTATAATTCTACTTATAATTTTCATTATGATTCTAATTATTATTATGTCCCATTATTATTATGTACCATAGTCATTATCATTATCATTATATGTTATTATTATTATGTACCATTGTCATTATGTACCATTATAATTTATCATTATGTATCATTATCATTATTATTATGTGCCATTTTAATTATAATTATCATTATTGTCATTATCGTTATGTATTATTATCATTATTTTTAATGTAATACATTATTATTATTATTATTAATAGATATTTAATGTACAAGTGTCGTGGAGGGGTTTTAAACGTTTCCCGGTGTGTACCCTGGATAAGAATAGGTACACCGTATCCCTGCGTGTCGTAAGAGACGACTAAGAGGGTTGGCGTCAGGAAGGGCATCCGGCCATAAAAACATTGCCTCAAAAAGGGAACCATGACAATTACAACTACATGTGGGCAGGGTACAGCCCGAAGTGGAGATCGGTTTCTGAGGTTTGGGACATGGAATGTAGGGACAATGACAGGGAGATCAGGAGAAGTGGTGGAAGTATTGGTCAGAAGAAGAGTGGACATATGTTGTGTGCAAGAGACGAGATGGAAGGGAAGTGGTGTGAGAATGGTGAAGCGTAGGCATGGACAGAAATACAAGTTTGTGTGGCAAGGCTGCCCGGAGGGCGTGAATGGTGTTGGTGTCCTGTTTTCTGAGGAGTTTGTAGACAGTGTGGTGAGTGTGACGAGAGTGAGTGATAGGTTGATGATGGTGAAAATGATGATTGGAAAGCTCTTGGTGAACGTCATCTCGGGATATGCTCCGCAGGTTGGTCGAAGCGATGAAGAAAAGGACAAGTTCTGGTGTGCGATAGAGAAGCTGATGGAAAACGTGAAAGATGAGGAAGTTGTTGTGGTAGGAGGAGACCTAAATGGACATGTGGGAAGGAGTATGGATGGTTTTGACGGAGTTCATGGGGGTTACGGATATGGTGTGAGAAATGGAGAAGGTGAAAGGATTTTGGAGTTTGCTGATGGAGCTGATTTGTTGATTTGTAATACTCAGTTCCAGAAAGAGGATAATAAGCTTGTTACATACACGACAGGTGGGTCGACGACAACCGTTGACTACCTGATGGTGCGTAGGCGAGATAGGGGGCACCTCCGGGACACAAAGGTGATCCAGGGGGAGGAGGCTGTTTCACAGCACCACTTGGTTGTCTGCGACGTAAGGGTGAAAGGTGCGAGGAGAGCTCGGCGGGTGAAGTACCAACCGAGAATGAAGGTGTGGAGGTTGAAAGAGCTGACAATAAGGGAGGCATTAAAAGAGAGGATGAGTAGGGTCGAGGATGATGTGGTTGAGCTTGAAAGTGGTTGGATGTCAATGAAAGCTTGTCTGTTGGGAGCCGTTGGTGAGGTATGTGGATGGACAAAAGGACCACCGAGGCACTCGGAAACATGGTGGTGGGATGATGAAGTTGGAAAGAGGATTGACGAGAAGAGGAAGAAGTTCAAGGAGTGGCAGAAGTCGAAGGGTACGGGAGCAGAAACAGCAGAGCATGAAAGTTATAAGGCAGCCAGGAAGGCTGCAAAGAAAGAGGTAGCAAAGGCGCAGGAGGCATGTAGGAAAATGTTCGGAGAACGCTTGGATTCGGAAGAGGGTCAGAAAGCAGTATTCAGGATTGCAAAGCAGATAGCGAAAGAGAGGTGTGATGTGATGGGGGTGAGTTGCTTGAAGGATGAAGTGGGACAAATCGTTGTCGACCCAGATGGAATTAAAGGAAGATGGAAAAGATATATGGAAATGCTGTTGAATACAGAGAATGAATGGGATGGCAACATAGAGAGTAACCCTGTTTTAGGACCGGCAGAGAAGATAACTGAGAAGGAAGTTGAGGAAGCGATAAAAGCAATGAAGGGTAGAAAAGCGGGAGGGCCGACGGGAGTTGTGGGAGATATGTTGAAGGCAGCAGGAAGTTGGGGTGTGAAGAGAATGACAGAGATCTGTAATCTGGTGGTGAAAGAAGGCCGCATTCCAGTGGATTGGGAACTGAGTACCCTCATCCCTCTATACAAGGGGAAAGGTGACCCTCTGGAGTGTGGCTCGTACCGAGCGATAAAGTTATTGGAGCATGGAATGAAGGTATTGGAAAGGGTGTTGGAGAGGAGGATAAGGAAGAAAGTGAAGATCGACGAAATGCAGTTTGGATTCATGCCAGGAAGAGGAACGACAGACGCGCTTTTCATTGTGAGGCAGTTGCAGGAGAAGTACATGGAGAAGAGGAAGAAGTTGTTTCTTGGGTTTGTTGATCTGGAGAAAGCATTCGATCGGGTACCACGCAAAGTATTGACATGGGCATTGAGGAAGTTAGGAGTGGAGGAATGGTTGATCAGAGTAGTGATGGCAATGTACAAAAGAGCGCGCACAGCTGTAAGGACGAAGGACGGGAACAGTGGTGAGTTTGAGGTGAAGGTGGGAGTGCATCAGGGGTCGGTACTAAGTCCACTACTATTTGTAGCTGTGATGGAGGTGCTGGCTCAGAACGTAAAGGAGGGTTTACCGTGGGAGTTGTTGTATGCAGATGATCTGGTGTCGATTGCAGAAAGTATGGATGGACTGAAGGAAAAGATGAACACGTGGAAGGAATGTATGGAGACAAAAGGTCTGAAGGTGAATATCGGAAAGACGAAGGTGATGGCAAGTGGTAAAGCATGTGGTGAGGTGGAAAGAACTGGGAAGTGGCCCTGTGCTGTGTGTAGGAAGGGTGTCGGAGTGAACTCCATTCAATGTACAATGTGCGCTGAGTGGGTTCATCAAAAATGTAGTGGTCTGAGAGGGTCATTAACCAGTGTGGCAGCTACATTCAAATGTAAGGTGTGCACAGAGGGAGCTGCAGATGCAGGAAATGTTGAGTTGGATCTTGGAGACGGCGTGAAGCTGGAAGGTGTGAAAACATTTTGCTACCTCGGAGACATGCTGAATGGAGAAGGTGGATCAGACTCGGCAACGGTTGCTCGAGTGAGATGTGCATGGAAGAAGTTTCGGGAACTGGGTGGCGTGCTGATGATGAGGGGAGTGTCGTTGAAGCTGAAGGGAAAGGTGTATGCTGCATGTGTGAGAAGTCTTATGATTTATGGGAGCGAGACATGGGTAATAAACGTAGAGCAGCAACGAAGGTTGGAAAGGGTGGAAATGCGAATGGTTCGGTGGATGTGTGGAGTATCGTTGAGAGAGAGGAAGACAAATGATGAATTGCGAAAGATGATGGGAATAGAGCCTGTGATTGATGCTGTGAAGAGGAACAGGTTGAGATGGTTTGGTCATGTGTTGAGGAAGGATGAAAGTGACTGGTTGAGAAGAGTGATGGAAATGAATGTAGAAGGAAGCAGAGGACGGGGAAGACCGAAAAAGACTTGGCTAAAGATGGTGGAAGAAGAAATGCGGGCAAGGGGGTTAACAAGGGGAGATGCAGAAAATAGGGCAAAATGGAGAAGATTGTCATCGGGACCGCAAGGCTAACCCCCGCTCTAGCAGGGAAAATGGCCTTTAAAATGCATGTTGTTGTTGTTGTTGTTGTCGTGGAGGAGTTAATGACAATAGTTGTCAGGTTTACCAACTCCGAAGGGCCATGCAGAACAAATTATTTTTGTGTGCAACAAATTAGCAAAGTTCACTTCCTACACATCATAGAATAAACCCAAAAAGGTGAATGAAATTATATCAACAAAATGATGAAAAATTAACATGATTGGGAACAAAAGGAAGAGGACAGCAAAGAAGAAGAATGAGGGAGAAAAGAGAAAGAAGACTGTAAAGAATATGAGTAACAGGATGAACCTGAAGTTGAATGTAGCATGTGAAGACCATGAGAAAGGGTGAACTTTTCATTACTTTTGCATACATAATATGTGGATGGCACTCATATCTCCAACGTGTACACCATGTGTCTCATTTAAAACATTTTCACATTGCCAAGTTACAAGTTTTGATTTGCCAGTTCTGCGGAGGACTTTCTCACGGCCAGGCGACTTCTTCGAAAGTTATGCTTTGCTTTTGAGGGTGTGATCCAACAGGACATTTTTGTTAGTATGCTACCACAGTATTTATTGGATTGTTTAGGGTAACAAACACAAAGGATGGCATTACTGATATCATCTTGAAAATGCAACAATAAAAGCAAAAATTGTGACTATCCCTTTTCTCATTGTTGGCTGGTATGATGATTGCTTGTTGCTAAGGCCCAGGACAGCTGCATTATTCACTGGTGGGATCAAAACGCAGTGAAACAGCTGAAGGAAATCCTTTGAAAAATAACATGTACATATAAAAATAATATATACATACATTAGTCTTGTAGACTAAGAAGAAGATCTGTTGGTCGAAAGCTTGTCGAAAATTAAAGATCGACCGTCTTGAAGCTACGTCCACTACTTATTTAATTTCTTCTGATTATTTATTTAATGCAAATGAGGCACCCTGCTCGTATTGTGGAGTTTCTGCCATTTCTCACATATATATATATATATATATATATTGTGTACCCTTATCATACAGTCACGTGTATGATAAGGGTATATATACAGTCACGTGAAAAAGTAAGTACACCCCATGTAAAGTTTTGACTTTTTCAACATATTTCAACATACAGCTATTTGATCTTCATCTATCTATAATTCCAGTAATCTCTGTCTGTACGTTTGTACGTTTGTACGTTTGTACGTTTGTCTGTGACCGCTGTTTCTCGACAACCACGGGTCCGATATACTTTTAACTTGCCAGGTATATTGCTGGGGACCCGAGGATGTGCCTTTTCAAGGTTTCATATTAATCGGACAATTACTTACCGAGCTATGTCCAAAAAACGATTCAACCAATCAGAGAGCAGCGAACTATCGCGTGATTAGCCGTTCGCCGTTCGCTTTGGCGTTGCGAATGGACCAAACCATTGCATGTAAATAGAGGGGGGGGGTTCTGTGGTCGTTGCGAATGGACCAAACCATTCATGTAAATAGAGGGGGGGGGGGGGGGTTCTGTGGTCGTTACTGCCACGTGGTTTCAAAGTTTTTTTTGTTGTTGTTGTTTGCACGCATGTTTTTTTGCACCCACGTACGGGCACGCCCTAGGATGTTTACACACACACACCCCTACACAAATTTTTTTTTTTTTTTTTTTTGGCAAGGAACGGGCACCCACGTACGGGCACGTCCTAGCTTATATATAGTACGGGCATGCCCTAGTTTCAACAATATTGATAGATAAATGTGATATAATATAACAAACATCCTGAAACATTTACATTTTGAAGTCCATTGTATAATTTAAATAAACATAAATACAAATTTCGCATGTGGAAAAAGTAAGTACACCCAATGAAATGTTTTTAAAATCTTTTTAACATATGTGGACATATCAACATTTGATCTTCATTTAAACAGTATCTATAAATAAAGGTGATCTAATTGAACAAAAAACAATGAATAATTGACTTTGCAATAATTTATTCAACAAAAAATTGTTGCACAGCAGGCACAATTGCATGCACAGCTCGTTTCAAATCCCACCACAACATCTCGATGGGATTTAGATCCGGGCTTTGACTTCGCCATTCCAGAATCCTCCATTTCTTTCTTTTCAGCCATTCCTTGGTGGATTTACTGGTATGTTTAGGGTCATTGTCATGTTGCAAGGTCCACCTTCGGTTGAGCTTCAACTTTCTGATAGATGACCTCACATTATCCTCAAGCACCCTCTGGTACAATGAAGAATTCATAGTGGATTCGATGATGGTGAGCTGCCCAGGCCCTGATGGAGCAAAGCTGCCCCAAACCATAATATTTCCACCACCATGCTTTACAGTTGGTATCAGGTTCTTGTGGTCAAATGCTGTCTTTGGTTTTCGCCAAACATGTCTTCTGGTACTGTGGCCAAATAGCTCTACCTTTGACTCATTTGTCCAGAGCACATTGTTCCAGAAGTGCTGGTCTTTGCCTAGTGGTTCATTGGGAAACTTTAGTCTTGCCCTGATGTTCTTTCTGGACAGCAAAGGTTTCCTCCTGGCACACCTCCCATGTAGATCAAATTTGTGCAGCCTCTTTCTAATGGTAGACTCGTGCACTTTGACATCAACAGTGGCAAGAGCTACCCGTAGGTCCCGCGATGACATTGTGGGGTTCTTAGAGACTTCTTTCAGCATCTTGCAGTCTGCTCTCGGGCTGAACTTGCTGGGGCGGCCTGGCCTGAACAAGTTGGCAGTTGTTTGGAATCTTCTCCACTTGTAGATGATCTTCTGGACAGTCGAATGATTGATTTCAAATTGTTTGGAGATCTTTTTAAATCCCTTCCCAGACTCGTAGGCATCTCTAACCTTCTTTCTGAAGGCCTCAGAGAGCTCTTTTGATCTAGGCATGGTGATGCTGCACACTTCAACAACAAAGAGCAAACCAAACGAAATGTCTGAGGTTTAAATAAGACAGGTTCCAATAAGATCCTCTCTGACGATGTTCTAATCATTTGCACCTGAGCTGGTGCACCTGATTCTAATTTTAGGTATTTGAAGTAGTGATAAATGTCGGGGTGTACTTACTTTTTCCACATGCGAAATTTGCATTTATGTTTATTTAAATTATACCATGGACTACAAAATGTAAATGTTTCATTATATTTGTTATATTATATCACCTTTATCTATCAATATTGTTGAAATGAAGATCAATTAGCTGTATGTTGAAATATGTTGAAACAGTCAAAACTTTACATGGGGTGTGCTTACGTTTTCACGTGACTGTATATATATACATATATAGATGATTGTTGATAATCACTTAACCATTCTTTTCTTGGACTTTCTTTATCAGGAGCATAAGGTAGATCTTTATGTTTATTATGAAGTTCTTAAGGATATTTCGAATCAACCTCAAAAAATATATATACAGTATATGTATATACACACATAAATACATATTGTCGTGTCCCCAGGGTTAAGACCCCAAGAGGACAAATGACCGAAATGAGCTTTAACTCCAAGACGTATGCCCAACTTGGCGGTAGTGACACGCGTGGGAAGGTTCAAAGTCTTACCTGATCGGGAACACACACAGGGGTAATCCGAACCCACAAACAATGAAACAAACCAGGATGAGAAAAGTAAATTTCACAAGTAATGAATTAAAAAAGTAATTGTAACCCAAATAATATGAATGTGAGGTAAAAACGAGTACCTAATTTCAGACGTCTCCATCAGACTCATATACAAACAAGGGGGGAAAGAAAAGGAAATAAATAATAGCCTTTTGTATAGTCCTTTTGCTTATCTCTCTCAACAAGGTCGTGGAATGAAATGGCTGTTCAAGGTGGCCTGAAACCGCTCGTGCGGGAACTGCTCCATCAATGGCGCCAGTCACTCTTCGCAGCGCCACCTATGTGAGGCAATCTGGGCAGCGCTCCTCCTTCGCTCCCCACTCTTTCTGAATCGCCAAGAGCCCCCACGAACTGTCGCCCCACCTTCTTCTCACGGTCAAACCGGCCATGAAGGCGAACACTGCTTTTCCTCAGCACCAGCGCACCGAACCAGAACAGCCACAGCCAAGTGACCTGAAGCACAAATTAAACCATCCGCCACGAAGCCAGAACCAGACGACCGAGAGACAAGATGGCGAGACCTTGTTCTCTTCCTCTAGCTCTCGAATGTTCCACGCTGACATCACACTCTGTCCAATCACCGAGCTGTACTCAATCATCCCTTCACGCCTCTACCAATCACGAAGGCCGGGGCATGGCCTCCTTACCACGAGTTGTTGGGGGCGGAGTCCAATCTCTGTTCGGGAAGGTTTGGATGACGTTGGGGTTTCCTTGCCGATCGACAAATGTGCTGGGTGTTGGTTAGCCCTGGCGGCATTGTGAGCGAATGATTCAGTTGTTATAGTTGTGTTGTTGTGTGGTGGGCTTTTTATTTGTAATAAAGACGTGGGGAAGATCACAGGGGCAAATTACACACTGGGGAATTATCCTTAAGCCCTACCTAATTAGCATAGCTCCAACCCTCGTATGGAGACACGTATACGATCTTACCCGAACAGACAGCCTACTTTTGTACATCGTGATGAGTTCTTTGCGGCATACGGAGCATTCTAATCTACACGATTCTACCTCGACTATGGTATTTCATTGTTTTCCCCCACAAATGTAACAATATCGATTCCTGGTCTGGGTGTGTAATTTTCCCACACATGTCCATTAATTATTTATAATCTTGTTCATATATTATTTGAAATCAATCGGATGAAAATTTAAATAATAAAAAAAAAAGTTGGTTTATGTAACCTTAACCTTTGAACTTTTGATCTAAAAAAAAAACAATCAGCTTCTAAATTTTGATCGGTGAACCAATTCAGTGACCCAATATGCAAATGATTAAAATCGTTGCTCAATTAAATGAAAATTGACGTTTTTATGGAACCTTTTTGACCTTTGGATCTAAACAAAACCGATAGTCTAACAATGGCGTAGCCAGGCTTGTTTGATACTTTAGTTGAAGAAGATAGTGTGACCTGGGTGGGGATAACAGTCAACAAATAATGTATAGCATAGACAACCGGTTCATGAATGACTTGGTTAAAAGATGACAAATGGCAAACGATGAACCAATAAATTCCATATTCCTGTGCCACCTTCATTCAAACATCAGGTATTGACAACCAGTTCGTGAATGACTTAGGTAAAAAAAACAACGAATGGCAAACGATGAACCAATAAATTCCACATTCCTGTGCCACCTTCATTCAAACATCAGGTATTGACACCACATTCTCTATATTTTCATTCCAAACAGCATCATTCATCATTCCGATCACAAATGAATACCATCGTATTAAAATATCAAAATGTAATGTAAATCACTATTGTATTGAGATATTATCAAGGCAGTGAACCGTCATCATCAGTTCATTTCCGTATTCGGGAGCAACGTCCATCTCAAACGCAATTCAAAATCATTATTGTATTGAGGAATTTCTGAAAGCTCCTACCTACCTTACGACACCTGCTGGGACCGCAAAACTTTCCACAGAAGGTTATTATATTTCCTTTTAGTAAAATGAAACTGTAATGGTTACTAAATGCTGTCCACTTGTCATGTGACCAAATCCTCACCTCTGATTGGTGTACGTCTGTGGGGACATATAGACAGACAAAAGCTGTTCTCGATGACATTGCCCTACGGCCTACGAGCTACGCTGTAAAAAAAACAAAACAATCAACTTCTAACTTTTGATTGGTGAACCAATTCAGTGACCCAATATCCAAATTCGTAAAATTTCAAGTCAATTGAATGAAAATTGACGACTTCATGTGACGCTTGACCTTTTGATGAGGTTATTAATTTGTCTTCCGCACATTCTCATAATACAGCGTTGTTGAAATTTTGATGACAAAAAGAATGACAAATGGTAAAAGAAAAAGTTACGGCCTGGACAGACACACAGAAGGGATTGCAAAACCCCATCTCCTATAGTATGATACCCTGTTGGACTCTTTTATATTTATGCCCTCAGACCCATGAGACTTTTTAATACCCCTTAGACATTAACCATTTTTACCATTAACCATTAACCATTTAACCAATTAATTTTAACCATTAACCATTTTTAATACCATTAATCCCCTTGGACACCTTCAGACCTTTAGACACTCAGACCTTTTTCAGACCTATAGACCTTCAGACCCTTTTCAGACCTTTAGACCTTCAGACCTTTTTCAGACCTTCAGACCTTTTTCAGACCTCTAGACCTTCAGACCTTGTTCAGACCTTTAGACCTTGAAGCCCTCACACCTTTCAGACATTTTAATGTGCTTTAGACACTTTAGATTCCTTGGAACTTTAGACCCTTTTTAGATGATTTCATACCATTTCGACCCATTTGAACTCTTTCTGGTTGTTAAATTAGCTTGAGTGGCTCATGCTGTTGTTTCATTAATTTGCTGAGGAGATGAAAAGTTTTCAAAATACTATTTCTGACTTGAGCTGGATTTATAAACACAGAGCCTCATGGAGGAACGTTTATTTAAGTTCCACGTCAGAAAAGCATGATCCATCATAAACTAAGTGGTCAGATGGTATTTCCAAACAGACCAACCCAACTTTCCAACCTTCATCATGTGGTGTAGATATTGTATTAACCCTTAACAAAGCGCAATGAGCACATTTGTCAAAGAAAGGCAGATCTAGATATAAAAGATGACATTGTGGAGTTAAATGTGTTCCTAAAAAGTCAACACATGACATGTGCATGACTGTTTTGAATTTGTAAATGCATGCGTGAATGCAAACATTTTTTTCCCATCATTTATGTCTATGCCTTTGATGTACCGGTGAACACGATATTTTTTTTTGTTAGGGGAGACATTCCAAATCCATATCCACAGCTTGAACACTTTATGGCATAGCCTAGCCATTATGTCTGAGGTTGAATGATTGGTGTGTATGTGTGTGTGTGTGTGTGTGTGTGTGTGTGTGTGTGTGTGTGTGTGTGTATTTAGAATGGAAATACACACACACACGCACACACACTGAGAATCATCACTTTGTGTCACAAATGACAGTTGACTGCACAGTGTCGGCCTCAGTCCATGCAACACATTTCCACTTCGGAAGAAATGGAAATATTTGTTTCAGAAAAGCCGTCATGCATGATCACGTTCCCAGATAACCACTCCACCCTTATTAATCCGTGAGTAGTGGAGATCAGATATCCTGGAGGGAGTGGAGGATGCCATTGGAAGGAGGTGTCAGCTGGTGTAGAGGGAGGTTCGGGAGCAAGGAGAGAAAAAAAGAAATAACAGATGGGAAAGAAAGGGAAGAGGAAATGAAGTGAATCATTGCACACCCACTCAAACACACACACAGTCATGCACAGATACACACACTAACAGAGGTGGATACTTTGAGACCTGATAGGTCTGCGTTCCACCTTCTGACATCCATCTATGTGTGGAGACAGCAGCCAACAACAGCAACTTGTGCACACACACACACACACACACACACACACACACACACACACACACACACACACACACACACACACACACACAATGGCGTCGATACGCGAGCGGTTTGCCTCACCAGCTCTCTCGCCGGTTTCCCCACGCGCAGTGCCGGATTAAGCCTCGGCTGGCCTTAAGGCACATTTTGAAATTTTAGAGAATGGCCTGAACAATTTAAATTAGATCTCGGGCTCATGGAAATGGACCCCAGACAAAAGATGCACTGATTCATGAACAAAATATTTAATACAAAAAAAGACAAATATTTAATGTGAAAAGAAACTACTTTCAAACTAGTTTAGTCTATACAATTTGCAGTGTATGAATATATGCATGACAAAACACCCACAGATTTGGCACTTTGCTTTACAGTTTACTAGACCTTAGATTGTAACCTTGCGCACGTTTACAACTGCAAACTCTTCAATTACGGAACTGAAGTCCAGTTCTCGGAGCAAATCACTTTCAATGCACAAAAGGGCCAATGCACCAAGACGCTGTTGATGCATGGTAGAACGCTTCACATCTTTGATTCTCTTTAGCTGCGAAAATGAGCGTTCTCCTGAGCAATTGGTGGCCATCAGTGCTAAGTATATTCGGAGAGCCACTGCAGTGTTTGGAAAGGCTGCATGAACTCCAGTGGTGTGCAGCAGCACAAGCATATGCTGTGCCTGTGCACACCCTGTTGAGGGGGAACTTGAGGGCAGTTGGTCTTTATACCAGCAAATGAACTGACGGAACTCTGACGCAAAATCAGTATTCAGATCCTTGTGATACACACTGACAAGCCCTGTAATAGCAGTGTTGATATCCTCGTTGGTCATAGAGTCAAACTCTGTCAGAACGCCAAACCTCTGCAGCACTACAGAATACGCCTCTATGCGTTTCTGCAATGCACTTCACAGTTGGTCAATGATGACATAAAATGTATTAACTTTGAATTTTTGTTGGCCCGTCATCCCTTCTGTGGCATCAGTAGCATTTCCATCATTGACGCGCTTCTTACGCTTGGGAATTCGCCGACTTTCGGATTTGTAAGTGCTATTGCCGCAGCGATCACATGCTTGTTGCTTATATAAATCAAAATTTTCACTGCGCGCATGTAAAAACTCATTCAAACTCTTCAGCAGACCAATAGCCAGTGTTAATTCTATGGTGGCACTTTGCAACAACTTGCTGCAGCAGTTGAACCGATGCAAAATATCATTCCAAAGTTCACACATCAGGGCAACTTCTATGGTGCCCATCTTTTCTGCCAAAGAATCCGCCTCATTTCGTGTCTCCCTGTTCTGATTTTCATCTGCAGAGGTCTCTTCGAGAGCACTCTGGAACTGGCGGTAACCGCGGAACAGAGCTTCAGTGGCATCAGCTCGGGCAGACCACCGGGTATCCGATTGGTGTTTCGGAACAAGGCAGCCAGGTTGCTGTTCCACATGGGTCTGCAGGACACCCCAACAGTGCGTGGATGCCACAAAGAACGCATACAGGCCCTGCAAAAACCCAAAAAATGAAACCGCGTCAATGCAACAATCCACCGCGGACTGACCAACTAGGTTCAAAGAGTGAGCTGCACAGGGAATGGAATCAACCAAACTGTTCTTGTTATTCAAAATTTGCTGCATACCATTGTACTTGCCCGACATATTACTGGCATTGTCATACGTCTGACCGCGGCAATTGTCAAAGTCGATGTCATGGTCCTTCAAGTATTGGAGAAGAGTATCAGCAAGATTCTGACCTGTATGACTAGAGATACTAATGAACGTGAGGAAACGCTCGACAGGCTTGTGATCTGTCATGTTGACGTAGCAGAGGATGATAGTGAGCTGGTCCGTATGGGCAATGTCTAGTGTGGAGTCCACTGAAACGGAGAAATACCGCGACTTCGAAATCTCACCCTTGATGTGACCAAGTACTTGCTTGCCCATCACAGCAATTAATTCTTCGCAGATTGTTTTTGACAAATAAGACGTGTGACCACGACCCCAATCGGCATGGTAATGGATGTGCTGGGACAAAAACGGATCAAACTGGCTAATCAACTCCAAAATGCCCAAGTAATTACCATTGCTGCTGGAGCCAACAATTTCGTTACTACCTCGAAACGACTGACCCCTCTCGCAAAGAAAAGTAATTGTGGCAACACAACGTGTCAACACATTTTTCCAATAGCTGCGCTGCTCCAGCATTTTTTGATGCAATTGCTTATCAACTCGACCGGCATCAGCACTCCGCTGACAAAATGTTAGAACTGATTCTATGTGCTTTGGGCTGATTTCATGGGCCTTCAAGTACTGAGCCGTATTCTTCCAATCAGTAAATCCCGAGCCAGAAAGCTGTGCACCTCTGTCAGAGGACAACAGAGTGCATGGAAAACAGAAAACGCTAGTTTTGGCAGGAGAATAAACAAGCCAATTACGATCAGCTACCTCCCCATTTGGCAAAACCAGTTTGAAGGCACTGGCATTAAGAAAGCGATTCACCCCCAGAGTATTCGCGCTTCGTTTCTGGATAACTGTCATGCAAGTTCCGAAAATCGTCAGTGCCCAAGCTGATGCACACATGGCGCAGTTTGTCTGTGATGTTACCAAACAACCCGACATCGTTGGGAATCAGTGGAGTCGATACTGAAGCACCTTCGCCCCTAGTGTCTGTGTCACCATCGTCGGCCGGCCTGTCTTCGACAGGATCAACTGCGGGGTATGTTGAAGGAGAGTCCTTAGTTGAATCTATATCATCATCACCACCAACACTAGCATCTTTCTCCACCACATGGAAAAACGATGTCAATTTATGAGTCGTCTTGAGTAGTTGATCATCCTTATGCTTCTTTTTCTTCAACTCCTGAGCTCGCTCCCAGCCACCTTTGCGTCCTGACATAACGATGGATTGAATCTGCAAATAGAACATGAGATGTATAAGTTTTAAAACCTTTTATTATAAAACACAAACCACATTAAACACTATACAGTGATGTAGCGCACCTTGAAAATATTTGCGAAAATTGAGATACATATATTACCCTGGCAGGGACAGAAATTAGGAATAATTTGTTTAAAATAATAAAAATTGACGAAAACTGCTTGTCCATTTTTGTGGCCCGAATTTTTGGCTGGCCCTAAGGCACATGCCTTGTCTGCCTAATGGTTAATCCGGCACTGCCCACGCGTGATTGCCGAATGGAGATCTGATGACTTTGGTCTTGGCGACAGATGAGAGAATCCATGAGAGAGAGGATGCACCAATACTGTGAGTGGCAGTGTTGGCCATCGCCGCAGAGCATGCTATTGAGAGGAATAGCGGAGCACACATTGGTTTGCGGCCTATAAAGTGGCTTCGGCTTGTGGCCTATGAGTGACATTGTGAGGCGGACCGAGTTCCCGGATTGACCACCGGGACCTCAAGTGGTTTTGAAGCCTTTACCCAATCGGCGAACATCGAGGGAAAAGCGGACGCCAAGAGAATGATGAACGTGGTCTGTTGCCGATTGTATTTGCGCTGCGAGACAGGCCGGACCACCTGCACGTCCGCCAGGACCTCACGTGATTCTGGAGCTTCTTCCCTTGAGGCAGACATTGAAAGGAGAAGGACGAATAATGTACACAAGTACAGACTCTTGTGCGGGCTACATGGCGGATCCCGGAGGGTAGGGGTCTCTGGTGGAGCAGGGGAGGGTTTTGGCCTTGAGGATGGGAGGGATTGTGAATGGTAACGGAAACAGGAATGCATGTGAAGTGCCGCTAACACCGGGTCTGATAGATCAAGACGGCAATTTGTGAACAGACGTGGCTCGACTGAACCACATGAAACTCCGGTTGTCAGAAGTGATGGTGTGAAGGGGGATGATAGTGGCATGGTCGTGGTTAAGGTCCCTAATACAGACTTGGCATTTAATATGGAATATCTTTTTTGTGGGGGTGAACTTACTTTTCAAGATGTCTTAGAACCAAAAGTTCATTGGAATTATGTTGAAATTATTCTAGATTTTGTTAATGTGACCTTTAAAAGAAACAAAAACCACATTTGACATTTCGAAACAAATAAATTGATCCTTGAAAGTGATATAAACTGATATCGAAATCAATTCATGGACAGTACTGTGTTAAACTTCTGTACGTTTTCCAGAAGTATCTCTTTACTTTGCACATTAGCCAAAAATTTTTAAACAAAAACAAAAGTTAAATTACGACTGGGATTACGGACAGTACAACTACAGTTCAGTACTTCGTGTAACCCCCCACGAGCATTCTGGAGAGCACGTACACATTGAGGCATGCTGTTCACGAGATTTGCCAAGGTTTGGACAGGAATCGCTTGCCATGCAGTGACAATAGCCTGCTGCAATTCACGCACATAGGTTGGCTGCTGGTCCAAGTGGTCGATTTGACGCGTTAATTCTGCCCACAAGTTCTCTATCGGATTCATATCCGGGGACACGGCAGGCCACTCCATATGCTCTACACCATGGTCAGCAAGAAAGTGTTGGATCATGCGAGCACGATGAGGCCGTGCATTATCATCTTGGAAGACAAAGTTTCCTCGAAAGGCTGCACGAGCAAATGGAAGCAATGTTTCTTCCAGAATGGCCCTGTATGTGTTTGGTTTCTGGTTCAGGTTTCCATTCAGAACAACCAGGTCAGTTTTGCCCCCTGCATGAAAAGCAGCCTAAACGGTCACCCCACCACCTCCAGCTTGGACTCTTGGCACTATACAATCTTTGTTGTAGGCTTCATGCACTTGTCTGCACACTCGAACGCGGCCATCTTGACGATAGACCAGAAATATAGATTCGTCAATGAAGATCACATGATTCCAGTGTCCTGGCTGCCATTGACGGTGCTCTCTGGCCCACTGCAATCGGCGCTGGCGGTGTTGTCTGGTCAGGCATGGCTTTCTCAGCGGACGCCTTGCATGATAGCCTGCTAGAACCAGTCGTTGGTTGACTAGCCTTCTGGATAAAGGCACATTTGTCAGTTGCTGCCACTCAGCCCTAAGCCGATTAGCTGACTTGGTACGGCCATTGCGGACTAACCGGTGCAGCTGGCGATCATCCCTCCTTGTGGTTCTGCGGGGACGTCCTGGCCTCGGGATTGGAGTAGGGACACCCCTCTGAGCATTTCGTTTCAGGATCTTTGACACCTGACCTTACGTGATGCCATACTGCCGAGCAATAGCACGCTGTTTCATGCCGTAATTTCGTAAAGCCACCACTCCATGACAAACAGCATTGTCGAGTTGACAGACCATCTGCAGAGGAAGCGGCAATAACTTTTGGAGATGTGCAGCAGTTGTTTTCCACTAATACAGAACGCAACAACCCTTGTATACCCGATTGTGAAGCCAATCATCAAATGCACCTGTCCGTACATTTTGCCACGCCACCACGATATAATCCTGTTGTTGACTTCTTGCTGCGACAGACAATCAGTGACAAGGTTCTTTTAACAAATAAATCACCAAAGTGTAAAAGAAACTCACCAGATTGATATACTGAGTTAAGAAAGTAAACCCAAGTCAAGAAAAAAAAATATTCCATATTAAATGCCAAGTCTGTATATGAGAGTGAGAAGTAATAATATGCCATTTTAGGATTTTTCTGTAAGTTACCTGGTGGCCATCTTTGATTTTGCCTCCATAAAGTGTTATTATATATTTTTATGATTTACCAAATACATATAGCGGCTTGCACTGTCATTAAATGAAACCCTTGACCTCAAAACATGTATTTAGACAAAAAGATCACGAAAATCTGATATGGAGAAGCAAAGATGTGCCATTATTTAATTTACCGGAAGTCGTGTAGCGGCCATCTTCAATATTGACGTCTAGACGAGTTACCCCACATTTTTGCGAGGTTCACCCAGCTCATTTTATTCAGCACCCTCAAATTATGTAAAATCAACCTTCAAACCTTGGGTCGGACAAAACGGTGCGAGGCGGTAGAAACCCTACTATGAGGATTCATGTTCCGATTCATGAAATAACATTCAATTGAAATCAAGTTGTTCCTCGATAATAAACGGAAGTTGTAGACAGAAGGACAGACAGACAGAAGTAAACCAATATTGCTTAATCCCACTTTTCGCTTCGTGTGCATGGGGTAATGAAGCAAATTTTCTTGCAACAGTGTATTGTTAGCAAGTCCGTCAGGATGCTGCAGAGGTAGTACCCTACCCGTGAGCTGTCTCGTCTGGATTCAATTTCTGACCTGAGTCTAAAATGTCAGATTTGTGTTTCTCAGATGGAGTGCTTCACCATCACAAATGGTTCCGTCCCTCGGATGTAAGTCGAATCTGGTGTCCCATCTGCTGGCGTTAGTTAGTGCATGCAAAAAGTGGGCGAGCTATTGTTGGCACTCTGGGCATGTTGGAATTCATACTTTGACTGCTGCCATAATGGCAAAGGCAAACCATCCAATAAAACCCTTGTCGTGAGACCCTTTGGCAGCAGTGGAAAGAAACAGAGAAATTCTGAGCAAGTTGATTCAAAGGGGAATTTTTTTTAAACATGTGGGGATTCTGCAAACTCCATTTTTGCACAAATTCTGCGATGAATCTAAATTGATGGAATCTTCTTGCACGTCCTCACATGTCTTGTGAAGCAACAATGGTGAGAGAAAAGCTTCATGATCAGCCGGGAATTTGGCCTATATTGGCAATGACCTTATTTGCACAGCAGTATTCCCTAACCATCGTATTGCTTCCAGCATTTCAGTCTGCATGCCCCAATATTATAATATTGATGTGTTCACATGTGTTTTTTATCATAGTACATTTGCAAGGGCAGACATCTTTATCATGTACCACGTCATCTGTAGACAATTGCATTGTTTAGTTTTTCCATTTTTGAATGGACTGGGAAGACTATTGCAAATCGGTCTGTGTGTCGTCTTGCGCTTGCACACAAATCTACTTGAATAAAAATCGTTCATTTACAGATCTACTGTAATCTGTATACCCTGGCGAGGTTGTGGATTGTTATATATTTGTCTTGTTCTGGAGA
This sequence comes from Myxine glutinosa, assembly GCF_964187855.1. Classification (NCBI taxonomy): domain Eukaryota; kingdom Metazoa; phylum Chordata; class Myxini; order Myxiniformes; family Myxinidae; genus Myxine; species Myxine glutinosa. The sequence goes on along the minus strand of NC_136265.1, from coordinate 66,407,955 downwards.
CTTCTGTCAGAGAATACAACATTTTTTTTCTATGTAGTCCAACAGCTTACAGTTTCTTCTTTACAAATTCATTCTTCCTTCGATTAGTCAGTGAGCATAACTGGGTGTACAGAACTGTCAAAGCAATTTTATTCTCTGCTAGCAGGGGTACCCGGCGTTGCCTGGTAATGTTCTAACCCTGTTGGCATTTTTAAATCAAATTTTTCAGAAATCAAATTTTTAAATTTTTTTAAAATAATTTTTGTGGGAGCCTAAAACACTTACCTACACCGACTAAGGAATGGGGTTGGGGATCATTTAATATTAACTTTCACGTAGCTACAAAGGCGGAGGCACGATAGAGCGATTTAAAAAATAAAAAATAAAAACAACAATTTTTTCAAAAAATTCAAAACTTTTTTTGTGCCTAAAACTTCCCCGGCACTCACTGATGAACCTTTCAGACTTTTACGAAGATCCGTTTGGCCATGTCGGAGAAAAATGGCCACAGACAGACTGACAGACAGACGTATCTCATATACGTAGTATAGATAGGCTTTCGGCAGTCAAGCTATAAAGCAAACCATCGAGAAAACCTTCAGTGTTGTTTCATTATTACAGCAATGTCGTTGTTCTGGGATGTAACGACCAAGGAAAGAGTAAATATTGCACCATTGAAATCATTTTTAAACAAGGTGGTGTATGAGACGCTGCCTCCAACGTTTCATATTGATATGAAAAAAGCATTGACAATTAAGGTCAATTAGTCAAACTATTTGGCATTTTATTATAATAGAGTAAACGTATATGGTTATGTTTGTTTGTTTGTTTGTTTGTTTATATGCGACCAAAACGTCTTCTTCTTCAAAAAAAATTGAGACCCAAAACACAGTCCATGAACTCTTAATTACGTTTAGACTGCTGAGACCCCTCAGACCTTTGACGACCCTTTAAATCCCCCAAGACCCTTAAGACCACCAAGACCCCTGAAGACTCAAAATACCCTTAAAGACACTGAAGACCCAAAACACCCAAAATACCCTGAAGACCCAAAAACCCCCAAAGACCCAAAACACCCCAAAGACCCAAAATACCCTTAAAGGCCCTGAGCATCCAAAAGACCCTGAATACCCAAAATACCCTTAAATACCCTGAAGAACCAAAATACCACAAATACCCTTAAAGACCCAGTGGAAATAAAAGCCTCTGAAGACCCAAAAGACCCTGAAGACCCCAAAGACCCAAAACACCCTGAAGACCCAAACCACCCCAAAGACTCAAAAAGACCCCGGAGACCCAAAACACCCCGAAGACCTAAAAGACCCAAAATATCCCGAAGACCCAAAACACCCGGAAGACCCCACAGACCCTTAAATATCCCAAAGAACCAAAATACCCCAAAGACCCTTAAAGACCCAGAGGAAACAAAAGACCCTTAAGACCCAAAAGCCCCAGTAGACACCGAAGACCCAGAATACCCCAAAGACCCCAAAGACCCAAAACACCCTTAAAGGCCCAGAGGTTCCAAAAGACCCTGAAGACCCAAATGGCCCTGAAGACCCAAAAGACCCAAAAGATAACGAAATGGTCAAAGATGCCGATCCCTCTGAAACGACGTGTGGTGAGGCACACGGCGCACGCCGAGTCACGCTAGTATCTTTAATTTGTGAAATATTGCGTATCAGAATGCGAAACAGAAAATAAGATTATTATTGATGATGCACCAAAATCTATATGGTGAAAAGACCTCCACAGGGCTTAAATAACAATATAATAACCATATAAATGAACAGGATTGTAAATAACCAATCGACATATGTGGGAACATTACGCACCCAGACCGAATTGTCAAATTTGTTTTCGTGTATTTAGGGCCTACTGGATATCCAGCGAGCAAAATCTGTCTCACTTTTGAGGCTGTTTCTCATTCGCCGGAGGCATTATTTTTTCAGGTTGTACGTCCATACATCCTTACGTCCGTCCGTCCGTACGGGCTAAACCTCGTTTTTCTCAGCAACCATATGTCCGATTGAGACGAAACTTTCAGGATCGGAGTGACACCCATGCAGAATGTTTTTATGATAATTGTGACGTCATCGGTCACATGGTATGGCAGCCATCTTGGATTAAAGGCAAATAATGAAAAAATTATTTCTCGGAAACCACTGAATGGAAAAATTTTAAACTTGGCACATTGTCAAGTACTCCCAATGGGGAACAAAACCATGATAATGATGACCTCATAGGTGAAGTGGTATAAAAAAAAAAAACAAAAAAAAAAACACCTTTAGAGGCCATTTTTCCCTGCAATGCAGGGGTTGGCCTTTTTCAGGGACCGTGGTTGTTGTTGTTTTTTGGTCCCCTTTTTGAAGCAATGTCTTTACGGCCGGATGCCCTTCCTGCTGCCAACCCTTTTTGTTAGCCTTTTACGACAAGCAGGGAATTACCAGTGAACTGGTACTCAATTAGCTGACCTCGGAAGGTTAATGAATAGGCTGAGTCAACCCCCCTGGCGTTAATTCAGTGATTAGACCAGGATTCGAACCCAGGATCCTAGGTTATCCAAAGCTGGCACCCTAGCCGCTAAGCCAACACCAGGCTTCATAGGTGAAGTGGTATACCAGCCAAAAAAAAATGTTTTAATAGAATTCCTTATCCTAAAAATCGAAAATTGCATGCACATGATCGATGGCCCATTTGTATTGAAATATTGAATTTATGACATCATAGGTCACATGGTTTGGCAGCCATTTTGGGTTGAAAGAAAATATTAAATAATTGTATCTGAAACCACTCATCCTATCGATGCGAAATTTTACAAATATCATCTAACAGCAGTGTTGCATATAGTTTGAAAATGATGATGTCATAGGTCACGTGGTTTGGCAGCCATCTTGGATAGAAAAACGAGCCTTATCCGATCAACCTGAAAATTCACAAACGTGATCCTATACCCATACATATGCAGGGTAATGGCATCTACCCATTTTGGGACTATGCGGAGGCATATTGGCGACACAGTCGCATTGTTCTAGTTTTACTAAAGTTTTGTCCTTTCTGCTTCTTCAACGTTATCCTATTATCCCTCCCTCCTCTTCCTATAAAAACAAAGAAAAAACTTTATTTTTCACGACAAAACAAAATCTCATTTTGTCTTTTACCTGTACTTCCTGTACTTCATTTTTATCTCTCCCAGTTCTCAATAATGTATCTACCAAACCGAATCTTCGATGAATTTACCACTTCTTTAAAAAATTATTTGTTTTCCTTATTTCACCTCATTATTTCCCCACAAAGCCTCGTGTTGGCTTAACGGTCAAAGTGGCTGGCTTAAGATTCCAACTTCCTGAGTTGAAGCCGCTGTCATGCTGTTGAATTAACACCATTAACATTTCATCCTGATCCTTTCTGAGTTATATGTCTTCCACAAACCTTGACTGTATCTATAAAAAAAATTCCACTTGTGGAAAATATTCTTCAGTTGCTGCTGAGTGATTTAATCAAAGTAATTTATGATCCTTACCCTAGGTTCAGCCAAAGAATATAGTTTTGTTGAGTAAACAACAGTTTTAACATAGCCCATAAAAGGTAATCCATTTGGGACAAGTCAAGTGAAAGATGGATAAGCAATTGGTCCATGTCTACTGATCCACTTTTATCATCAAGAACTATTGTACATTTAAAGAATTGTGGCAGGAGACATTGTCCCAGCAGGACGAAGGTGATACCTGAAATATTTAATCAAAAATAAAATTTAATACAAAATATTTGTTCTGGAACAAATAAATTCTGCAACATTGCAAGGTAATGTTCAGCATTGACTGTTGCTTCGTCCAAAAGGAAAACACCAATGATGTGTAACTTCCTGAGAGCGCCGCAGACTGATTTTTGGTAAGTATTTTTTTTACCTCTGCCACCGGACGGAGATTGTGTTTTCACCCCTATCTCTATGCTTGTCTGTCTGTGAGCAGGAAATCTCAAAACGTTATGGACGGATTCAGCTGAAACTTAGTGGACAGGTTGGGTGTGTGACAAAGAGAAATCATTTTGATTTTTATGAAGATCCGAATCTGGATACGGACACGAGAATTTTTTAAATTAAATATACGTGATTCTTCACCATTGAGAGATGGAGCCAAAAACGATATATAGCATGATATTTCTAATATTTGTGGATGAATTATGACCAAACTTGATGGATGAGTTGGTTCGGTGATAAGAACAAGCAGATTCGATTTTGGTTCATGTCCGGATCCAGAGCGGCTTCATCAGTGGGATACAATACGTGAACTCTTCTGCCTGGCGGAAGATTTGCTCCCTTCCGAGTGCCGTTCTCGTTCATCCTGTTGGACTTCCTGGGCTTTTCTGTCCCTGAAATGTGGGAATTGGGGCAGTTGATTTTGCTATTGATGTGCAATGTGGCCTCATCTGAAAATGTCAATTAGTCAAGAAACCCATGGAATTGTGGATTTTTTTATTTGACCCTGTTGACAGAAATCGAACCTTGCATGGTAGTCCTTCCTCTTCCTGTAACATGTGAACTTCATGAACCTTGTAAGCATGTTCATTCAATTTCACTTTGAGAATTATCTGCACTGTTGCTTGCGGGACGTTTAGTTCACTATTCACGTCAATGTTTTTTTAAAACTGAAATTGTCATAAACACAACATAATCAACAACAGCACCAACAAAACTGCTTGAATTGTGCTTTCATGTGCCGTTTATAGTTTGCTTCTATCATATGTACATCAAAATATATTCAACTTGAAATTTTGACACAGACGTTACAAACACCATGTTTAATATTAAAACCTTTATCAACTTCATTGAAATGGGAATGAAAACAGGCAGACACTGGAATTATGTGGCATTATCGAATACACTATAATTGGCACTTCTTAACATAATCACCATATAATTTATAAACTTGTGCTACCAGAAGAGTAACTTGAAGGTTCCATCTCTGTTAGAGTCCATTTAAGTACTTTGCAATCACTTTTTCCTTTCAGTAGGTATTCCTTCAGAGACCTAAACAAATGAAAATCTGAAGGGGATAAATCAGGGCATTGTAGTGTAGCCCAGGTGTAAGTCCTGACCCAGATCTACCTATAAACTGTCATCCTGGTGTTTCACAGGCAGAGTGATTCATCAGTGTGTGCACCGTCCAGTCCATCGGAACGACGTTAAACGGGCGTCTCGTCTGCCAGGATTTGTTGGTGGACATTAAAGATCCCATGGTGTCCTTCACAAAGACTGGGCGAGCTATTGCCGGTACCATGGCCAAATTCCAAATTTCTGCCCTAACCAGCAGAGGGCATTGCTTCAGCAGCACAGCCACACCATCAGCCAATGAAGCTACCCCACAGCCTTGTGCTGACAGTATCTCCCACCTATATTTGATTTCCTCAAATGTCCTCTGTGCAGTGTGGCCGAGTATTATCTCGTTGCAGGAGAATGGTCACTTGATTTTGTTATCATGTCACATAGTGCACTTTTCAACTTTTATCATGGAAATGTAACAGTTGGTATTGATGTTTTCGCCACGAGGTGTGAAGTTGATCTGTACATTTCCTTCTGGGATGCCCTGGGCATCCCAGAACACCTCAATTCATGTGCTTTCATCTTGTTGGAGGTTCTATGTGAGGCCCTCCATACTCGGCCTTTTAGACTCCAGTTAAAAATGATGAAACCATGAGGTTTAATCCTCCATTATGTTGTTATGTTACGTTGTGTTGAACAGTACTCGGTAGAGCATATACCTCTGCCAGGCTGAACAGTTTACGATTTGTAGCCCACTCATAGACCTGAACCAAAATCTAATCCCCTGGTTCTTGTTACTCACCCAACTCTTCCATCAAGTTTCGTCCGAATCCGTCCATAACTTTTTGAGATATCCTGCTCACAGAATGACAGACGGACAAACAGACAGGGGTGAAAACGTAAGCCTAACCTGTGGCCACCTTCGGCGGTGGAGGTAATTCATGTCAAAGTACAAAACAATATATCTGCTATTTACCTTATCCTGCGTGTGGTATGTACCAGCTGCCCCTTGATCATCTGGTCACTGTTCCGTTAAGATTTCTGTTAACTCGATCAGGGTGACCACATAATGCAGATTTTACTCTACTTTGACGTGTAATTTTTAAAATTTATTTGAAATTCACCCTAAACGAGGCTGAGAGCCACTAAAGCTAAAGGACCACAGAGAAAAAGAAGAAAAACTGGCAGAACCTTCCCCTCATTCTGAAATAAGGAAACCTCTTCACAGAACCACTGTGCAGGTGGCGGTACCTAGGCCAGGCGGAAAAATACATTTTCTTACCCCGATTGGGTGTTTTTAAGGAGACACCACTTCCGTACTGGATGGCCGTTGCAAACCTAAGGGAGCTCATCTCCCCTTTGTCAGGTGTTGTTTTTAGTCCTGGCAAAGTGTCACAGTCAAAGCCAGTGAAGGGTGTCGGTTTAGTCGCCGACAACCCGACCATGAGGCAGGTAGCACCGGGGTACATGTTACCTACCAGTGGCATTCCCAAAAGACTGACATATTCTGGAGATAAATCAATCTTTTTTCCCCCCCAGTTTCATCTGTTATAGTTTCCCAGAATGTACAAAGAAGCCCTGTTTTTTGGTAATCTTCAGCAGCGTAACTGAGTCTCTGTAAATGTAATTATGTGATGAAACAGCATAACCAGGAATGCTTTGAGCCATCACAGAGAGTTAACCTGAACTCAAGCTTTTCCAGACTCGGCCTGGGAAGTGCTTTGAGCCCAAATTTGAACCATTATATAAACATTCACAAAGGTAAACTTCACGCTCCTGCACTCTTACTGTGTTTTTTCGTTTCCTTCTAACTGTGCCTTTTGTCTATTGTTACGTGGTCCCCTCGGTGAATACCTGGTCTCGGTGACCCCCGGACCGTGAGAGGAACTTCGCCAGAAAGCTGTATTATATATGCGCTTTCGCCACGCAATCCATATGAATTTCACCCAAGAGACAACTGACGTTCAAGGATATATTTCAATGGTAAGGATACCATACAATTTCAATGACACAACCACGGAGATTTTCCCCGAGCAATCAACAATACACAACCATCAACAATTCCCAACCCACAATCAATTCCCTATGATTAAGATGGCCATCTTATATACGTGTGTCCCGGTGAGTACTCACGACACCCTTTTGGTCTCGGTCCCGCACAATGTCTCTGGGCCCCTCCTGACCAAGATGATGGTCGGCGTCGCCGCACTCGGGCGGTTGAACGAACCCCGGGTGGACGTTTTTCCACCGGGCAGGTATCGTACCCGGCACCCCGGCTACAGCCCCTCGCGGCCACACGGAGCGGGGACGGGAAAGCAAGCCAAAAGCCCCACGCCGCTTGCCAGGCGTGTTAGGCCCCAACGGGCAACCCGTACGCGTCATTTTAGACGGTGTCGCGCACGGCGCCAAACGCTGGATCGGTGCACGGCCACACGACAGTTTGCCGTCCACCGGGCAGGTATCCGTCCCGGTAACTCCTCTCGCCAGACAGGCTCGGGAACGCCGCTTTTCCACACGGCTCAATCAATCCCACCTTTCGTCGGTGCGGGGCGAGGAAGAAGAAAACTCGTCCTTTTTCCCTCGTGTCTTTTCCTCTTCCGTTTCCGGTCACTTCCGTTTCCGGCCACTCTTTCAGAAGGGCTCCTGACCCTCCAACCACAACAACTACACAACAACTACAACCACAACAACTTAATATACTACACACGGATAAGCAAAGACCTGAATGGTAATTCACATACATTCACATAAATATGTAACACTCCCCCCCTTCAAGAAAGAAAGTTTGAACCCAGCAAAAACTTTCTTTACCGGCCAATTTGGAGAAACAAACCAGATAACTCAACCCCCCCACATTATCAGTTCCCCCCGGGCACAGTTATCACTTAACAATAAAGCAACCAACATTTCACCACACCCCCTCCAGATTACTCCCTCTGGACTAAGCACCAGCAACGACATTGTCCCTGCCAAATCAAACTCCCTCTCATGACCCTCTGACTTTGACCGTCAGTTTCTTGTGAATGAAGGTTAAGGGGTTGATCAAAGATCCAAAGTTAGGCAACTCGATAGCACTTTTTCCGGGAGGCCAAGCCGAGTATTCACTACATGGATGCCTTTAGGAACGCGGAGTTCACGGTTAGTCCGTGCAGGAAAGTTCTCTACATGGGCGCCTTGAGGAACGTGGAGTTCACGGTTAGTCCGTGCATGAAAGTTCCCTACATGGACGCCTTTAGGAACGGCGTTCACGGTTAATTCGTGTAGGAATCTTGGCTCGGCGGCTCCGCCGCCTTCAGTGTTTCAACTTCTCAGAACTTCCCTAATAATTAGGGTGGGACCACTTGTCCCTGTAGTCCCATGAATAGCGGTCTCCTTCTCGGCCACTACTTTGCCAATCCTTCCTTCGGGAGCAGCCGTAACTCAGGGAGCCTCCATAATAATATTGATTGCGGCCACCACCAAAACTACCGCCCAGTTGTCCTCTCCTGTAGACCTCTCGACGCCTACGAAATGCCTTCCCTACTGTTATGGTCCGACCCTCCAAATCCTTGCCATTCCAATTCCTCTCTGCCTCTCTGGCGTCTTTTGTGCTGGCAAACGTGACAAAGCCGAACCCTTTTGACTGTTGCGTTTCCCAGTCTCTTACCAACCGCACTTCCACCAGCGGCCCATATCTGTTGAAGACAGAGGTCAGAACTTCTTCCTCTGTTTTGAAGTTCAGTCCCCCTACAAATAACTTGGCACTTTTGTCGCCATCCCGAGCTGGTGTGGTGTTATTTTCCTTGCTGGGCTCTTTACCAACCCTCAGGTTACCATAAACTTGACCCCCGGCCAAATCATTCCCGATAACCACAGATACACCCTCTACAGGAAGCGTGGCTTGTAAGCCGACGGTGACCGGTCCTGACACCAAATCGGACTCCAAATGGATGACATGAAGGGGAGCACTAACACCGCCCCCGATCCCCTGTAAACGAACACTATCCCCCGTTGCCGTCTCCTCGGACCATGGCAAAATGCCTTCAAGCATTAAAGATTGATGGGCCCCTGTGTCCCTCAATATCCTAACCGGTCTCCGGTTAGTCGAGGCTCCATCCAGTGACACAAACCCCTCTGAAATAAATGGTTGGTAACCCTTTTGATGGCGATTTCTTACGCTAGCCATCGCATTCGGAGTTGTAATAGTCGGACTCCGCTCTGGGTTGTCCCTTTTCATGAGGTAACAACTGGACATCAAGTGTCCAGGTTTCTTGCAAAACGCGCAAGTAGGCCCGGAGTCAAAAACTCGTGGTCTGCCTCGGGCCCCCTGAAAAATAAGTTTGTCTTGGGCCCGCAGCTCTCTGACTTCGAACAGGTGGGGTATCCGCGTTGTCCCCATAATCCTCTCGAGGCCGCCGCCATGTATTGTCGTTCTCCGCACCTGCTGTTCCCCACCTCCCCTGCGGAGATCTAGGCGAGGAGTTAGGTTCGTGGACCCCTATTCGGTGGGTTAAGGCATAATCATCTGCCATGGTGGCTGCGTCCCACAACTTTGGTACCTTCTTTTCCTGCAGGTACACTTTGATGTCCTCGTGGACACACTGCTGGAATTCCTCCACCAGGATCAAGTCCCGCAATGTCTCGAAGTCTTTCCCGACTCCTTTTGACTCACACCACCGATCAAACATGTTTTCTTTCACTCTGGCAAACTCCACATGGGTCTCACTCTCCCTCTTCCTGGCATTCCTGAATTTTTGCCTGTAAGCTTCCGGAACCAACTCATAGGCCTTGAGGATGTGCTTCTTCAGTACCTCATAATCTGCACATTGGTCCATTGGTAGCGCCGAATAAATTTCCTGAGCTTTCCCCACCAGCACACTTTGCACGAGTATGGTCCAGGCCTCCTCCGGCCAGTTTAATTGTCGAGCCACTTTCTAAAAGTATGGGAAAAATTTCGCGACTTCCTTTTCACTGAACGGTGGAACCAGCCTCACATGTCTGCCCACATCCCAGGTTTTCTGGTTAGGTGTCGACCCCGTCAGCAAGGGTGGTGCCTCTCCCCGTTCTCTCATTAACTCCAGCTCCTTGAATTTGATTTCTTGCTGAAGCTCCATGTCACGTTCCTTTAATTCCCTTTCCGCTTTTCTCTCCTCTGCTTCGAGGTCCCTTGCAGCTCTCCTCTCCTCTGCTTTTCTCCCTTCTAACCTTTCCTGGAGTTCTCGTTCCACTCTCCTTTCCTCTGCTTCTGCTTTCCTTTCTTCTTCTTTTAACCTTTCCTGGAGTACTCGTTCCACTCTCCTTTCCTCTGCTTGTTTCTCTTCTCTCCTCGCTTCTGCTTTCCTTTCTTCTTCTTTTAACCTTTCCTGGAGTTCTCGTTCCACTCTCCTTTCCTCTGCTTGCTTCTCTTCTCTCCTCGCTTCTGCTTTCCTTTCTTCTTCTTTTAACCTTTCCTGGAGTTCTCGTTCCACTCTCCTTTCCTCTGCTTGCTTCTCTTCTCTCCTCTCTTCTGCTTTCCTTTCTTCTTCTTTAATCCGTTCCTGGCTCCGTAATTGCAACTCCAGTTTCCGGAGCTCAACATCTTCTGGTTCTTCGGGTAGCCACTCCCAGGCTAACTCGTCCCATGTTCCTAATCCCACCATAGATTGTATCACCGTGGCCTGCAACTCTGCCTTCCTCAAATTAGTTCGGACCTCCAAGTTAAAATGTTTGGCCAATTTCAAGAGGTCCGACTTTAGCAACGCTCGGAACTGTGCCTCACTCGGGGTTACCCCAAAGTTCTGTGCCACAAACGCCATGGTGCCTATCGTTAACACCTGTTAACCTTCACCCAAGACTTTACCCCAATTTCTCAAAAAAATTTACCAATTAATAATTAATTAATAAATTTTAATTAATAAAAAATTATTATTTTATTATTTTATACAATTTTAAATCCCGGACGTAGACCCAATTGCGAAACCGCAAATCGTAATTTGGACGAGCCCCCAATTCTGTTACGTGGTCCCCTCGGTGAATACCTGGTCTCGGTGACCCCCGGACCGTGAGAGGAACTTCGCCAGAAAGCTGTATTATATATGCGCTTTCGCCACGCAATCCATATGAATTTCACCCAAGAGACAACTGACGTTCAAGGATATATTTCAATGGTAAGGATACCATACAATTTCAATGACACAACCACGGAGATTTTCCCCGAGCAATCAACAATACACAACCATCAACAATTCCCAACCCACAATCAATTCCCTATGATTAAGATGGCCATCTTATATACGTGTGTCCCGGTGAGTACTCACGACACCCTTTTGGTCTCGGTCCCGCACAATGTCTCTGGGCCCCTCCTGACCAAGATGATGGTCGGCGTCGCCGCACTCGGGCGGTTGAACGAACCCCGGGTGGACGTTTTTCCACCGGGCAGGTATCGTACCCGGCACCCCGGCTACAGCCCCTCGCGGCCACACGGAGCGGGGATGGGAAAGCAAGCCAAAAGCCCCACGCCGCTTGCCAGGCGTGTTAGGCCCCAACGGGCGACCCGTACGCGTCTTTTTAGACGGTGTCGCGCACGGCGCCAAACGCTGGATCGGTGCACGGCCACACGACCGTTTGCCGTCCACTGGGCAGGTATCCGTCCTGGTAACTCCTCTCGCCAGACAGGCTCGGGAACGCCGCTTTTCCACACGGCTCAATCAATCCCACCTTTCGTCGGTGCGGGGCGAGGAAGAAGAAAACTCGTCCTTTTTCCCTCGTGTCTTTTCCTTCTTCCGTTTCCGGTCACTTCCGTTTCCGGCCACTCTTTCAGAAGGGCTCCTGACCCTCCAACCACAACAACTACACAACAACTACAACCACAACAACTTAATATACTACACACGGATAAGCAAAGACCTGAATGGTAATTCACATACATTCACATAAATATGTAACACTATGGTTGGGGTAGGGGCTTAGGAAAGGAAAAAGGGGAATGACAAAATAATACGATAGATGGATGGGAATGAGGGAGGACAAAAAATGGCGCAGAAGAGGAGTTAAGAACAGAGAGGAAAGGGAAAAGAGGTTGAGAGCAGATGAGGTAAAGCTCAAGAAGCAAAATGTATGAAAGAGAAAATTAATTCTGGCAATAAATTGTTGATTTTGGGTTCAATCAACTGAAAGTTGATTGAGCTAGCTAAATGTAGTGAAAAGCAGATGTGGCTCAATCTTTGGGCGGTAGGTGTTCATCAGAGCAAGATACGGATCCAAAGTAGAGAAGGGCTGATGCTCCAAATATCAGGCACACCTGCACTTCCCACAACTGAGAGCATACTCTTACCATGGCCTTCGGTCAATAAAATCGATGGTTTGCCTTGCCCACCAATGCAGATTAATAAAAGCCTTCATAAAACTTCCATTCCATTATTGTTCTCTGTATATTATATTCTGTAGCCCACAAGGTAGCTGCAAAGTTTATTTTCTGACCTGAGGGTGATTTGAGACTTGTTTGACATTCCTGTCAAAGCATGTCTTGATGCTATTACTCCAGGGGTAAATACTCTTGTTGTGATTGGGGTCGAGGTGGACCATGTGACATTCAGATGGCTAAGCCCCATGCTCTCGAGGAGGGAAAAATGAAACTACTCCCCCAAACTGACACCTTGCCCATGACCATAGAAATATTGAATCGTTCAGGTTCAGCCTATCGATTGGAATACACCAAAAAAGCCCGCCCAGGTCTCAAAGTATCCACCTTTGTATGTGACTTTGTGTATATATATATATATATTGTTACAGACACGACTTTGATGTTAAGGTGGGCCGAGCGGAATGGCCGTCGTGTCCGCACAAATTACCCGACTATACTCGACGTTGACGAAGTCGCGCGATGCTGGCTCAATAAGAAAAAGAAGACACCCGGCTGGATTACAATAACACAATACGACACCAGGGGTTCAGTTCTCAAGACCTCCGGAGGAGGTTATATTAAGGCGGAAGGTTAGATTACAACTACAAGAGGGACAGCATAGAAAGACAAGCACTTAGACACAATCTTATATTAACCCCGGACAGACGACAGATAAACGGGACAAAAGGCTGACTCACACGGGGGTTGATGAAAAGGACAGGCGGGTAGCGATGGCTCCAGGTGCACCTGGGCTCAAAGGTCAGAATCGACTCGGTCCGGTCCAGAGATGCGGGGAGGTCGCAGCGCTCGGATGGCGTCTTGTCTGCTCAAGCTGGGGGCGCATCTGACTCAGCGCTCGCAGGTGGCTTTCCTTCTCCAAGCTGGGTGCGCATCTCCCGTCACATCCGGCGCGGGGCCGCGTATATCCGGCGGGGAGTGACACGCCCTCGGCTCGTTAGCTCCGCCTCGTGGAATCGGCACGTTGCTTCTCATTGGGTGCGTGCGGGGGGTTTACCAGGCTCCGCCCTTGACGAGGAGCTGACAAGGAGCCCCTTCGTGGTAACCCCGTGGAGCGCATGGTCTATGGCGCTAATCGAGCCGGTGTGAGGACGCATCCTCCCCCGCTCCGCCGCCATCTCCTCTGTTGTTGTTGTAATTGTTGGGGAAGAAGATGGAAGGAGGTATGGGAAAGGTCCTAAACTCACTACTGATGCCATATAATCACATTCTGGTGCAACGAAGAGTCATAATTAATGGAGACGAGGCCTTAACTGACATAGAATAAGAATAACTAGGAAGATGTCCGAAAGTTGTCTACGTGTGGTGCGGTGGACCTGGGCACGACATTTAATGGGGGAATAAGGGGAAGGTCGGCTCTACTGATTGTTATTTACATGCAATGGGACTAGGGAATGGGGGATTGGGGAAAGTTGGGGAGTATTGGAGAAAATAGGGGAATATTTACAAGCGGATATGGAGGCCAAATTCCATATTCGCAACATTGCACCCTTCTCTACCCTCGGGGCGTCCCGACCCGATAAATTTTTACCTACTTTAGTGTGGCACGCAATGTAGTTCCCTCTACTATTAACTCTACCCTGAGTGCGACAGTTTTACAGATATTCACAAATGAGTAAATATGTCCCCCTGCGACGTTGCACCCTTCTCCTCACAGAAACACACCCACAGGATAACCGAATCCGGAAAGAATTCGCAAACTAAACATACAGCCGGTAGGGAGCATTATTTACAAGACTACGCTGCTATTTACACTACGATCCAGGACCTGTCTTTGGAGGAACACATGCAGATGTTATGCATAGAGAGAGCGCGCTTGCCAGCATCGATACACCAACCCACGAGTGCTCTGTGGCCGACGGCCTTTAATAACGTGCAGAGCACCCTTTCCCAGCATCAAAAGCACCACCCCACCACACAGTCAGCACCATCCGGTGCAGTCACCATTGTTCATTGGTATAAAAATAAATTCGACAACCCCTAACCCTGCAGGTGTCTCTTGCTCTTCTTGTGGTGCACTTGGTGGTGTTAACTATTAGTGGTTCACCTGTATGGCATAGGTGCCACGTTGATCCATAGGTCCATCCCCGGGTGGTGCTTGGCCGCAAACGAACTGCGGTCCATTGTGGGTGGCCACAAACATTGCGGTCCATATGGTGTATCGATCCCGGCAGCAAACAGCGAAAGTGCAGGCCCACAACTGCGCAGCCAGCACCTCTCTCTCCTCTCTCTCTACCCCAAAGCCAGATCCTCGGAGGTGGGAGACAAAAGAAGAAACAAGTGAGTAAGGTGGTAAGGGCGCAAAAGTGCACGCAATGTAAGGTGATGCACACTGGGGGCACATGGGAACCAGGTGAGACAGGTACGTTCCTATCGTACGCCCCCCCCACCAGGTAACCTACCTGGCCCCTCCCTTACCCCTTACTGTATCCACACAACACAACACTACCCATAAACATCTACTTTACAAATCAACAAACATCCCTACTGTCTTCCCCGTTCCTCCCATATACCAAATTCGTCTTCTCTCCCTCCTAACCAATCAAATTTGCCATTTTCAACTCTCATCAAAATTTGCCATCTCCAACTCAACATCATAATTTGCCATTACCAATTCATCATCAGTCCCTCCTAGGGAGGGAGAGATGGAATCACCCCAATGTCTCATCCACGTCGTGATGCGTCTCACAAATCCAACAGCAATTCTCATTTCTGCAACACAAACAAAGAAAACACAGGTGTGGAGTCATCATCATCACCACAGGTAAGTGGCTGCGTATGGTGCGACAGGTTCATCAATCCTAACTATTTCCTAAATGACTTTAACAACTTTACACTACCCGGGGTCTTTCTCCGGCCAACCCATTGGCCCTCTTACACTATGGGTTCTAAAAACCAATTCCCATTGGCCAAACTGTGGTGCGCTTCAATTTGGGGTCTCACTCCCCCGATTCATCTCCCGGTGCCCTCGCACAATTTCTGGGCTGCGGCGTGTACCTCTCCCAGTGGGTCTACCCACCTGCACACCTCCACCACTGCAGTTGCCTCCGAGCTTGCCTGCTCCTTACCCTAACCTAACTACCTGGGGAAGGCCCTCTGGCACTCTCCCCACTCGGTGCCCTCTCTGGCACTGGGCTACCCGGGTCCATCCTCCGGATCCTCGGGCCCCATCCACAACTCTACCGGCTCCCAGAGCCCACCTGCGGCCTCACCTGGCCGACATCCTTACAGTGGTGGAGTGCCCAAACCAACTACACACACTAACAGGCTACACGCCCAGCCATTTCCACAACACTAATGCACCCATCCAAACAGCATTCTTCCAACCGCACCACAGATGCCAATATCCAACCACAATTTACCTGTACCCTCTACCTAACTCTTACACTACCCGCCCCGGGTACTCGTGAAAGGGGTCCACTCTTCCCCCATCCACACCTTCGCACCATGCACACCACTCCGTACCACTTACTCCAACTCTCTCCACACACCTGTATTTGCACACCTGTGCTCTCACACCTGGTGCCACCTGCACCCTTCTCTCCCCAAGCGCATTCGCGCTGATCCACAACACTCATTACTCACACACTGTTCCTCACACCTGTCCAGTTGCACACCTGTGCAATCACACCTGTTCAGTTGCACACCTGTGCAATCACACCTGTTCCATCCTCACACACACGGCATCATCTCAGCTGACTACTCCCCTCTGAAACTTGCGCTTCCCAGTCGTCCCTTTAAACTATTGCGCTCCCACGTCATTATCATCCACACTAATCTACCTGCGTCCCCACTACAGGTATCAGTCACTAACTAAACTTAACGTCACCTAATGTCAATCTCTTCTAGGGCCCTACACACGATATATCCTAACCCACCCGGGCTAGTTTTCACTGCCATACACCCCATAAGCTATTGCTCCTTTGCCCCCCCTGTGAGGGATGGTGGATTTGCCATCCCACCACATCGGGGGTCTCTCACTACCAATTTTGCACATCAAATTGCAACAAATTAAAAATTTGCCAATCATCTGCCAATCACTGTACCATTACCAATCATCACTCTGCCAATCCTTTGCCAATCATCAAATTTGTTTTTCTCCAATTTTGGGTCCAAAACACTAACCTCATCACCCAGTCTACTCACTAATGCCTCTCGGTGCGCCAATCCCTGTCCAAAGCCCGGCTTCGTAAAGCCAAGCAATGGATGCGGGTTGTTTTGTGCCAGCGGCTGAATGCGTCCGGCACTCGGTGCAGGGACGGGGGCTTACCCGGGCCGAGATCCCACGCATCACCTCGGCGTGGAGCCATCCAATGTCCCGATCTCGACCTGCCGGCACGTCTCAACAAAACGTGGTCGCCATAACGACCCTTCCTATCGGCCTGCCCGCTCCGCCTAGTGGAGCCCGGACGCGGCCGTTCCACGCGAGGCCCAGCGTGGATCGCGCACGGCGGTCCTTTCGAACCCGCCGTGGCTCGGATCTCCGCTGGTTCTCGCGGCACGCGAAGCCCGGCACGCACCGAGGGCCCGATTCGGCTAAAAGTCGACCTAACCTCTAACCCGTTTAATGTCGATGCTTCACCTGCATGCTTACACCCCGAAGCCCGTTCCTTGCTCACACATCCAGCCGTGCTCATGCTCCTCGTACCTTTCCTTACACACCCAGGTACCCTCATTCCACTCACAGCCTTGGCCACACACCTGACCACCGAACACTTTGGCACACATTCGTTGCTCGCACACCTCACCAATACACCGCTTCGCACCCCCTCCTCGGTCACCTCCTCTGTGACAATCACAGGTGTGCTCTCATTCGCACACCCAACCACGTGCCTCACCACCAACTCCAGCGTGCATTCCCACTCACGCTCTACCATTCCAGGTGTGCATCCTTCCATCCCAGGTGTACATCCTCGCTCACCTGTCACAACTAACTCACGCTCCATGTCACTCTCACTACTTTCACCTCCATTCCTGACAGCGCACTCACCCTTACTCTTGACAGCGCACTCTTTCCCCATGCACCTGTCCGTTACACACCTTTCTCGCGCACACTCTTGCACACACTCTCCCGTCACACCCTCTGTAACACTCACCACAGGCATGCATTCTTCCTTGCCTTTGACAGCGCACTCTCTCCCCATGCACCTGTCCGTTACACACCTTTCTCGCGCACCTCCTCTTTCGCACACCAGACCTGTCGCACACTTCACCAACGGCCTCTCACGAACACCCGGGTCTATCTCGACCCCCAAGCCTCTTAAATCACCTGGCGCATCATACGCACGACCATATTGGTCACCACTTACACCGGGTCCTCTTTCTCTTCGCTTCTCCTCCATCACCTGCGAATCCCTCATCCGGTTAATGAGCACATCATCACGATCCAAACACAGACTTTGGACCAATTCTTTTATCTCCTCTTTTATCTCTTTCTTATCCCCTCTCCGTCGCTTCTTAATTTCGCTCATCCCTTCTTCCACTTCTTCTAATTTGTGCTTCACCTCTTTTATTCCCCGGTACGTCTCCTCAAGCTCGTCCTCCAAGGCTACCTTGACCGTTTCCATGTGCGTCCTCACCTGCCGGTCCTTCGTCTCCATTACCTCTACCACCTCGTCCAACCCATGTTTCACCTCTTTTATCCCGTTGTCTAACCCCTCAAAATTATTGTCTAACTTCCCAATTTTCTTGTCTAACTCCTCAAAATTATTGTCTAACTTCTCACCGGTACCCCTCATTTGGCCCTCTAATCGCCCACTATCAACCCTCATTTGCTCACTCTGAGCATCCATCCGGTTCCCCATTACCCCCATTTGGTTTCCCATTACCCCCATTTGGCCCTCCATTCGCCCACTATCAACCCTCATTTGCTCACTCTGAGCATCCATCCGGTTCCCCAATTGGTTACTCTGCAGTTTGAGGGACGCCTGCATTTGCGCCATAAATTGCTCCATGAGGACCTGCATCTGGGCCATCCCTCCCACTTGTGCAGCGGGTGCGGCCGCCGTAGCTATGTGCGAGGCGCCATTTCGCGCGTCTGCTACCCCCGCTGTTTCGCTCTCCTCATGTCCCTCATGTCCCTCAATTTGGTCCTGGACCGACCCTGCTTCACTCTCCCCTACCGGACCCCAGCCGTCTTGATCCGCCATAGCGCGACTTGCAAAATTCGAGTTTCGTAAAACAAAACAAATTTCGGCCGCTCCAAATTTTGACCAAATTTTTTTTTTCCTCTATTCGTTTTTTTTTTTCAAAATTTGGTCGGGCCTCGAATCTCACTCCCGACACCAATTGTTACAGACACGACTTTGATGTTAAGGTGGGCCGAGCGGAATGGCCGTCGTGTCCGCACAAATTACCCGACTATACTCGACGTTGACGAAGTCGCGCGATGCTGGCTCAATAAGAAAAAGAAGACACCCGGCTGGATTACAATAACACAATACGACACCAGGGGTTCAGTTCTCAAGACCTCCGGAGGAGGTTATATTAAGGCGGAAGGTTAGATTACAACTACAAGAGGGACAGCATAGAAAGACAAGCACTTAGACACAATCTTATATTAACCCCGGACAGACGACAGATAAACGGGACAAAAGGCTGACTCACACGGGGGTTGATGAAAAGGACAGGCGGGTAGCGATGGCTCCAGGTGCACCTGGGCTCAAAGGTCAGAATCGACTCGGTCCGGTCCAGAGATGCGGGGAGGTCGCAGCGCTCGGATGGCGTCTTGTCTGCTCAAGCTGGGGGCGCATCTGACTCAGCGCTCGCAGGTGGCTTTCCTTCTCCAAGCTGGGTGCGCATCTCCCGTCACATCCGGCGCGGGGCCGCGTATATCCGGCGGGGAGTGACACGCCCTCGGCTCGTTAGCTCCGCCTCGTGGAATCGGCACGTTGCTTCTCATTGGGTGCGTGCGGGGGGTTTACCAGGCTCCGCCCTTGACGAGGAGCTGACAAGGAGCCCCTTCGTGGTAACCCCGTGGAGCGCATGGTCTATGGCGCTAATCGAGCCGGTGTGAGGACGCATCCTCCCCCGCTCCGCCGCCATCTCCTCTGTTGTTGTTGTAATTGTTGGGGAAGAAGATGGAAGGAGGTATAGGAAAGGTCCTAAACTCACTACTGATGCCATATAATCACATTCTGGTGCAACGAAGAGTCATAATTAATGGAGACGAGGCCTTAACTGACATAGAATAAGAATAACTAGGAAGATGTCCGAAAGTTGTCTACGTGTGGTGCGGTGGACCTGGGCACGACATTTAATGGGGGAATAAGGGGAAGGTCGGCTCTACTGATTGTTATTTACATGCAATGGGACTAGGGAATGGGGGATTGGGGAAAGTTGGGGAGTATTGGAGAAAATAGGGGAATATTTACAAGCGGATATGGAGGCCAAATTCCATATTCGCAACAATATGAATGAATAAATGAATGATCGTTTTAAGGCCATTTTCCCCGCTATACGAGGGTTAGCCTTGCGGGCCACATGACAATCATGGTTCCCTGTTTGAGGCAATGTTTTTATGGCCGGATGCCCTTCCTGACGCCAACCCTTGGTCACGCTCTTACGATGCGCAGGGATATGGTGCACCTATTCTAAACTGCGGTACACACCGGGATCATTCATCCCAGCAAGCTGGTACTCAATTTGCCGACCTCGGAAGGATGACAGGCTGAGTCAACCCCCCTGGTGTTAATTTAGCGATCGTATATATATATGAATGAATGAATGAATAATCGTTTTAAGGCAATTTTTCCCCGCTAAAGCGGGGGTTAGCCTTGCGGGCCCCATGACAATCATGGTTCCCTGTTTGAGGCAATGTTTTTTTTTATGGCCGGATGCCCTCTTATGATGTGCAGGGATACGGTGTACCTATTCTAAATCGGGGTAAACGCCGGGTATGTGTGTGTGTATATATATATATATATATATATATATATATATATATATATATATATATATATATATATATATATATATATATATATATATATATATATATATATATATATATATATATATATACTGTATGTGCGTGTGAATGTGTGTGCATCCAAGTTACTGTTGTTGGCTGCTATCTCCACACGTGGGTGGGTGGATAAGTCTGCGTATGTGGCTATGTTTCAATATGTTTCAACAGCGATTAATTGTCTGGCCTTCTGCCTTTTAAGCCGCTTGAGCGGGTGGAGACTGGAGGGAACAAAGTTAGTAGGTGGTGGAGTTGCCGGTAGCAGAGGTCATGGCGTGCCCTTCGACTCGCAAATGAGCTTCTTCATTGGTGCGCCTACCAGCCAACGTGTTACACCAGCATACACCCATACAGCATACAAACCAATACACCCAATTCAGGTAGAATGTTGAGGGGCAGACACATCCTGTCTGTCATTAATTCATGATCCGTGCAGCAATACCTGTTGTGGCACATTGTTCATGGAACCATAAAAGTAGTGAATGGGGTTATACTTGATATACATGATTATAAAATTAGATGACAACACATTTTCTAATAAATAGTTTGAAAATTGTAATGCATAATTAATAAAACAAGAGGGAGAATTCCTTTGAATCACCTGGTGTTGGCCTTATGGTTAGGGTGGTGGGCTTGGGATCCTAAGGTCCTGAGTTGGTAATCCCGTTGAATTTGCGCCAGTTGGGGTTGACTCAGCCTGTCATTCTTCCGAGGTCGGCAAAATGAGTAATAGATAACTGGTTAGAGAGAGGCATTGCATCAGCAGCAGATGCGCCCACAGAATAATGATGCAACCAGCAGCCGGGTGGCTGCACACGAACCACCCACCCAGCAACTATGAGCCATATGCAGTCGGACAAATTGTTTTAGGTATGCAAAGCTGCCGAATAAGTTGCAGTTTCTCTAACTTATAATGAAGCTGTGCATCAAGTTTAGGTTAAATATGTGAAAGGGTAGGGGAAAAAAAATCTGATTAACTGACCCATGTATAATATTTAATATTTTTGAAATCCAAAAAGGGCATAACTCCGTGAAAATTGATGAAACGCCCCAAAACACAAACTTGTGATGTAACTTATAATATGGAAGGAGTAAAGTGCCTGTGTGTTTGAGTGTGTGTTTGTCACGCTACTCCTCTTACAGTTCTGGGCTGATTACATCCAGACTTCAATAAGGAGTGAATAAAGCCAAGTACCAAGTTTCAGTTGAATATGTTAAAGGGGGTGGGGAAAAGTCTGGAAAAATCGCAGGTGGGATGGAGAGACAGACAGAGGGACGGACGGACGGACGGACAGATGGAAAACAGACCAAACCACGGAAGGCGGACGGTGAAACCGGTAGGGGAATAATACGCATAATACACACAGTTTTATGAAATATTTTTCTCCAACATAAGAATTAGATTATGTCTAAAAGGCAAAAAGTTTGAATAAAATTGTTTCTTGTGTATTTGTTTCAATTAACTTTTAAGATTATTTTCCTCTTTACTTCAGAATGCTCCATTCAAACCCTGTCAATTAAACTCGCCTTCCGCTGACACACGTCATTGGGGTTCGTGAGTGGCTAACAGCTTTGCTATAAGTGCAGCCTATGTGCAGACATTCCAGAGGATGAACAATGACCTATTTATCTGATTGGACAGCAGCACTAAAATCTGTGTGCGCTTTAATTGCAGCCCTACCAGACAACTCGCTTAAACTCTCAGTGTTGCTCAATAAGAGAGTGGTTGTGTTTGAGGCTTATTGGGGCCCTATTAAAGTGCGTGTTTAGCAGGAATTTGGATTGTGATTAACATACTGTTTTTATGGGCACACAGTGGTGCGGAATTTCAGAGTACGTCGTTCTTCCGAAGGGGTGTCAACACAGCTGTCCCATCTGTATTCACTTGTGGACAATGAATGAATCTTTTTAAATAAAAGTTATGTGTGCTGGTATCTTGGTCTAATTTACTGGTTGACCGGTTAATATCTTGTCATCCTAAATATAACTATATAAAAAAACTGGGGGATATGTGTAAATATTCTTATCAGTCTTCTCTCAATATCCTCATCGAGGGGATTCGGTCGAGCTATCTCATTGTCTTCCTCTAAGCCCACCTGTCTGTTGCCAACCTCATGTTTACTTGACATACGTTGCCCGAGATGCAGCTCGCCCATCCATCTTTTCATGGGTCTTCCACTCCTTCGACCTTCGCTCTTCTGAAAGTTTCCCCTCTCCATCCTCTGTACAAGCCCATTCCATCTTAGCTTTGACTCCTCTACCATCTCTCTGATGTTTCTCACTTTCAGTTCCTGCCAAATCTCAGCATTTGTTTTGTTACCTCAATAGGTATATGTAGGCCTAACTACAAACAGGAGGACTCGGCGTTGCCCGGTTATGTTCTAATTGTGTTGGCAATTTGAAGAAATCATTTTGGGTTTTTTTCTATTTTTTGTGGGTGCCAAAACACTTCCACACACACACACACACTAATCGGGGATCATTTAATATTACCTTTCACATAGCTACAAAGGCTCGGGCAACACAGAGCGATTTTTTTAAATCGAAAAAAAAAATTGAACTTTTTTTCTTTCAAACTTTTCCATTTTTTCCCATTTTTTTGCCTAAAACACTCCCCGACACTCCCGGATGAATCTCTGAAAGTTTGATGAAGATCCGTTCAGCTATCTCTGCGAAAAATTGCAACACACAGACAGACAAACGGCTCTCATAGTATGGACTAGTAGAGTTACCTACTAGTCAAAAATAGTCAGAAAATAAATAGTCAGTCACGCAATTTAGTTCAGTGGGCTTTTTATAGTCAGAGGAAGCTTTGGACACGCCCTGCTGCCACGCCCCTGGGCACGCCCCTAGTCTAAATCTGATGCGCCCATGTTTGTTGTCGTGAAAAGTTACCCCCCATGGACCCCCTCTTCCATCTCTAAGTCACTTCCTTAGGCTTAGGCTTAGTCATAGTCATGTCCACGAGGCATAACCGAACAAACAGACATTCACATTTATATGTATGAGAAAGATGCAGTGGGAATATCACAACAATCATGTTGCATGTTTTGAGTTGTTTGATAGTTATTTAGTATCACAGGTAATATAAAGCTTATATAATCTCTTCTTAAGGCGTATGAATCATGATTATGTTTTTTTATTATTATCGGCGAGCACCCCTTTTGTGCCAACGTGTTCACATTTCTTTGTCAATGAACGTTTCTAACAGAGGCCCCTATTAATTCCAAATTAGAACTTTATTAATAAGAACACATTCATGGCTGATTTTTAAAATACATTTTCAATGAAAATGTGGGCCAAGTTAATTCCAATTATACTGTGTTCAACATTAAGTGTTAATTGCAACATGGCCCTATTTTGATATCAAATAAATCTTTAGAAGCTGACTATTTTTACTGTAGCTGTTGTTGTTGGTGTTGTTCGTGTGAACAAGTTGTACTGCGATATATTTGCAAACCTTTTCTTAGCCACAGAAAGTGTAGGAAAAAAAAAACGAGTAAAGGAAGATGGAGCCAATTAAGTAATAAGAAAAGTTAGCAGCAAACTTACTCTAGTGTGAGCTAATCTACTTTCAAAGGTTATTTGTGAAATACAATTTGTACATTTGCCCAAGAATTAAAGCCTAAACGTAAGGCCAAGACATTTGTGTAAAACTTACTCTTACTTTTGTTGTATAAACATACGTTTTAGGTAGGAGGTATGAGACATACTTTTATAAAATCTTCTTTGGAGGCCTGTGAAGGATAAGTCATGGAATTTTACAGGCAGTGGAAGCTCAAAGCAGCTTCAAATCAAAATAGTCTTTCCAAGGCAGGGTGGCCAGCGATATGTGCAGCTCAGGCAAAGATTTGGAACGCAGAGCGTCCTCATTGAAGGTCAGCATGCCTTTTGGAGGCTGTTCCAGGAATCCTTCTCACCTTGAATTGAGGTTGTGAACTTGAGGACACGTTTTAATACACAGCTTTAGCATACATTTCCAAATCCCACTTTTGCTTGTAAAATGCTTGTCACTATGTTTTAAAATGTCAAATTTATTTTAACTGCATATATATTCCAGCAGGGACTTTTTTATTTTAACTGCATTTAAGCAAACTGCATTTAACTGCATTTAACTGCAATTAACTGCAAACTGCATTTAACTGCATTTAACTGCAAACTGCATTTAACTGCATTTAACTGCAAACTGCATTTAACTGCATTTAACTGCAAACTGCATTTAACTGCATTTAACTGCAATTTAACTTTATTTAACTGCAAACTGCATTTAACTGCATTTAACTGCAATTTAACTTTATTTAACTGCAAACTGCATTTAACTGCATTTAACTGCAAACTGCATTTAACTGCATTTAACTGCAAACTGCATTTAACTGCATTTAACTGCAAACTGCGTTTAACTGCATTTAACTGCAAACTGCATTTAACTGCATTTAACTGCAATTTAACTTTATTTAACTGCAATTTAACTGCATTTAACTGCAATTTAACTTTATTTAACTGCAATTTACTGCAGTTTAACTTACTGCAGTTACTGCAGTTACTTTACTTTTGCTTTTAACTTTTACTTTTACTTTTACTTTAACTTTAACTTTTACTTTAACTTTTACTTTAACTTTTACTTTTAACAGTTACTTTTAACTGCAGTTTAACTGCAAACTGCAATTTAACTGCATTTAACTGCAAACTGCAATTTAACTGCATTTAACTGCAAACTGCAATTTAACTGCATTTAACTGCAAACTGCAATTTAACTGCATTTAACTGCATTTAACTGCAAACTGCATTTAACTGCATTTAACTGCATTTAACTGCAATTTAACTTTATTTAACTGCAAACTGCATTTAACTGCATTTAACTGCATTTAACTGCAATTTAACTTTATTTCACTGCAAACTGCATTTAACTGCATTTAACTGCAAACTGCAATTTAACTGCATTTAACTGCAAACTGCAATTTAACTGCATTTAACTGCAAACTGCAATTTAACTGCATTTAACTGCATTTAACTGCATTTAAGCAAAATTTATTTTAACTGCATATATATTCCAGCAGGGACTTTTTTTTATAGTTGCAACATAACTTTGGAATGATTACAATAATTATGGGAACTTTTCAAGCACAATTTTCTGATTTTATTGCTGCATCTGTTAACAAATTATTGTTTTTCATTCTTGATATTTTTCTCAGACATGAAGAATTTAACAATGTGAAATTCACTAATACCAGCCCAAGGCAATGCGGAATGACACACAATTGAAGGTTCGTATTCAAGCTCGATGGTAGTTTGAGACACTCCGAAGGAGAAATAACAATCGTAAAAATGCTCCAGTAAACACACAGCAACAACAGTGATTCTTCCCAGAAGAATATCTCAGCATCTCTCCATGTGCTGTATGTATTTCTGTGTCTGGAGCAGCTTGGTTTGTTTCTCTTCACTTTTTAAAGCTCCTTGGAAACCCAGGAAAAGCTCTTCGTAGTACAATCCATAATAATATTGGTTGAGGCCCATTAAAAAGCACAATAACATCTTTTTTTTTCTTCTTCTTTCTTTTTTAACCAAATTCCATGAACCAAACCATCATGTAATTAAGAATGATTCCACAGCAGTTTGATAACCCATGAAAACTTCACAATTTTGAGCAATTTTTTTGCCATGACAATGTTTGCGAAATCTCACATCTCTCACCTTCCAATCTCACTCACTCCCCTGGGGTAATATTTCACAACCACATTTACCTCCAGCCCCTTCACAATCCCCTTTACCCCCTAATACATATACTTGCATTTAAACCAAATGCAAATGTTAGCTCGAACGGGCAATCGGTTGAGCACACACCTCGAACAGGATGAACAGTTTATGCTTTCTAGCTCACGAATTGCCCGGATCTGCATCCAGACCTGAACCAAAATCGAATCGGCGTGTTATTGTCACCTACCCAACTCATCCGCCAAGTTCTGTCAAAGTCCATCCACAAAGTTTTGCGATATCATCCGACATATCGTTTTTGTGTCGATCTTTCAATGGTGAAAAATCACTTGAAGAATTTAAAAAAAAATTGGAATCCGAAACAGGATCGTCATCAAAATCGAAACGATTCATTCAACGATTCATTCATTTCGATTCAAATCGAAACGATTCGCCACCTGCAAGCACTGACATCGTCAGACACCTAACCGGTCAACCAACTTTCGTCCAAATCCATCCACAACTTTTTGAGATATCCTGCTTTGTATAATTTTTGGCCCTATCTCCCAATGGTGAAGAATCATTTTAAAAAATTATAGTACCCGGATCCGGCTCACTCCGGTTTGTGTGTTTGTTACTTGGCAAACAAAAATTTTTTTTGCAAGTATGTTGATCACTCCGGTTTGTGTGTGTTTGTGTGTTTGTCTGTCCGCTCACTTATACTTGCCAACAGGTCACAATTTGAAACCGATCTTCACGAAACGTCACCAGATGGTAGAGTTCGTGGACCGATGAAATCATATATATATTTGAGGTCAAAAGGGCAAAAGTTCAACATAGGCCAAAGGTCAACCACTTTTTTTCCAATTTATAAAATTCTCAATTTTAATCCAATTGACTTGAAATTTGAATAGGATTTACATGTCTGCTAACTGAATTCAACCACTAACTATTTTTGAGATCAGCGTACGCCAAAAGGTTAACATAGGCTAAAGGTCAACCACTTTTTCACATTTCTAAAATCCTCAATTTTCATCTGATTGACTTGAAATTTGAATAGGATTTACATATTGGCGAACTGAATTCAACCACCAACTATTTTTGAGATCAGCATCGGCCAAAAGATCAACATAGGCCAAAGGTCAACCACTTTTTTTTAAATTTCTCTAAAATCCTCAATTTTCATCCAATTGACTTGACATTTGAATAGGATTTTCATATCATCTAACTGAATTCAACCACCAACTATTTTTGAGATCAACATAGGCCAAAGGTCAACTGCTTTTTTGAAATTTCCAAAATCCTCAATTTTCATCCGATTGACTTGAAATGTGAATAGTATTTACATATCGGCTAGCTGAATTCAACCACCAACTATTTTTGAGATCAGTATAGGCCAAAAGGTCACCATAGGTCAAAGGTCAACCACCTTTTTTCCAATTTATAAAATCCTCGATTTTCATCAGATTGACTTGAAAATTCAATGGGATTTACAAATCAGGTAACTGAATTCAACCAACAACTATTTTTGAGGTCAACATAAGTCACAAGGTCAACATAGGCCAAAGTTCAAGTACTTTTTCCAAAATTTTTCCAAATTTCTAAAATCCTCAATTTTCATCCGATTGACTTGAAATTTGAATAGGATTTTCCTATCAGCCAACTGAATTCAACCACCAACTATTTTCGAGGTCAAAAGGATGCTCTACTGAGTGCCATTCTACTTTGTTCTGTTTTGCCAAGTGTCGCTCAATGAGTGATTTTTCATTTGTGTGTTTGTTGGTTTGTGTGTTTGTCTGTCTGCTCACTTATACTTGCCTACAGGTCACAATTTAAAACCGATCGTCACGAAACTTCACCAAATGGTAGAGTTCGTGGTCCGACAAAATACTATATATTTTTGAGGTCAAAAGGTCAAAAGGTCAACCACTTTTTTCCCAAATTTCTAAAATACTCAATTTTTATCCGATTGACTTGAAATTTAAATAATATTTTCAAATCACTGAACTGAATTCAACCACCAACTATTTTTGAGATCAGCGTAGGCCAAACGGTCAACATATGCCTAAGGTCAACGACTTTTTTTCGAATTTCTAAAATCCTCAATTTTCATCCGATTGACTTGAAATTTGAATAGGATTTACATATTGGCGAACTGAATTCAACCACCAACTATTTTTGAGATCAGCATCGGCCAAAAGATCAACATAGGCCAAAGGTCAACCACTTTTTTTTTAAATTTCTCTAAAATCCTCAATTTTCATCCAATTGACTTGAAATTTGAATAGGATTTACATGTCTGTTAACTGAATTCAACCACTAACTATTTTTGAGATCAGCGTACGCCAAAAGGTTAACATAGGCTCAAGGTCAACCACTTTTTCACATTTCTAAAATCCT
Source organism: Myxine glutinosa (assembly GCF_964187855.1). NCBI lineage: Eukaryota > Metazoa > Chordata > Myxini > Myxiniformes > Myxinidae > Myxine > Myxine glutinosa. Next base: position 66,379,500 of record NC_136265.1, on the reverse strand, counting down.
CAATTTTCATCTGATTGACTTGAAATTTGAATAGGATTTACATATTGGCGAACTGAATTCAACCACCAACTATTTTTGAGATCAGCATCGGCCAAAAGATCAACATAGGCCAAAGGTCAACCACTTTTTTTTAAATTTCTCTAAAATCCTCAATTTTCATCCAATTGACTTGACATTTGAATAGGATTTTCATATCATCTAACTGAATTCAACCACCAACTATTTTTGAGATCAACATAGGCCAAAGGTCAACCGCTTTTTTGAAATTTCCAAAATCCTCAATTTTCATCCGATTGACTTGAAATGTAAATAGTATTTACATATCGGCTAGCTGAATTCAACCACCAACTATTTTTGAGATCAGTATAGGCCAAAAGGTCACCATAGGCCAAAGGTCAACCACCTTTTTTCCAATTTATAAAATCCTCGATTTTCATCAGATTGACTTGAAAATTCAATGGGATTTACAAATCAGGTAACTGAATTGAACCAACAACTATTTTTGAGGTCAACATAAGTCACAAGGTCAACATAGGCCAAAGGTCAAGTACTTTTCCCAAATTTTTTCCAAATTTCTAAAATCCTCAATTTTCATCCGATTGACTTGAAATTTGAATAGGATTTTCCTATCAGCCAACTGAATTCAACCACCAACTATTTTCGAGGTCAAAAGGATGCTCTACTGAGTGCCATTCTACTTTGTTCTGTTTTGCCAAGTGTCGCTCAATGAGTGATTTTTCATTTGTGTGTTTGTTGGTTTGTGTGTTTGTCTGTCTGCTCACTTATACTTGCCTACAGGTCACAATTTAAAACCGATCGTCACGAAACTTCACCAAATGGTAGAGTTCGTGGTCCGACAAAATACTATAGATTTTTGAGGTCAAAAGGTCAAAAGGTCAACCACTTTTTTCCCAAATTTCTAAAATACTCAATTTTTATCCGATTGACTTGAAATTTAAATAATATTTTCAAATCAGTGAACTGAATTCAACCACCAACTATTTTTGAGATCAGCGTAGGCCAAACGGTCAACATATGCCTAAGGTCAACGACTTTTTTTCGAATTTCTAAAATCCTCAATTTTCATCCGATTGACTTGAAATTTGAATAGGATTTTCATAGCAGATAACTGAATTCAACCACCAACTATTTTTGAGGTCAACATAGGCCAAATGGTCAACATAGGCCAGATTCATAAAATTATCAATTTTCATCCAATTAACTAAAAATTTGAAGACGATTTGCATATCCGGTTACTGAGTTCAACCACTAATTGTTTTTGGGGTCAAAAGGATGCTCCACTGAGTGCCATTCCACTTTGTTCTCTTTTTCCAAGTGTCGCTCTATGAGTGATTTTTCATTCGTTTGTTTGTCATATTATAACTTGAGAATGGATTAATGGATTTCAATAAATCCAACTACAGCAAATTCAGGGAACTCCCGGGAAGGTAAAAAAAAATAAATTAAAATAGGTACATTGGCACTCGTGGCGAAACTGCAAATGCGGTTCTTACGCAGTTTAATCCACCCCAAACCTATCCTCTTCATATTCCCTTTTTTCTTTCCTGAAAGACCATGCAGTGTCCATCTTGTTTATCCAGTGTACCCCACCCCAGTGGCGCAGTGATGGTTTGTCGCGCTCGGGGCAAAGGTCAAAAATATCGCCACCTGCAGGCACTGACATCGTCAGAAATTCCGATTGAGGGGGCCATATTAAGAGCTCTAAGCTTCCACAGCGGGCTCAGCATAAGAGCCCTGGACCTGTTCAAAATGAGAATAGATTTAGTTATGATCTCCTGAGATGTTTAGGCTTATTTGTTTAGTTTTATATACAATACAACTACAAAGAATCCGGAAGAATTCCTGTGTTTCTAAACACGCACCATGTTAAGGTGTATAGAGCAGTTTAATAGGTCCTTCCATAGCATGGTACTCATTCCTATTACAAAATAAATAACAAAAACAATGATAAAATTGTAACAAAGCATTTATTAATACTAATAATATTAACAACAACAATAATATTCGTACCATTTGGCAATAATAAAAACGAATGTATAATCCCCGCCCTTGTCCAAGCAGACCTGGGCTTGGTGAAATGTAAACTAATGCTGAAGCAGTGGAGCAGGTATGCTACAAGGCTGTTAACAAAAACGACATCAAACATTCATGCAGCATGGTGTGGTTTTTCTATGGCCTAGAGACGATAGCTGATGAGAGAGAGCAGCAGAGGAAGACAAGGAAGTTAAATAACTCACTTGACATGTGATCTCGGCCTCGCTGATTGGGACATAACACCTGAGATATCTAGATTTGATCGACTTAATTACAGAACAAATGTCCAACAGTTACACCCCTCCATCCCTTGGGCCAATGGGCAATGTCCATGTTACCGAGTGCATATTAAACCTCATTATACAAGATAAGAGATATACGCAGCAACACCGGAACACGGATTTATTTGCTGTGCGAGGTGATAGAAACAGGAATTAGGAAAAAAGTGAATCCGGATGGAAAGGAGTTTGTAAACATCAACCTGACACATTGACACATAGCATGGAGTTTAAACTGTAAATCGCATGGTTCTGAAAGTTGCTTCTCGTGGTCTCACGAGTTCGTTGTATTAGAATTTATATACAATACAACCAAATGGAACATGAAAACATTCTTTTGAGGGCGTAATTTGACGTCCCATTCACTTCGTGCCTGGCGCGGTCGCCCCCTCCACCCCCCCCCCATCACTACACCACTGCCTGCCCAGCCCTCTCTATTCCACAGATTTCCTTATGTCCCTGTTCCCTACTGTTGTTGTGCTTCCCCCTCTTTCCCTCTCTTGTCTCTCACTCCCTTATTATATGTTATATGTGTTAGCTCTCATACGAGCCTTGACTAAGTACACAAAAAAAGAAAAACCAAGCGCAACTTTTGACGCTGGTTATCCCGCCACTGCCTCCAATACCAGATGGCTTCTGCAGGGTTACTCAGGTCTTTAAATATCGAGACCTAAAAGGTCACAAGTATGGTTATAATCGATCCTGCATTTCAACAATTTTAAAATCCTCACTCTATGCAGACATCCTCAACCTCACATCCTCACATCCTCAACAACCTCCTCACTCTCTGCAGACCTGGACAAAATCACAGACTGGGCAAACAAGTGGAACATGTCTTTCAATCCTGACAAATCTCACACTCTTACGATGTCTCTCTGAAAAGACCGACTGGACAACCCTCCCATCTACTTTCTGAATAATCCTCTCCAAGAAGTTCTGTCACTCAAGCTTTTGGGTCTCACTATCTGCCATGATCTTTCCTGGGAAAACCAGATTTCCAAGCTGGCCTCCAAAGCCAGTCGCCGACTGGGCATCCTCCGTCGTGCGAAGTCCTTCCTTGGCACACCTGAGCTCCTCACCACATACAAGGCTTTCATCCGTAGCTCAATGGAATACTGCTGTCCCCGCTGGGCCGGTGCTCCTGCCTCACACCTCGCTCGTCTTCACGCTGTTGAAACCAAAGCGTTCAGAATCATTGGAATCTCCCGCGATGACGCTAACTCCGAGGGCCTTTCACTTTCTCACCGCAGGCAGGTTGGTGGTCTTTCCGTCTTCTACCGACTCCTCTCCGGCCTTGCTCCCCCAGCTCTCTCTGGGCTCTGTCCCCCAGATATTCCTACAGGTCGCACAAGATCTGCCTGCAACCCTCTTATGGTTAAACTGCCAAAATCAAGACTCTCTGCTCACCTTCACTCCTTCATTCCTCTTTTCTCCCGCCTCTGGAACAAACTCCCTCACTCTCTTCAATCCCACTCCTCCCTCCAGGTCTTTAAAACGGCTGTTCACCACCATCTCTTATCTTCCCCCATCCAAAACCTTGATCTTTTCTACCCCCGCTAATTTCACCCCAAATCCACTTTTTTGAGGTGACTTTTGACTTCTTTCCTGGAAGTCCTTGGTGTCCTTGCGTTTTATACCTATCCTGCCTCCCCCCAGGCCCTCTCCCTCCCACACATCTCTCGATGTCCCTGCTCTCAAATGTTGCGTTTGTGTGCTTCCTCCCCTTCTCTCCCCATCTTGTCGACCACTCCCCTTTTTATATACTTTGTTTGCTTGTTTGTTTGATTTGTTTGTTTGATAAATGTTAGCTCTTTCACGAGACTCGACTCTGGATACAAAAAAAGAAAAAAGAATTAATTATTTTCTACTTCCTTTAAATGCATCAAATCCTGAAATATTTTAAACCTGTTCACATTTAATCGACATTGCAAAGAACCTCAGAATAATCATAATCCCAAAATGACAAACAAACATGTCTATTTATATATACGAGGGCATGCCCGTACTATATATATATCTAAAATTATATCCCCCCCCTCTATTTACATGAAATGGTTTGGTCCAAAGCGAACGGCTTGCGAGTACGGTGACAATCCCCCCCCCTCTATTTACATGAAATGGTTTGGTCCAAAGCGAACGGCTTGCGAGTACGGTGACAATCCCCCCCCCCCCCTCTATTTACATGAAATGGTTTGGTCCAAAGCGAACGGCTTGCGGAGTTTGGTAAAGAAATCGCCATCGCGTGCACAAACGCGCAGGAAAGCGAATGAATCGCAAATTAGTTTTAATTAGTTTTAAAACATAGTTTAACGGCAACATAGTTTGCCAACGTGAAATAAATGAATACGCTCTCAAATGTGCCGTCCGAGGCAGAGTCTGTTCGCCACGTTCGGCACACGTGATAGCTCGCTGCTCTCTGATTGGTTGAATCGTTTTTTGGACATAGCTCGGTAACTACTTCTCCGATTAATATGAAACCTTGAAAAGGCACATCCTCGGGTCCCCAGCAATATACCTGGCAAGTTTAAAGTATATCGGACCCGTGGTTGTCGAGAAACAGTGGTCACAGACATACAGAGATTACTGGAATTATAGATAGATATATATAATTATATATATATAATTTTATATATATATATATATATATATATATATATATATATATATATATATATATATATATATATGATTATATATATATAATTATATATATATATATATATATATATATATATATATATATACATATATATATATATATACATATATATATATATATATATATATATATATATATATATATATATATATATATATATATATATATATATATCTTTATATATAAAACACAGTTTGTGTGTGTGTAATGTTACCGATAGACTCCTAAACGGAGAGGCTCACGTGCTTGATATTTGGCATAGACATGGCCATTGAGCCTGGGAAGAACATGGCTGACCTAAAAAAAAATATTTCATAATATTTTTTGACCATATTTTTACCTCAGCGCATTTCAGCGAGGAATATTATGCACGGAATATGACCGGGCAGAGCAGCGCGCTGATTCACTCAGAGCGATCACGTGATGTTCCTTGCCACCATAAACTCACAGTTACGCGTTCGCTCGTAATTCTGAGTGAAAAGCGATTGCGTTTTTTCACATTTCAGCGAGGAACATTGCCATTCACACCACATAGGTTTTTTTTCCTTTCATCTTTAGATCCATATTTTTTTTCAGCGAGGAATATTATACACGGAATCTGAATCGGTGGCAGAGCAGCGCGCTGATTCGCTCAGAGCAATCACGTGATGTTCCTTGCCACCATAAACTCACAGCAAGTAGCATAGATTTTAGCATGATTAGCATTTAGCATGATTTAGCATGATTTAGCATAGATAGTAGCATGTTTCACATAGATTTTTTTTCAGCGAGGAATATTATACACGGAATCTGAACCAGTGGCAGAGCAGCGTGCTGATTCGCTCATTCGCGCTCATTGATGACGATCACGATCACGTGATGACGTGATCACGAATGATGTTCGTGACGCGATCACATGATGTTCCTTGCCGCCATAAACTCAAAGCAAGTAGCATAGATTTTAGCATGATTTGCATTTAGCATGATGTAGCATGATTTAGCATAGATAGTAGCATGTTTCACATCGATTTTTTTTCAGCGAGGAATATTATACACGGAATCTGAGGTGGTGGCAGAGCAGCGCGCTGATTCGCTCAGAGTGATCATGTGATGTTCCATTCCCGCCGCCAGACCATTGAACATAAAACACAGTTTGTGTGTGTGTAATGTTACCGATAGACTCCTAAATGGAGAGGCTCACGTACTTGATATTTGGCACAGACATGGCCATTGAGCCTGGGAAGGACATGGCCTACCTAAAACTATTTGACGAGATCCATATTTTTTATTCATATTTACCTCAGCGCATTTCAGCGAGTAATATTATACACGGAATCTGACCTGGTGGCAGAGCAGCGCGCTGATTCGCTCAGAGCGATCATGTGATGTTCCATTCCCGCCGCCAGACCATTGAACATAAAACACAGTTTGTGTGTGTGTAATGTTGTAATGTGTGTAATGTCCGGGTCTCCCTTCCCCCCGCCCGGCAATGCCGGTACTGGAGGGCGGCACAGGATCGGTGAGTCTCCAAAATCCACTTCGTGCTGTTGCGAAGATGCAGGACGATGTCGCGATTGTTGTGCTGCTCTCCGACCATGAGAACTGCAACGTCATTGTTGACTGGCCCTCCCCTTCCCTCCCCCTTCCCCCTCCCCCTCCCTTCCCCCCTCCACCCTACCCCCTCCCCTTCTCCCCTCACCCTCGCCCTCCCCCTCCCTTTTCCCCTCCCCCTCCCTTCCCCCCTTCCCCTCCCCCTTCCCCCTTCCCCCTCCCCCTCCCCCTCCCCTTTCCCTTTCCCCTCCCCCCTCCCCCTGTATGTGGAAATGAAACATATAACTTATTAAATTTTTGTCTTTTAAGATACCGTACTTTTTTGTTTTCTTTTTAAAAAGATATGTCTGATATACTTTACAATTATTGATGAAGTTTAAATAATCAAAGTCAAATGACAGTTTAATCATCACAATAAAGCGCGGCGTTACGCGCGCTGCTTGTGAGCAAGGAGGAAGCGGACAAGCGGTAACATATAAACGTCTTTATTGTAAGACTACACTGTAACACTGTACTGCTCCGGGCTGGGCGCCCGGTGTATATCGTGAGGCCACGCCTACCCCTCGGACGTGGCCACCGCCCACTTGGTGTGTGGAATGATGTCACCACGCCAGTGGGCTTTTGTGTCCGCCACACGCGCCCCCCCAGAATTCCCGCGCACCTGGAGGGCCAGTTTGCGGGGCAGACGAATGACCCGGCCGAAGCGCCCCCTGGCGATCGGCGGCGTCCGGGGTGCAGGGATGCCAGGTGGGATGCCCCTGGCTGCTCCTGGGATGGGTGCAGGACCGGGGGGCGGCGTGGCGGCGGGGCTGGGCAGTGCCGGGGGTCCGCCCGCAGGAGGGCGGCCCCGACGTGGGGGTCGGGCCACTGGCGGTGGATGGTCCACATCGAGGTGGGCCGGCTTGAGGCGGTCTACCGAAACGCGGTCAGGAGTACCGCCGATGTCCAGGGTGAAGTGCTTTGCCCCGGTCTCCAGCACGCGGAAAGGCCCGTCGTACGGGGGCCGCAGTGGTGTCCGATGGGCATCGTGGCGGACGAAGACGTACTCCGCCGTGCGAAGCTCCGGGGCGACGTGCGTCGGTGGGTGCCCGTGGCATGCCGTTGGCACCGGGGCGAACCTCTGGGCGGTCTCTTGCAGAGCGGAGCGCTGCTGTGCCGCGGACCATGGTGCCGTGGAGTCGGGGAGGAACTCGCCCGGCACCCGCAGCGGTTGCCCGAAGACCAACTCCGCCGCGGATGCGTGCAGGTCCTCCTTGGGCGCCGTCCGGAGGCCCAGCAGGACCCAGGGGAGCCTGTCGACCCAGCCGCCGTCGCGGAGGGTGGCCCGGAGCGCGGCCTTCAATGAGCGGTGAAATCGCTCACACAGGCCATTAGCCTGGGGGTGGTAGGCCGTGGTTCGGTGCAGCCGGACCCCGAGCCCCTGCGCAACCGCCCCCCAGAGCTCCGAGGTGAACTGGGGGCCGCGGTCGGATGAGATGTCTGAAGGGGCGCCGAACCGGGCGACCCAGGTGGCGATGAAAGCCTGCGCGACATCGGCCGCCGTTGTCGACGCCAAGGGCACGGCCTCCGGCCACCGGGTGGTGCGGTCCACCATGGTGAGGACATGGGTGAAACCCCGCGAGGGGGGCAGAGGTCCCACCAGGTCGACGTGGACGTGGTCAAACCGGCGTTCCGGCACCGTGAACGGGGCCAACGGGGCCTGGGTGTGCCGGTGCACCTTGGCGCGCTGGCACGCGAGGCATGTCCTGGCCCAGCCGCGGACGGCCTTCCGGAGGCCATGCCAGACGAACTTGTCGGCGATCAGCCTTTGGGAGGCCCTCGCGCCCGGGTGGGACAGGCCGTGGATGGCGTCAAACACCTGGCGTTGCCAGCCCGCGGGCACAATGGGGCGAGGACGCCCGAGGGAGACGTCGCACAAGAGGGCCGCGCCCGCGCCGTCGAATGGCACCTCGGTGACGCGGAGGCCCGTGACGGCGGTCCGCAAGGCCTGGACGTCGGGGTCAGCGGCCTGGTCCGCTGCCATCCGGGCATAGTCGATGCCGAGGTGGACTGCGTGGGCGACGGCCCGGGAAAGGCAATCCGCCACCGGGTTGTCCTTCCCCGCGACGTGCTGGATGTCCGTCGTGTACTCGGACACGGCCGAGAGGTGACGCTGCTGCCGGGCCGACCACGGCTCGGTGACCTTGCCCATCGCGAAGATCAGCGGCTTGTGGTCGACGAAGGCAGTGAACGCCCGGCCCTCGAGCAGATGGCGGAAGTGCCTGACCGCCAAGTGAAGTCCGAGCAACTCGCGGTCGAAGGTACTGTAACGGCGTTCGGGCGGGCGAAGCTGCCGGCTAAAGAACGCCAGCGGTTGCCAAGCTCCACGCACCCATTGCTCGTGCACCGCGCCCACCGCGTAGTCCGAGGCATCGGTGGTGAGGGCAATCGGTGCATCGGGCGCTGGGTGCGCGAGCATGGTGGCGTTAGCCAAGGCGAGCTTCGCGCCCGTGAACGCCGTGTCCATCTGCTCGGTCCAGGTAACGTCGCCTTTGCCCGGCTTACCTCGGAGAGCTTCGTGCAGGGGGCGCAGGAGCTGGGCGATACGGGGCAGGAACCGATGGTAAAAGTTCACCATGCCCAGGAACTCCTGCAGCCCTCTGATCGTGCGGGGGCGCGGAAACCCCTTCACCGCCTCCACCTTGGCCGGCAGGGGGACGGCTCCGTGCCTGGTGACACGGTGCCCCAGAAAATCGATTGTGGCGGCGCCGAACCGGCACTTTGCGGGGTTCACAATCAGGCCATGCTGGCCCAGGCGTTCGAAGAGCGTGCGGAGGTGGCGTAGGTGCTCTTCGCGGGACGCGCTGGCGACGAGGATATCGTCCAGGTAGACATAGACAAAATCCAAGTCGCGCAGGACGCTGTCCATCAGTCGCTGGAACGCCTGAGCCGCATTCTTCAGACAGAAGGGCATGCGCAGGAACTCGAAGAGTCCGAATGGCGTGATGACCGCCGTCTTCGGGACGTCCTCTGGCCTGACGGGGACCTGATGGTAGCCGCGTATGAGGTCCACCTTCGAGAAGAAGGACCTGCCCGCCAAACGGGCGGAAAAGTCCTGAATGTGGGGGACGGGGTAGCGGTCGGGAGTCGTGGCGTCATTGAGACTGCGATAGTCCCCGCACGGTCGCCATCCCCCGCCGGGCTTCGGCACGATGTGCAGCGGCGACGCCCAAGCGCTCTCTGAGCGCCGAACGATGCCGAGTCGCTCCAGGGTAGCGAACCCCGCTTTTGCCACCGCCAGCTTCGTCGGCTCGAGGCGGCGTGCCCGGGCGTAGACCGGTGGCCCGACGGTGGGGATGTGATGGGCCACCCCGTGCTTGACGGCCCCCGCCGAGAAGGTGGGCCGCGTGAGGGCCGGGAAGCCGGCGAGGAGGCGGGTGAATGCGTCCGCTGCCGGAAGCGTACAGACCAACGTGGCCGGAACCGAATCGTTCGGCAAGCCACTTGGCAAGCCGCTCGTTGAGCTGGGCAACGCACATGCGAGCGAGCTGAACGTCTCGGCCTGGACAAGCCGTCTGCGCTTGACGTCGACCAGGAGCCCATTAGCGCACAGGAAGTCCGCGCCAAGCAGTGCCATGGGCACGTCGGCGGTGACGAACGTCCATCGGAAAACCTGCCCTCCAAACCGCAGAGAGAGGCAGCGTTTTCCGTACGTACGGATGGGCGTCCCGTTCGCGGCAAGCAGCGCGGGGCCCCCACCCGCAGCGTGCTTGTCTGACGTGCCGGCGGGAATGACACTCACCTGTGCTCCCGTGTCGCACAGGTAACGGCGCCCGGAGAAGGTGTCCGTTATGAACAGCAGGCTGCTCGAACGGCCGGCGCTCATCGCCACAATTGAGCGCCGGCCCGGGCGTTTCCCGACCCGTTGAAGGAGCACGGCGGATGACACCGCCGAGCTTCGTGGCCAAACTTGGCGTGGAACCGGCACCAGGTGGTGGAGCTGGAGGAGCGCGGCTGGCTCCGCCAGGCCGGTGGAGTCGACGGGTTTCCCCGCGGTGGCGGTTTTCGCCGCGGCGGTGGGCGGGGCGTGGCGGCGTTCACGAGGTGCGTATCAGCATGCTGCTGAAACTCAGCGTGCTGTAGAAGATGATGCTGTGGAACAGCAGCGTCGAAGGCCGTGACGGCCACGCCAACGCTCGCCCGCATGTCCGAAGCGGCGAAGTACTTGTCCGCCTCGGCCGCCAATGCTCGGGGTTCCGTTAGCCCGGTCCCGGCCAACGCGAGGCGAACCTGCGCTGGAAGTTGGCGACGGAAAAGCACCCGGAAGAGCAAACCGGGGGCTTCGTCGCCCAACAGTGACAGCATATGGTCCATTCGGACCGACGGGCACGTCTCACCGAGCTCGGGGAGATCCAGGAGGCGGTCGGCCCGTGCGTCGTCCGTGAGGCTGAACGTGGCTAGGAGTAGCCGCTTGAGTGCCTCGTACTTGTGGCCGTCCGGTGGGTGGCGAAGGACGGACACAACTCGAGCGGCCGTGCCGGGCCCGAGGGAGGCGACGACATGGCAGTAGCGCAGGTCGTCGTTGGTGAGGTGCCGAAGCTGAAATTGGGCTTCGGCTTGAACGAACCAGACCTCGGCCTGGGCCTCCCAAAATTCGGGAAGTTTAATCGCCATTGACTTGTCGTTGGCCATTGCAATGGCGTCGTGTTCGGAAGGATCGCTACGGCAGATCCAACGTCGAGGGTCACCAGTAAAGCGTGGCGTTACGCGCGCTGCTTGTGAGCAAGGAGGAAGCGGACAAGCGGTAACATATAAACGTCTTTATTGTAAGACTACACTGTAACACTGTACTGCTCCGGGCTGGGCGCCCGGTGTATATCATGAGGCCACGCCTACCCCTCGGACGTGGCCACCGCCCACTTGGTGCGTGGAATGATGTCACCACGCCAGTGGGCTTTTGTGTCCGCCACAACAATATATATATTTATTGGGTCAGGACATGCATGGGGTTACCAATCAGGGGCCAGGTTTCCCCTGGCCCGAATGTTCATGGTTTGATTAACGTTTTCACATGTAGCCAAATGACTTGTAAAAAGCCGTCAAAGATGACTTAGAACAGTTTATTCGACGGTGCAGCCTCGTGAACTTTACAAAGTCTGAAGCCTCGGCCTAGTGTCAGGTGTGCTTATATTTTCTTTATTTAGTAGACATCCTGCGGGTGTAAATGAACACAGGTTTTACTCTGAGCGCACATTGTACATCACGTGCAGCAAACTTCACCCCCCCCCCCCCCGCCTTGTATTTATTGTTATTAAAAAAAAAACACTTTTGTACACCGCCCTTAATGCCCCGTTTGCAACCCACCATCTACAATTCCAATAGAAGAGCCTTTTATGGAAAATGTTTTTCGAGTTTGTTTTATCCTCAAAAATAGATCACAGTGAACATACATTCGTATTGAAAGATTGGTTTTTAAATCCTACCCTCATGAAGGGGGACAGACATCTGTACAAACACACAAATTGACATTGCGTTTTATATGGCAGATTATTTTCTGTACATTGTCAACAATTCATTATAAACTCAAGTTGCATGTAAGTCGCAAGGTCCCAGACACCAATTCTGTGTCTCAAGACAATTTCTTCAATTCCAAGTCAAGTCGCAAGTCACAAAACGTGTCGACTAGAGTCAGCAACTTTGATTACATGTGCTCATTGCGATAATACTGCTTGGAAGTGTCTGCGCCTTATTGGAAGAATAAGAAGAAGACATGATTATTCTTGAATCTTTTTAGTCAGAATGGCTCAACAAACTTGCATTTTAAATAAACTTTCACAATATTCCAAAAGTGTACTTCTATTTATTTATTTGGAAACTTCTTTGAACCACCTAGATAATTTCAATACATATTTCCATTGGCACAGGTTGCTTTTCAGCATCAAGGCAAGTGACTTAAATACTCTTTATTTTCCACTGCAAGTTAAACTTTTAAAGCATGCCACAAACACGTACTTCACAGCAGCATGAAGCACTATACATTGTTTCCAAGTCTATGAAAGAAACAGCAAAGTATTCACACATTCTAAATTGGAGATGGTGATGTTATGGGTAATAAGCCTAATTATTCAAAAATTCACCATTAAAGAAAGAAAATGCTCTTGGACAAATGGAATGCGGACTCATGGAGCATGAACCTTGATTGGCATGAACCTTTCCCATTTAGCATCTCTACAGAGATTTTTTAAAACTATAAGTTGTAACTGTTTGGGCCAAAAGAATGTACACCTTGACATTCCTCTGTGATGTGTTGCAGTTAAGTTGTAAAAAGTGTTTCATCCACAAGTTTTTTTTATTTCAGTGCCATATTTTTAATTTGTCACATTTTCCATTTGAAGATGTAAGGGTGCAAACTCTCTGCTTTATATTTATTTATTTGCACAAACCTCTCTCAAAATATGCATCGTTCCATTACTGCTTGTAGCTCCGAGGCTTTGATGATTTAAGTATAACAAATCGTCTTTTGTAACTGCTATGGCTAGGATCATCAAAACATAAATTTTAGAAGGATTTCTTGTCTGCTTCTCATCACTTTAGCTTGTCTGTGTTTCACGATTGCATTGCTGCATTGCATTCACCAAAGCTGCCTTTCAAGGATCTTTTGTCAAAACTTCAAAACCTAGCCAAATATTTCCCAGGCCTTTAGATTTGGCAGTTCCTGGATACCGTATTACTATCAACGAAATACTTTGATGCCAATTGCATGAAGTAAGTGAAGTTTTTAATGAGGCTGAATGAAAAATTGTCATACTTTCCATTTTTATCATGGTCATATTTTTTGAGTAAGGCAATTTTTTAAGAACCATTCTTTTCAAAGTCAATTTTTAGCCCAGGAGCATTAGCCAAAAATGAAGGGGAAGCCTAGAAGAAATTAGTAGAAAGCTGATTTTTTGCACAGAGCTCCAGAATGTCATGTGGATACCCACAGTACAAAGTCCCACGAGTCCCACCTTGTGGCATTTTCAAAATTCAAGATGTCCGCCGGTTAGACGGAAAAACACCGATATCTCATGTACTTCCGATCAATCCATAGAACATCTTTGACGTCTTCTGGTTTCAAGCTGGAATCACTCCCACCTACTTCAGTAGCTACCAAATTCCACAGCTACAGAGCATACCATGCTGTTCAGCAGTGGCAGGGGAATGAACTGCTGCCAACTGAATGGGGGTGGCAGTACAGAGAGGGACTACTTGTTCCAATCGAGACTGATAGGCCTGTCGCCCCTGAGAAAGTGCTGAAAATGATATCTTGTGGATGCAAGGCGGGGTGTGGAAAACGATGCACTTGCTACACGTCTGGTCTGGAGTGTACCCTCTTGTGTACTGTTTGTAATGGCCATAATTGCAAAAACTCTCGGGACATTGATTTAGAGGGTGATAAGTGTTTAAGTCAGGAATAAGAAAAGTGACATTCAGTTAACACGGTACTGTCCAAAACACTAGAATCAGGTTGGGGTGACTGGGATCAAAGAGTTGGTCTGCTTTTGTGTCGTATTGTAATTAAATGTCAAATCCCCATGTGTTGTTTACCTCTTGCAAGGCTTGTGTTCACAATGTGAAACATTTTGCATTAAATAAAATAATAGCAAATTAAACTTATCATGATTTTGATGTTTTTTTGCATTACAGCAGTGATAATTTTGTCAGCCATCTTGGATTATATCTACATATCATTATCTGAGGTCACTGAAATATATTCTATTAAAATCCTAGTGTGCTAAAACATATATTTAGCCACGAAAAGTACACTTTTATGAGGTGCGAGGCTAAAGTTATCCATATTTATGTATTTTCCATCCAACCGGCGGCCATCTTGAATTTTGAAAATGCCACAAGGTTGGACTCGTGGGACTTTATATTGTGGGCATCCACATGGTATTCTGAAGCTCTGTGCAAAAAATCAGCTTTCTACTAATTTCTTCTAGGTCCTATAGCTCCTGGGCTATTTGGTTCAAATTTGCATTAGGAAACAAAAATTCCTTTAATTTAATCAAATATTGTGAAGTAGACTTGCACTTTAAGGTGAAAATTTACTTTTAAATAATTTGAAGTACAGGACTTGAAATATCTACCATTTAAAACTATATCAATTTGTGTTTTTGTTTGTGTTTGTGTGTTTGTACAGATGTCTGTCCTCCTTCATAAGGGTAGGTTTTAAAGGCCAATATTGTAACACATATGTGTGTTCACTCTAGTCTATTTTTGAGGATAAAACAAACTCGAATTTTTTTTCCCATTAAAGAGTAATTACAGTCACATGAAAAAGTAAGTACACCGCATGTAAAGTTTTGACTTTTTCAACATATTTCAACATACAGCTATTTGATCTTCATTTTAACAATATTGACAGATAAAGATGATATAATATAACAAATCTATATTATAATAGCCGTAGATGATTCTGTCTGTCTGTCTGTTGGGTGTCTGTCCGGGGTGTGGCTTACTCGGTTTGCAGAGTAGCCATTTTGCAGACCCATAGCTCCTCCCATTCTGGGAGTGGCTTCATATAATTATAAACAAATATCCACCATTTTATTAACTCGCATAGCTTTGAGGCCTGTTTTGTAGGCCCGTGGTGTCTTGCTCTCTCTCCCAGTTTTATTTCAAATCAAATTCGATATATCATTTCATTTTTCACAGTCGCTAACATAGTTTTAGACTCGGTTGAAAAAAAACGGGAAGAAAATCCGATGAAAGTTGCCGTTTATAGAACGAAATGAATTCTCAAACGCTTGTAACTTCAAGGCCATTGAGTCTCTCTCACGCATTTATCTCCAATCTAACTCACCATATGATTTCATTTTTATCGATGGTTTCAGACTCGGTGTCAGCAATAAATGAGAACATTCCACACACGCGGGAAAATGCAGAGATATATTTTTAAAAATCGCGTCATGGTGTATCATACACCGCCCAACATGACACCGACGGCAACGTGTCAATATATATTAAAAATTCGCTTTTGCTTTTCCGTTAAGATATATTACATTTTCGTTTGATGACAGTCGTCACAAAAACTTCAACAATGATGCCGACATATATTTCTTCGTTTTTATTTCATTCAACATTATTAGCCGGAAGTAAAATATGTTTCAGGAAATTACCGAGAGATATTTCTTCGTTTTTTTTATTAGTTATGTGCGCACACACTTTAAATAGGTTTATTTGAAATCTTTAATTTTCCACAATATAATTTACTTGCCATTTATCATTTGATGATTACGAGACACTTCCTCTTGAGGATCGTGACAATTCATGCGCTGCGTGGAAACTTCTATTTCCAAAATGAATGAGACGATCGATGAAGAACGCAGACTTGAACAGGATGTAGCAAGAAAGCGAATGAGACGGGCGAACGAGTCCGTCGACGAACGTCAATGCAAACTTGCGGGGTCACCCGTGGGAATCCCACGGGCATGGATGTGTGTGACATTTCGACATATTGAGTTAGATGCTGCACATTCATTTTTACAAAATGGTTACTGGCAAGTTATCAGATCCAGAAATGGTGTAATGAACACAATTTATTTACGCGAAAGCAAGACGGCCCGATTTCCGATTCCGACGGGCGAGACGGGCCGATGGGCCGAGGGGCCAACGGGTGAGACGGGCCGATGGGCGAGCCGGGCTGATGGGCGAGACGGGCCGACGGGCGAGACGGGCCGATTTGGAGCAAGAAAAAGAACTAGACGGGAGAAAAACGAGAGAAACGAGACGGGGAAAGCCGATTGGAGAGGCGAGTGAGGAGCGATTGGAGAGGCGAGTGAGGAGCGATTGGAGAGGCGAGTGAGGAGCGATTGGAGAGGCGAGTGAGGAGCGATTGGAGAGGCGAGTGAGGAGCGATTGGAGAGGCGAGTGAGGAGCGATTGGAGAGGAGAGTGAGGAGCGATTGGAGAGGCGAGTGAGGAGCGATTGGAGAGGTGAGTGAGGAGCGATTGGAGGGGTGAGTGAGGAGCGATTGGAGAGGTGAGTGAGGAGCGATTGGAGAGGCGAGTGAGGAGCGATTGGAGAGGCGAGTGACGAGCGATTGGAGAGGCGAGTGAGGAGCGATTGGAGAGGCGAGTGAGGAGCGATTGGAGAGGCGAGTGAGGAGCGATTGGAGAGGCGGGTGAGGAGCGATTGGAGAGGCGAGTGAGGAGCGATTGGAGAGGCGAGTGAGGAGCGATTGGATAGGAGAGTGAGGGATTGGAGAGGAGAGGAGTGTGAGGGATTGGAGAGGTGAGGGATTGGAGAGGAGAGGAGTGCTAGGTGGAGAGAGGAGAGTGTCAGGTGGAGAGAGGAGAGTGTCAGGTGGAGAGAGGAGAGTGTCAGGTGGAGAGAGGAGAGTGTCAGGTGGAGAGGAGTGAGGGGTCACATATTATGTGAAATAAATAAATTGTGTTCATTACACCATTTCTGGATCTGATGAATTGCCAGTAACCATTTTGAATGTGCAGCATCTAACTCAATATGTCGAAATGGCCCACGGGTGACCCCACTATATTTCTTCGTTTTTATTTCATTCAACATTATTATCCGGAAGTAAAGGTTCACATGTTCATTTCACGTGTGCAAAAACAAACTCCATTTCACGTGTGCATGGACATGAAACACAGACGGGAAATTGCTAAGAGATATTTCGTTCGAAGCAATTCTACACCGCCCAAATAAAATATTTCACCGATACACCGAGCGAATTTCAGCGAATTTCAGCGAATTTCACCAAGTTTCAGGAAATTACCCAGAGATATTTCTTCGTTTTTATTTCATTAGTTACTAGCAGAAGTACTCAGCGTTGCCGGGCGGGGGAGGGGGGAAGGGCACGTACACTTTAAACATGTATATACATGTGGGATGTGGGATATATACATGTGGGACGTGTGTGTGTGTGTGTGTGTGTGTGTGTGTGTGTGCGTGTGCGTGCGCGTGCATATATGTGTGTGTGTGTGTGTGTGTGTGCGTGCATATATGTGTATGTGTATATATATGTCTGTGTGTGTGTGTGTGTCTGTATGTGTATATGTGTGTGTGTGTGTGTATATGTGTGTGTGTTTGTGTGTGTGTGTGTGTGTGTGTGCGTGCGTGCATATATGTGTATGTGTATATATATGTCTGTGTGTGTGTGTGTGTCTGTATGTGTATATGTGTGTGTGTGTGTGTGTATATGTGTGTGTGTGTTTGTGTGTGTATGTATGTGTGTGTGTGTGTGGGTGTACATGTGTGTATGTGTATATATATGTGTGTGTATATGTGTATGTGCATATGTGTATGTGTGTGCATGTGTGTCGGTGTACATGTGTGTACACATGTCGGATTGGGACTTAGGACTTGGGACTCAGAAGACTCAGAAGAAAGGAGCAACGGATATATTTATTGGAACTCGAGTACTCAAGCTTGAGGACAGCAAAGTTGCATTGAAACTCACAAGGAATGACCAACAGTACAACAAGATGCTCTGAAATAATTCAATTAACATTGCTTTATATAAAGAAAGTCAGGGGTGGAGTTAGCTCACAAGACACAGAGACAGAATGGGCTCATTGGGCCTCCCACCATAGTCCCATCCTGTTGTTCAGTTAATTAAAGGAAGTTCATCCAAGGCCAGTCATGGGTTAGCTCTGATAAGGAGATGGTCAGCATTATGTGGCAACATGTTTACAACTTTCTGTATAGCAGCTGGCTTGGGAAAGTACAAAGGGGAGTGGACACTCATAAAACTGTCAACTTGCAAGATAATGGCAGAGTCAGGAGAAAGGCAAAGAGAGATAAGAGTTGCCTCCAAGGCCTGAAAAGGGGAACTAGAGATTGTGCCCACGCAGGCCAGAGCACACAGGCAGAGAACTCCTTATTAGGATATTACACATCCTCAATGCAGTAGAAAGAACTCAGTATCATAAAAGAGTACAGTAGCAAGTCAAAACAAAACATATAATTGGTTATACTTGGTAATTGGTAAAGCAGCAAGGATATACAAAGGGGGAGGGGCATTACAGCTCCCTACATACCGCCCTTTTGGATCTAAGATACAAAGTTATCTACGAGCCAATCAAAGGCCTTTATTTCAAACAAAAACAGAAAAATCATTCAACATATCACGCGAAGGCAGCCCCGTAAGAATGTCCCGTACCAAAGCACCACACAAACTCAGTAGGATGATTCGCGTCTGTATGTGAGTATGCAATGTAAGGCCGTAAAAGCAGAGTGATCAAATGGCACACAAAATCCACCAAAAGAGGTGGGAGAGAGAGAGAGTGTAACTAAACGTAACGTACCACACGAATGCAGCCCAGTGAGCATGTCCCGTACCCAGTACCGCACAACGAACCCAGCAGGCTGATCCGCGGGTGTGTGGGTGCAAGTGGGTGTAAGTGGATGTATGATGTATGTAAGTCGGGTGTAGATGGGTGTATGAGGTGAGACCGTAGAGACATGAAGATCGAATAGCGCGCCAAATCCACAACGAAGACCTCTGGTTCCACCGGGGTCCACACCCAGGAAGATCTCCGACCCACCCTTGGTCCACAGAGGTGCAGCCGGACTCCTCCCCAACTGGAGCTCGCCCAGGCTTCCCCAAGTGAAATCCTTGTAGATCTTCAGCGCTCAATCGATATTCATGTTCATGAGGTCTCTTACGTGCTGGTGATCTGGGGAAGACACAACATCGTCAGTATCAGGTGGCTCAAACCTATGGCCATGAAATAAAGCATAACGATCCAAAGGTGGGAGAGAAACTTCCTTTGGGTCAAAGTCGAGATCGTCCGAGGCGATGCTGCTTGCTTCGCTGTTATTCAAGGGCGAATCTCCAAAACAATCAGACTCGGAACTCAGAGTATTTTCACGATCGAGTTCCTCTCCATCCGGGCTTGGGTTCACAGCTGGGTCCAAATCCCGAACTGGGTCAGTGGCGTTTGACTCACTGTGGGCTTGTGAGACATAAAGGTGAGCTCGTGAAACATGGAGAGGCAGAGCCTGCATTGAAACATAAACATCAGACGGGGACCCTCGCAAGTGGCCCACATCATCATTGGTAACATCATCAGTAACATTATTCTCAGGTGGCGTAGGCCTGCGGAGTGGACGGCCCATAGTCATAGCCACGGCATGGCATATCGTGAAGAAACGAGAGGAATCCTTCAGGAAATCGTCGATTTCTTCTTCCGACGTGTCGGGGCCCAGTTTAAACGGCCTTCTGGTAGCCTGAAATGCTTCGAGGTCCGCATAAGTGTACTCGACATCATTATCGGTAATATCAACAATGGAAGAACAATCTTCGGAAGCGGAGATCTCATTGTCGCGGCCCAGGGACTCGTTCAGGTCGTCGTCCCAGGATCCGCGATTGGCAGTTGAGTTGACAGCTGGTGTGTCATCCGGACCCGCGATCCGCTGGTCGATCATCACCATGGCCTTTTCCGGTGTCGTCTTCAGTGTCCATCCTGTGGTAAACTTTCTCGCACACGCAAGGACTAAAGCCTTGATTAGTACACAACAAACCACTAGTCCAAGGACTATTGCCAAGGCGGTCAATATCCACTTTACTATCGTCCCTGTCCATCCTTTAAACCAGTCGGTAAGCCACTGGTGGGAGGCTTCCCGATCCATGCGATCCTTTGTCAATATGTGAGCACTTTCTCTTAACCTTATAATAGCAGCACTGACCCCTTGTGAAGGGTCAGGAATAAAAGTACAACATTTACCCTTAATTATCCCACATACCCCTCCTCGTTCTGCCAGTAGCATATCTAACGCAACCCTATTTTGCATAACCATTGTACGCAGGTGGACAACCGTGTCCAACATTTCGTCGTGTGCTGTAGCGGTGTCGTTGGCCACCCTTTCTAAGATTAACGCAATTTTGTCAATGCGGTAACTGTTCATGACCGTCCCAGCCCATGGGAAGAAGAAGCTAACGGCTTTCTCCCAATCAGCGCCGTGTAAAGTAGTGGTGTCGTCGTCGTGCCAATAGGTGCTTCGTTGTGTCCTTATGAGTGCGGTGGTATTATGCAAGTGCTGTCGCATTTCCATCTCTGGGAAAACTGATCCTAAATAGCAAATTCCTCCCCAATTATCAGGTAAATACGGGTAAGCTTTATTCCCGCATACAAACATGGTCCCGTGCGGAGCCACCAAATGGGTGGTCATGCAAGTGAGAAGGCCTGGGATAGTGTTTGTCCCGTTTTCCCCTTTCCATGCCAACTGGAGGTGTGTGAGGTTATGCAAGGGCGAGCTTGTAACGTTCACTAGCAGCGTGTGTTTCCCTTTTCTCGGGTCCGCGGGAAGGGTATCTCTACACACGGATTTGCCTACCATTACTTGGCCCTTTCCTTCTAAGCAGAGGGCCCCCCATGCCGGCTTGACCCAAACCGGCGCCGGACGTTCCTCAAAGTGTCGGGACAGAATGGGAGGGGAGTACTGGAAAACTCGTTTACACGCGGTTTCATCAGAACCTTGGCTTGTCAGAGTTGTACTAATGCATTTGGTATCTAATGGCTTCGAGCACAAATCATTGAGTGATAGGGGTAACACTACCATTGGTATGCCTGCTGTGCTGGTGCGGGGAAGGTGCATACACATCCAACACTGTGTCCTATTCTGTACTGTGGCCATATGCCGTGCGACCTTCCAGTATGTGTTCTCCTCTGGCTTCCTTCTTACTTCCTGGGCAGGAGGGGGTTTAATAACGTAGGCGGCACAACTAGGCCGGAATTGGTGTTGGGTCTCTCCCCTCTTTTTGTTCCTTCTAATCAGCGTGCGTGGGGGCCATATTCCACATTCAAGTATTATCGTGGTGTGTGGGCCGACGAGGGCATGCGACAGTAGGAGAGTAGTATTGTCGATGCCCGTGCCCCATTGATATCCTGCGGCGGCGTGACTATTCACGGTCCCAGTAAACCTTCCATTTTCCACCTGTCTAACTTTAGTTAAGACTATGCGTGGGGTTGTCATGCGTGCCTGTGGTGTCCCATTATGTACCACCATGGCTTCCATCCATCTTACAGATAACCACTTGAAATGTGTCTCCAACTCACAGCAATGTACTACTATCCCCTGTCCCCGGGGAGCCGTTATGTATTTGACGGAGTAAAGTTTAAATAACGTGTAGTTGTCGTGCCCTGGGTATTTGGGGAGATCCTCTCTCAGTGGGTTAAACTGCAGAAGCCTATCCTTGGCGGGGTTTGTTAGGCAGCTGCCCAGAATTCCCATCATCATGACCGTCATCGCCGCCCTTAGGAGACTGTGGTGCTCTAGACGGTGCATTGTCTTCAGCGGTGTGAGGTGTGGTGTCTGCAGCAATGTGAGGTGCGGTGTCTTGTGTGGCTTGTGGTGCGGGGATGGACAACTTACAATGGGTGGCGTGGATCCACGAAGGTTTACCCTCGCAGAAGACTGCCGTCGGTGTGACCAGTAGCACCTGGAATGGTCCCTTCCACCGTGGCTCCAAAGCAGCCTTGCGGGTGAAGTGCTTCACGAGCACCCAGTCGCCGGCCTGAAAGTTGTGGATGGCGTGGCCTATTGGTTCAGGCAGCGCCTCTCGTACTCGAGCATGGATGCTGCGTGCCACATTCGACAAGCCTATGCAAAATCTCAAAAGCATGTCATCCATTACTGGCAAAGCAAGGGTGGACATGTCTGTTGGTGCTGAAACGGGCAAGCTCATAGGTCGTCCCATTAATATTTCGTGGGGGGAAAGGCCCGTAGTGCGACCCGGGGTGGAACGAATGCTCATCAATGCAAGCGGAAGAGCCTCTGGCCACCTCAAGCCTGTGTCTGCGCAAAGTTTCGCTAGTTTATTCTTTAAAGTCTTGTTCATTCGTTCCACAAGTCCTGAGGACTGTGGGTGGTAGACGCAATGGAAGGATTGTTTAACGCCCAACGCCTTCAGGATGCCCTTAACCACCTGCGCCGTGAAATGGCCTCCTTGATCTGACGAAATTATCTGGGGAATGCCAAATCTGCACATAAAATCCCGCACGAGGCGCTTCACTACTGTCGGAGCATCGGATTTGACGCATGGGTATGCTTCGACCCATTTGGTGAACGTATCTACGATTACCAACACATAGCGAAACGACATGCTTGGTTCCAATTCTGTAAAATCGAACTCAATAGTTGCGAACGGCCCACTAGGCGGGGGTCGTCCCCCATCATGTGCATGTCTCGGTGGCGCCCCTCTATTGTGTTGCTGGCAGACCACACACGATCGGCACACTTCGGATACAATCCGTGACAGTCCTGGCGCTGCCCAAGTGTAGTCTATCTGTCCCATCACCCCCCTCTGGCACACATGACCATTCTGATGAGCCATGCGTGCCAGCCAGGGCAGTAAAGCCTGGGGTGCTATAGGTTTTTCATCAAGGGTCCACATTTCCCCTGGCCCAGGGCGTATCGCTCCTCGTTTGAGCCAGACCTCGTGTTCGGCCGTCGGTGCAGCATTTTGCAAATTTATGATATCGTCCTTAGTTGGTGTGGCGGGTGGTCCCGCAGTCGGTATGTCAGCAATCTGTGCGGCTGTCTTCTGTGCTCGTGTCACCATCGGCATGTTGCGTTCTATCTGTTGGTTGGCGGCCTTTCCTGCCGCCTCGTCCGCCCTTGCGTTGCCCCGGGCAACGTCAGTGTCCGCCCTTTGGTGGCCACGACACTTAATTACCGCGATAGCGCGGGGAAGTAAAATGCTTCGGAGGAGCCCTTCTACCAACGCGCCATTCTTTATCACTGAACCGGCAGATGTGAGAAAACCTCTCATCTTCCAGATGGCTCCTTTATCGTGGACTACGCCGTGAGCGTAGGCCAAATCTGTGTAAATGTTGACGGCAAGGCCTTCCGCCAAGCTGCACGCTCTGGTCAAGGCGCACAGCTCCGCCTGCTGTGCGGAAAATGTAGGTGGAAGACGCCCGCTCTCTACCGTTTCGCTATCCGAGCACACGGCGTACCCGGACAACAAGGACCCGTCCCATGCGCGCCTAGCTGATCCATCGACATAATATGTACAGTCGGGATATTCTAAGGGATTGTCCTTTAAATCCGATCGCACCGTGGAGACTAGCTGCACAACGTCGGTGCACACATGAGGTTCGCCCTCCTCAGGAGTGGGCATCAGTGAGGCTGGGTTGAGCGTCGTGCAACGTTCGATCGTGATGTTGGCTGCAGTGATCAGTGCGGATTCGTATTGCATTAATCTAGTGTTAGACAAATGCTGTGTGCTTCGCTGTAACAGCAGCGAAGTGACGCAATGTGGTACCCGTAGCGTTACTGGGTGTCCCATAACAATGTCCGCTGTTCTTTCTACTGCGTACCTGGCCGCTGCCACGGCTTGCAAGCACACCGGAAACCCTTGTTCGACCGGGTCTAACTTTTTACTAAAGTAGGCCACCGGCCGCTCCTTATCCCCATGGGTCTGTGTCAAAACTGACTGGGCGAAACCTCCCACGGCGTGAGTGTAAAGGGTAAATGGTTTCGCATAATCCGGGAGTCCTAATGACGGTGCCGTAACCAGCGCCTGTTTCAGCCCGTCAAAACATCGCCTCAATTCATCCGTCCATATCAATAGGTCCGGGGCATTTGATTTGGTCGCCTCGTACAGTGGTTTAGCCAGCAGCGCAAAATCAAGTATCCAAGTGCGGCAGTATCCCGTCATACCTAGGAAGCGCAGCATTTGCCGTTGCGAGCGAGGGCGAGGCAGCTCCGTGATAGCGGTCACTCGTCCAGCATCCAATTCTCGTTTTCCGTGCGAAATGGCGTGTCCCAAGTAAGTTACAACCTGCCGCACAAACTGAAGTTTTGGTCTGCCTACTTTGTGGCCTTTGGCCGCCAAGGCCTTTAATAGGGCCAAAGAATCCATTTCGCACGCCTCCTTTGAAGGGGAGCAAATCAACAAATCGTCAACGTATTGCAGCAACACTGACCCTCCCTTCAATTCCACATCCGCCAGGTCGCGGTGCAGCGCCCGGGAAAACAGAGTGGGGCTATCTGAAAACCCCTGAGGTAGTACTGTCCAAGTATACTGGCGCCCCCTATGGGTGAAAGCGAACAAGTATTGTGACTCAGGCGCGATGGGCACAGAGAAAAACGCAGAACAAAGGTCGATGACCGTGAAGTATGTTGCGTCCGGCGGAATTGACATCATGAGGGTTTCTCCGTTTGGAACTAGTGGGTGTATGCCCTGTATCACCTTGTTCACCTCCCTTAAATCCTGTACAAATCTCCATTTGTCCTTTGACGGCTTTTTAACTGGCAAAATTGGTGTATTACATGGGCTGTTAGTTTCTACGATAATCTTCTGTTCCACTAGGGATTGAATCACTGGTGCTATGCCTACGTCGGCCTCAGGTCGTAGCTTATACTGTTTTACGTTTGGCAAGCGCATCCCCGGCTGCACTGCTATCACTAGAGGTTTGGCGTCTCGCATCCGTCCAACCTCACCGTCGCTTTTGGGCCATAAATTGTCTGGCACCTCCGCTAGGAGGTAATCCGACTCACCCGGGTCCGTCAGCACTGCCCTCATGGCATAGGTGCCTTTGGGGGGCAACTCTGCCTCTTCGAACTTTCCGTCCCTCCGTTCTGCCTTAATGTCAATTGAGAACCCTTCACCGTTTTCGAGCTGTTTCAAAGTCCAGCGGCCCCTCTTACACCGATAACCATGTAAGGGAACTTCTCGTAACCTCCCTACCATCCAACCTACACTTTCCGGCGGCCACCCTTTGGCAGTAGTGAGGGTAACATGGGCGACCGCTCCTTCGGGGTATTGGGTCAGCGCATGCTGACTCGGGGTTAGGACTACCTCAATTCCTATTCCCTCATGCCCGATCCATACCCGTGACAAGTGTAGAGGCATCCATTCGCCCAGCTTTTCCTTAACCCTTTCCCGGTAGTTCTCGTCCTCACCCGTTGCATCATAGTACGCAGTGCAATGGGGTGGATTATCCTTTAAGTCCTTTATCGAAATTTGGTGCTGTTGCATCCAATCTCGCAGCACTGAACTGTCCAAACACACATTATCTATGATATATGTCCAAGCAGACAAAGCCCCTGGATCCAAGCGCCACCAATACGCGGTGGGGCCGGGACGAGCCAGTGCCGTCATCAACAAGTCGCGTTTAGACTCCGCGACGTCTACGAAAACTCCCTCCTCGGTACATGAGATTTGACAGCCCAACTGGCACAATAAATCCCGTCCCAGCAAATTCGTCGGGGCGGTAGTGGTCATCAAGAAAGCATGTTTAGCCTCCAGCGGGCCGCATGTTACTCGCACTTCCTCCGAAATAGGAAGCGCTTGGGGTAAACCCGAAACACCCAGTATTTGAACGTTCCTGGCCATAGGGCGCAAAGAGGGCAATTGCCCCTTGTTAATTGTGCTGCGAGTCGCGCCCGTATCTACGAGAAATTCTAATTGTCTTCCCTCCACGTCCAACATCATGGTTGGTTCCTCTGCCGGTGTCATGGTCAAGAGAGGACACTCCTTGGGTGACTCGCCAGCGTCCCGTCAATAGGCCCCTCTATTGTATTGGGGCTGAAACCCCTTACGAGCCTTTGGGCAATCACGTATCCAGTGTCCCATCTGCTTGCAATAATGGCACGGTTCCTGCGGAACCGGTGGTGCGGAGGGCATAGGTCGTCCCTCTACAGCTCCCCTTCCGCCCTGCCTGCGTTCTGGCGGCCCCCAAAGTGACTGGTTCACTGGTTGCCACTGCGGCGGACCCCGAGGCGGGGCCCAGTTCCCCCTTGGTCCGTTCTGCATCCCACTATTGGGGGGTGGTCCGGGGTTTTGGAGAAGGGGTCTTGGTGGATACCAATTTTGGGGAGGGGGCCCTTGCACATTCCAAGTTTGAGGGTTTTGAGGAGGAAGGGGAAGAGGGGGTGGTATTGTCCATTGTTGTTTTACCTCGTTCATATTAATTAGTCCAAAATCTTCCTCAGTACAACCGTCGCAGTTTTCATTTTCGCTGTGGATCCACTCTCCGTTGGGGAATTGGCCCTTATAGAAAAAAGGATAACAACTCCTCCTATGTTCCTCTGGACCTCGAACAGGTCCCCACTTCTGGCACTGTTCGTGTATGTAGTTCTGACTCTGATCCCCTTTTTTATTTTGGTTAAATTGAGCCCGTTTCTCCTGGACAAACATTTGCAATATTTCCTCCTTAATATCCTTCTTCTCCTCGAGGGAGGAGCCCGGGCATTGTTCCAGTTTGTCGCATAATTCGTTGGTTGTCATTCCCTTCCAGCCGAAGAGGACGGTCTGTACCTGTTTCTTTAACACCGGCCGAAGCCCCTCGATTAGATATTGATTTACCAATGGTTGGGGTAGCCCTCCCAGCTGCATCGGACCCAGTCCTCCCCAGCGCGCCATGGCCTTTTCCAACCTTTCTCGGTACTCTCCAATTGGTTCTCCTGCCTTTTGTTTTATGGCCCCAATTTTTCCCCAATCCGGACCTCCTGCTGGCAACAGCGCATGCTCGATGGCACCCAGCAGCCGGAGCTTCAGTGCGTCCCATTGTGGTACTGTTATCTGGGCCGCTCCTGCTGCCCTTGGATCGACGTGCGGCCAGTGTGCTCTTAATCTAGCCCTTTCCCATACTTTGGGTGGGAGCACGGATACTCCCATATGAGTTATGTCTCGATAGTCGCACTCGCCGGCTAAAAACCAATTCGACATGGTCGGCACTATCTGCCGTGGATCTTCAATAAGCAAATGTTGAATCCTTTCCCTCATTACAGTTAAAGAGGATTCTTTCCATGGTACTCTTTCTCGAACCCCCTGTCCTTGGGCGTCAACTCCGATAACTTGTACAGGGCACAATGTTTTCCTTTCCTCTATTTCCTGACATTCCGATGGGGTAGTTTGTGAGGTCCTTTTCCCCTTACAACCTACCAGTGAGGGGTATAACCCATCCGGTCCTATCGGTGGCGGGAACCCTGCGATGTCGGTCCCGTCATCTATTCCGTTAGCCCCGAGTTGTGCAAACGGCCTTCCCTGGCTCGGGTGGTTCTGGGGTATCTGGGGCGCGATGGTAGCGGGGTTATAGGGAGGTGGTAGCGGGGGCGCAGAAAGGATAGGTGGTGCCTGAAACCCCGGGACAGGGTTTAGGTCTGGGGCTGGGGAGGGTAGATTGGTCGCTACCTCCCCTCTCGCGGGGTCTGGTTTTTCAACGAGCGGCATCAGTCGCGCGTTGGCCTGCCTCTCTATTTCCTTAAGCGCTTCATCCTGCTCTTTATTCGCCTGTTTCCTCAGACCCTTGAGTTTTGTTACCTCACCAGCCAAGCTGGCCTGTTTCGACTTTGCGTGTCGCTTCATCGCTTCTTCCTTCCACCAGCCAAAGACTTTCCAATAGTCAGGCGGAAAGTGTTTCGTGGCCTGTTCGAACTTTTCTAATGTCTCATACAACACGTCCAATTTTTCCAGCGCAAAAGACCCTCCTTCGGGCCACGGTTCTCCTAAATCCTTCGTCAATGCAACCCATGACTTCCCTGGTCTCACAGCAGCATAGCCATACCTCTTAAACATAAAAAATGCTGGGGTATGTCTAAGCGGTTCACCTGCCTTTACTGTCTTATTACCTATACTGTTACCCATCCTAAGAAACCTTAGCTTACCGACGTAGCCTTGTACTCGTGAGGATCTCCCGCCTCGCGGCACAGCTACACTACCTAACTCTGAGAGGCTCGCAGCCTTGTACCCGTGAGGTTCGCCCGCCTCGCGTGGTACGGCCGCGCTACCTACTCTCCTGAGAGGCTCGTCCGCCTACACAGCCGTCTATCCTACCCTTACTGCACTTTCCTGGCGTCCTACGCCCGTGTAATAGTTCTGATCTTACTTAAAACTAAAATCCCGACGTCTCCCGGGTAGGCCTCGGATCGGGACGCCGCCCTTATCCTTACCCTCACAACCCAGAGATCTATTACCCCTTAACCTCAGGCGCCCAACGTGGGGCACTTCTCCTTACGTAACGTTACCCTAACGAGTCCATAAACAATCAGTTGCTCCAGGACCCAAGCGGTCCGTAATTAAATTTAGGTTCGTGGAACAGGTATGAGCAGGGAACGGAACGTACGGCGACCGAGCAAGAGAGAGTGGGTTACAATTTGGACTGACCCCCGGGCTAAAAAGGAAAAAACAAAAGAAAACCACAGCTCACCTGACCCGGATCAATTGCCAGCTGGTCTCTCACCACTCCCTTGCCTGGGACCGCGTCCCGGACTGCCCAGACTGATCCCACCGCTGCCACCAGTTGTCGGATTGGGACTTAGGACTTGGGACTCAGAAGACTCAGAAGAAAGGAGCAACGGATATATTTATTGGAACTCGAGTACTCAAGCTTGAGGACAGCAAAGTTGCATTGAAACTCACAAGGAATGACCAACAGTACAACAAGATGCTCTGAAATAATTCAATTAACATTGCTTTATATAAAGAAAGTCAGGGGTGGAGTTAGCTCACAAGACACAGAGACAGAATGGGCTCATTGGGCCTCCCACCATAGTCCCATCCTGTTGTTCAGTTAATTAAAGGAAGTTCATCCAAGGCCAGTCATGGGTTAGCTCTGATAAGGAGATGGTCAGCATTATGTGGCAACATGTTTACAACTTTCTGTATAGCAGCTGGCTTGGGAAAGTACAAAGGGGAGTGGACACTCATAAAACTGTCAACTTGCAAGATAATGGCAGAGTCAGGAGAAAGGCAAAGAGAGATAAGAGTTGCCTCCAAGGCCTGAAAAGGGGAACTAGAGATTGTGCCCACGCAGGCCAGAGCACACAGGCAGAGAACTCCTTATTAGGATATTACACATCCTCAATGCAGTAGAAAGAACTCAGTATCATAAAAGAGTACAGTAGCAAGTCAAAACAAAACATATAATTGGTTATACTTGGTAATTGGTAAAGCAGCAAGGATATACAAAGGGGGAGGGGCATTACAGCTCCCTACATATTATGTGTGTGCATGTGTGTCGGTGTACATGTGTGTACACATGTGTATGTGTGTGTATATATATGTGTGTATGTGTATATATGTGTGTGTCTGTATGTGTATATATGTGTGTGTGCATGTGTGTGGGTGTACATGTGTGTGTATGTGTGTGTGTGTGTGTATGTATGTATATGTGTGTATGTTTATGCATGTGTGTCTGTGTGTGTGTGTGTGTGTGTGTGTGTATGTGTATATGTGTATGTGTCTGTGTGTGTATATGTGTATGTGTGTGCATGTGTGTGTATCCATATGTGTATGTGTATATGTGTGTATGTGTATATGCATGTGTCGGTGTACATGTGTGTGTACGTATGCGTGCATGTGTGTGTGTGTGTGTGTGTGTGTATGTGTGTTTGTGTGTGTGTGTATATATGTGTGTGTGTATGTGTATATGTGTGTCGGTGTACGTGTGTGTGTGTGTGTGTGTGTGTGTGTGTGTGTGTGTGTGTGTGTGTGTGTGTATGTGTGTGTGTGGGTGTGTGAATAAGAGAGAGACCGAATTGTGAGATACAGAAATGAAAAAACGAGGTGTGTGTGTGTGTGTGTGTGTGTGTGTGTGTGTGTGTGTGTTATTGTGAAACAGGTGCAGCATCAACTCAATATGTCGAAATGTCACACACGTCCATGCCCGTGGGATTCCCACGGGTGACCCCACTAGTTACCGTTAAGTTACACCGTTACCGTTAAGATACGTTAAGTTAAGACACAGTAACACCGTTAAGATATATTACTTTTTCGTTTGATGACAGTCGTCACAAAAACGTCAACAATGATGCCGACATATATTTCTTCGTTTTTATTTCGTTCAACATTATTAGCCGGAAGTAACATATGTTTCAGGAAATTACCGAGATATTTCTTCGTTTTTGTTATTAGTTATGTGCGCATACACTTTAAATAGGTTTATTTGAAATCTTTAATTTTCCACAAACATTCCACACACGCGGGAAAATGCAGATATATTTTTAAAAATCGCGTCATGGTGTATCATACACCGCCCAACATGACACCGACGGCAACGTGTCAATATATATTAAAAATTCGCTTTTGCTTTTCCGTTAAGATATATTACTTTTTAGTTTGATGACAGTCGTCACAAAAACGTCAACAATGATGCCGACATATATTTCTTCGTTTTTATTTCATTCAACATTATTAGCCGGAAGTAAAATATGTTTCAGGAAATTACCGAGGGATATTTCTTCGTTTTTTTTATTAGTTATGTGCGCATACACTTTAAATAGGTTCATTTGAAATCTATAATTTTCCACAAACATTCCACACACGCGGGAAAATGCAGATATATATTTTTAAAAATCGCGTCATGGTGTATCATACACCGCCCAACATGAAACCGACGGCAACGTGTCGATATATATTAAAAATTCGCTTTTGCTTTTCCGTTAAGATATATTACTTTTTCGTTTGATGACAGTCGTCACAAAAA